>NC_068309.1:31469098-32069098 GCF_025860055.1 Xyrauchen texanus | reverse complement strand
TCCTGGTGGTTCCAAACTTCTTTCATTTACGGAAGATGGAGGCCACTGTGCTCATTGGGACTTTCAATGCTGCAGAATTCTGTACCCTTCCCCAGATCTGTGCCTCGATACAATCCTGTCTCGGAGGTCTACAGACAATTCCTTGGACTTCATGGCTTGGTTTGGTTTGTGCTCTGACATGCACTGTTAACTGTGGGACCTTATATAGACAGGTGTGTGCCTTTCCAAATCATATCCAATCAACTGAATTTACCACAGGTGGACTCCAATCAAGTTGTAGAAACATCTCAAGGATGATCAGTGGATACAGGATGCACCTGAGCTCAATTTTGAGTGTCATGGCAAAGGCTGTGAATACTTATGTACATGTGATTTTTTTTTCCATTTTTTATTTTTAATAAATTTGCAAAGATTTCGAACAAACTTCTTTCATGTTGTCATTATGGGGTATTGTTTGTAGAATTTTGAGGAAAATAATGAATTTGATCCATTTTGGAATAAGGCTATAACATAACAAAACGTGGAAAATGAAAGGTGCTGTGAATACTTTCCGGATGCACTGTATATATATATACACAGGGTTTGAAATTAACTTTTTGGCTCACCAGTCACTGTGCCTAGCAGTTTCCAAGGTAACTAGCCACTCAAAATTTTCAATAGCCAGAGACTGTAACCGCATGAATTTGTTTGAATGATAATTTGATTAGTTTAGCAGGACACAAGGCTGATTTAAGTCATGTTTAGAATATTTATGTCATGGATAGTTAGAACAGGAGAAAAATCTGTCAATAATATGTCCTTAATTCATGAACATTTTAACCACTTCCTTCTAAATTCCACTTGCCTATATTAAAGTTTATCATTGTTCTTTCATTGTTTAACAGTGGCATTTGTAATGTAAGGTCATTATCACAGATAAGGCCAAAAATTTTTTTAAAAGGATGATGAGGAGAGCCTGTATAATATTTTCAATGTTTACTGGTACATTCTCTATCCGTGACTGCCTCTTCTCTCTGTGGTACATGACTTTTAAACAGACCTTTCACAGTCCCATGAGTCAAACGCTCCGCTTGAGCTTTCCCTATTGTGTAAGCGCGCATGGATAGAGATGGCTATTTAAAATATATATTTTTGGCAATGTACCAGTAAATATTGAAACTCTTCTCCAGGCTCGATCTCCATAATTAATGTTTTTTTAGCCTGACAGAGAAAGATAATAGAGTAGAGAGAATAAATACACAGATTGAGTTTGTCTGCCATGTTTTTTCGATTTCACAGTGCAACTAGTCCCGCCACTACAAGATTCCATTGGTCAACGGATGCCTACACTAGAGTGCGTTGCAGCAAAAGTTGAAATCTTCTCAACTTTTGGTCGCATAACAGAGCTTCACAATCAGAAACCCTTGCATTTTCCCTCCCCGTCCTTACGAAGCACCATCCCCTTTGAAATGAATGCATTCACAGCATTCTCTGATGCAGCATTAACTGTAGTGTGCAGCTGCTCTATAGTGGATTTCTTCCATGCCATTGGAAGTGCAGCGTAAGTTATCAGAGGCATGAATTCCAATAAATTTGCTTCGCCCGATATTCATATATTTTTCAATGCAGGAAAAACCTTGAAAAAGTCACCGCCAAAGTGGCTAGTAAAAGTGACGGAGTTACCGCCACTGCCGATTTTATTATTTAATATAATTCTAATTATGTAATCATAGTTTTTTAATTATTTTCATTTTTGGGGCCTTTCTCCGGTAATAATTATATATGCGATTAATTGCAACAAATTTGGCATATCATGTAATTTATTTGATTAAAAAGTTTTATCTAATAAATATTGCCTTATTGTAGTTTTATTATTTATTATTTAGGTTTGTTGTCTGCTCCAATCGCAAAATAAGAATACAGAGGACTGAAATGTCTCCACACTGGCTGCCCTATCAAGAAGAGCTGCATTTTTAACACGAGGAAGACAGCTTAGTTACACAGAGCTGTTGTTTTCCATCTGGTGTTCTGCATTTGAAAGCAGTCTTGGCATTCTGTCCTCCTTAGAAAAAGGATTTGCTTGGAATTTAATATAAGGGTGAATATCATGAAAACATATCCAGGTCACATTTCACTCTGAAATCAAAAGAAAAAAATAAATACACATTTTCAATAATAAATTAAGTAGCATTGCCATTGTGTGTGGGGTTTTTTTTTTTTTCAAAGTCACTTCTGTAATGTAGTAAGATTTGCAGTATTTAGTTATAGTAACAGAAGCACATTGTGGTTTGGTATTTGCTGAACTCAAATCTCTTGAGTTAAGATGGTTAGCGGATGAAAAATGTGTCTTGTCTGCTATATGTGTGTGTGTGTGTGTGTGTGTGTGTGTGTGTGTGTATTACCCATTATATGTGATCATTGTTTGTCTTGTTCCACCACTAACAACTGGGTTTTTTTTTCTTGCAGTGCTCTATTTTCAGTGAGCTTGATGCATAGCATCCAAAAAGAAAGGTCACTAGGGCACTGTGATGCAGAGGTATAATACACACAAGTCATCTCACAAGTGCATCAGCCTGGATCTGGAATAATGTTATTGTAATACTGGAGCATTAAAGTTGCTCTAGTTAATAAAATGTTAATTGACAACAAAATAAACATCAGCAGGCGATTTCTTTCAGTGTGATATGAGACTCTTCCATAACAGCTTCACTGGGTTTTACAAGAAATCATTTCCTTGTAGGATGAGCAGTAAGGGGGCATGGAACGGCAAACCTGGACTCAAAGAATCATGTTACTATACCGTCATTTTTGCTAAATTATTTTGACATGGCTCTTTATACATATTGTGGCAGTTTCCTGGTGAAACACCAGAGGCGCTACAACAACAAATAGACTTTTTTATTTCACCTCACATATAATGAACCATGTATTATAATTTTGCTAAAATGTCTCCAAAGTCATGTAATTGTCATGTAATCGGGCTGGAAACAGTACTTTGGGAGAGTTTGGTCCACACTGTAGCTTATTCTGGCCAAGAACAACCCACTTAGCGAGGAATAGACCATCTAACTGACATGTGAAGCGACCAACCACAGTTTACTTTGTTTTTTATGTGCTATTTAGAAGTAGGGTTATCTAAAATAGATTATAACACAATAAAGTGGCATGAAAAAAGAACAGTCTCAATAAGTAGTTGGTAAACAGACTTTAGGCAGTCCATGGGCGTACTGTCTGAAATCCCTGATGACCTAGTCCAGTGGTTCCCAACCTTGGGGTCGTGACCACAAGTGGGATCGCAGGGAATTGAAATGGGGTTGCCAATTACTTTGTTGTTGAATAGTATCAATACAAATAATAATAATTATAAAAAACACCACACACACGCTTTAAAACAATGAAACATGGACGTGGTTAACTAAGCTCAGCATATGTAGATTAACGTTATCACGCATGACGAGACTAACATAATTTGTAAGGCAATCAGAACTGCATAAAACAAAAAGAAAATGGAATGTTTTTCTCACCGACCTGTGTCTTCAACGACCCCTACAATGAAATACAAATAAGAAACAGACATGTAAAAGACAAAGAAAATATGATGACACCTTCCTTCAGTATGGATTCACTAGCATAACAGAAAACATCGAGGAGAAGCCTAAATGTCTGTTGTGTGGTAACGTCTTGTCTGTAGAAAGCATGAAACCCAACAAGCTCAAAAGACATTTTGAGACAACACATAAAGAATATCTAGGCAAACCTAAATCTTTCTTTGAAAAGAAACATGCCGAACTGAATTAGCAGCGAGTCTATTTCAAAAAGGCAATGACTGTCAATGAGCGAGCCTTAAAAGCATCTTTTGAGGTGAGCTATCTTGTTGCAAAGGCTATGAAGCCGCATACCATTGTAGAAACTTTGGGTTTGCCAGCTGCCATGTAAATGGTAAAAACGATGTGTGGGGAGGGAGAAGGACAAAAACTGAAGGCAATACCAGTGTCTGATAATACAATAAATAGAAGAATAGATGCGATCGCTAACGACCAAGAGAGCACGCTAACAAAATGACTGCGAAATTCCCCCGCCTATGCTCTACAAATGGATGTCAGCACAGAAGGGAAAAATGCCCATGTTTTGACATTTGTTTGTTACATGCAGGATAATGCTATTCACGAGGATATTTTGTACTGTCTCCCTCTTCCTGACAGTGTGACTGCCAAGGCCATGTACAATCTCCTCCTCAGCTATACGGAGAAAAACAACATTCCATGGGAGAGTATGGTAGGATTTTTCACAGACAAGGCTCTGTCTATGGCGGGACGGTGAAGAGGCTTACGTTAATCATGGAACTGGGGCTTACGTTAATCATGGAACTCCCCTCTGCAGTATGGAATCATTGCAGGATTCATTGTGAGCAACTAGCATCTAAGGAACTGAGTGTACCCATGGCAAACATATTGCAGCAGGTCGTAACCATGGTCAACTACATCAAGCCACATCCACTGCATGCACGTCTGTTTGCAAAATTATGGGTGATATGGGATCTGAACACGACAATTTGCTCTTTCACACAGAAGCACGGTGGTTGTCCAGAGGTAGGGTGCTGGAGCAATTTTTCAAGCTGAAAAATGAACTGTTGCTGATTTCCATGGACGTGAAAAAGACAGATTTGGTCAACATTATCTGTGACCAGCAAAAAATATGCCTCCTTGCATATACTGTATAACAGACATCTTTGGAAAACTTAATGAACTTAACATAAGCATGCAGGGGAAAAACAAGTATATACTGCAGATGAGTGACCTTATTGATGGATTCAGGGGGAATCTTACATTCTGGAGAATAAGTTTTCAAAAGCAAACTTTCCCCCTTTCCCCCAGCTGAGCAAGTTTGTAACAGACAACAGCATTGTTGACCAGTGCTCAACAAAGGTCATGTGCGACCACCTGAAACGCCTAGCAGAGCACTTTGCCACTTACTTCCCAGACTTGGATATGTGAAAGTTTGACTGGGTGAGGGACCCATTCCACAGTGATGCAAGCTCAGTGGGTCTGCCTGTCTCCGCTGTTGAACAGCTGATTGAACTATCATGTGATAGAACGCAACAGGGCCTGCATTCACAAGTGGTGGTGGAGGAATTCTGGTTTGGAGCAAGGGAAGAGTACCCAAATATCTCACAGTGAGCTTTAAAGCTTTTGGTACGTTTTGGAAGCACATATTTGTGTAAAGCTGGATTTAGTGCTCTTGTGTGTGTAGCAGAGCGGGGGGGGGACTGGTAGGAGGATAGATAGGGTGGCGGAACCAGCGGAGGGGGCGCTGCTGATGCCACCATGGAAAACCAATAAATGAACAGACTATACCACCCTGTAATTAACAAGGAAATACTAACCCAAATCACAAATAGGAAAGGGCACACATGTTCATTGTTTCAAAACAAGAGGGCGAGAGACGTGAATACCAAGGTACAAAAATATTTTATTTTAACAGATAAGTCAGAATGGGCACTGCATGCTCATTCTATCAATTAAAAGTGTATTAAAATTATGAGCACCGCAATCAGCTGCGTGGTTTGTAGTAGGCTTTACACACCCATAAAACAACATATACACTGACCACAAAGGACTGTGGCTTACCAAGAGCAGGAAGGCTAGCCGGGGGCAGCAATTCCCCGATAAAGACACGTCACCCACAAGTGTAAACTCTCACACACACACAAACACAGGTGAATCGGTTGTAAAACCACAGCACTCCACAGGTGAAAGGGGCACTACCACCATTTAGTGGGGAACAGCTAGCCACCTGCACTGGGCCTTCAGCTCCTGAGAACACAGAAGGGAAATTTAACCAAATACTCATACAATTAAAAACAAATACGCAAACGGATTTTAACATACAACACATAATATGTTAGTGTGAAGGGCAGGGGAGAGCTAATGACAAATCACCACAAGACCAACACAAACAATAACTAAATAAAATGGTTTCAATTAGTACATAATGACACTATTTCCAAACTCTAATGATGATCTCTGTGGCTCAGGATATACACATACAGAGCTACGGATCCCACTTCTCTCTGTGAGAGAGGAAACAGCACTTCTGGAGCCAGAGACAGAGATGATAATGTAAACATACCCAAAACAAAAATATATAACAATACAGAAAACAAAACAGCATTGTAGTTCAGCCCTACAGCTTCCATCCAGACCGACACCTTCTGGTGAGCAGATTAGTTAATCAAAAGTGTTGAAGCTTCAGCCATAATTACGGCCGCAAATACATGGGCTGTATGGAATGGCTGACTGAAGGAAGGCAGCAGTTGGCCAGCGGAGCTCTATACAAACCTAGCACAAACAAACACTTTTGAGCGGAACCGTCCAATACCAGAAAGGGGGAGGGCATTAGACCATGACGCGTATCTAGGCGGAATGTAGCCGCCCTAATATACCCCATGAATGCATGCTGATAGGCTATAAACAAAACCACCAAATACTGAGGGGCGTGATACAATAAAACAGACAGATGCGCTGTTCTTATGCACACTGCATAATGCAAGTTTATGCATAACAGGGAAAATCACGGTTATACCCAAATTACAACATTAGGGGGGAAATACTACAAGACATTAGTCTGTCTCACTACATGTGCATAAAGTCAAAATACTGTTCATGGCTGGATGTAACGGCAGAGATGAGAAGCTCTGTCAATCACCTGACTTTGAAAGGCTGCAGCGAGATTCGCAAGCTCAACCATCCCATTAATTATGATGCAGTAAGAGACACCAAAATCATAATAAAAATACAGAATAAGAAATACAGAAATGACATGGATAGAGATCTTAATAATAGAAAAGTCTTTCTGTAGTAAGGTAGTGGCTGTTAGGGGATATGCTGCAGGAACTGAGTTAATCTGAGTGGGATCTAGCCCATATTTTTAGCCTACTTAGCTCTTTTTCTCCATTGTTTAATTTGAGTCATTGTTTGTTCAGCATTTATTTGCAGACTTGTAAATAAAAGCTCATGTATACATATCCTGTACTGGCAAAGTAAAATCTTCACTTTGTGATTTTTAATCTGTGGCTTGTCCTGGCTACTATACCTCTGGCAGCCATCCACAATAATATACATAAAATAACCTAAATGTGTTGTAAAATGCATCTTATGTGCACCATTATTTAAAAGCAATGAAATAGTGGAGATGAAATAAATTATAAATAGAATAATTATATACATATATATATATATATATATACAGTATATCCCTTTCTAATGTATAATCCCATTCACTTCAGTAATCAAGATGATTAAATGGAAAATCGGCATTCGGATGCTTCATGTACTCTGAAATCAACCCCCATTATGCCAAATTACTCAAAAGTTTTGAAGTGTAGATAACACAAACTTGATGTATGCCTTACAAATGACAATCCAACACCTAGAGTGAAAAAACAATGATCAGACTTCTGAAGGTTTTATATGCTTTAGACCAGAGGCAGTATGAGAAGGTAACAGGTGTGTTCGACTTTGTGGCAGGGCGAAGGGCTATTCAAGCCTCAGAGAGGGATAAAGGCTGACTGGAGACTGCAGTGGGACAGAGAGAGAGAGAGAGAGAGAGATTTACACCTGTGAGTGTGTTTGTCTTTTTGGTTAAGTTTATAATTCAAATATTACTTATATTGCCTAGCCAGTTCTCGCCACCTCCTTTTCCTTAACTCCTTTACACTGGTGCCGAAACCCGGGAAGGAGGAGGGATGTGCCGTAGTAGAGCCCTCGCCACTACCATCCACCCCAATGGAGCAGCCGCCTGCCGGGGGAAGGAGGAGTCCGTCCGCCTGAGAGCGAACATACGGCCGCCGACCGCGAGGGATGGAGGGGCTCCTAACCAACCGCATGGAGCAGTCAGGGCCACTGCCAGGGGCAGAGGAGAACCCAACTTGCCGCTGAAACACGGTGGGGTCTGAGACCCCCAACCGTGAGCGGGGAGGGGCTCCTGGCCAACTGCTTGGTGCGGGAGAACCGCTGCCAGGGCACTGGAGACCCCTTCTGTTTCCAGAGAATGCGGTGGGGTGTTCCATCCATCAGAGGCCAGAAGACTGCCTCCGATCCGCGGTTGTCATCCACTGAGTTGCAATTTGAGAACCAATTGCAAATAAGTTGTGTCATCATTCGGTGTTTGCTCCTCGAAACTGGTCCCTGTTTGGAGTCGTGCAGCCTGAATCTCTCATCTTTAGATCTTTGCAGAAAAGTATGCATAAGGAGCTTGTTATTAGTATCATTTTATGTTAGTAATACCAGTTCATTCTTTTTACAGCTGGTGTTGAGTGTCTGTTTGGTGCCTAGTTTATTTGCTTATGTGGTCTCAAGTCTGTAAGTATGGATATAATATGGGGAGCTGGGATTATATGATGTGTATGATAAATTATTGTATGTCCTTCACTGCAGGTATAAGCGTAGCTTTGAGGTGCGTGTTTGCCTGCCTGTCCATTATCATACAATGTGTGTGATGAAAGCAGGTGGATTGGGATTTGGGCTGTACTGCTGTTTTGCTGTGTGTTTTTGTTTTATGTTTGGGGTTTGTTTTTGAGTTTCTTTCTTGTCCTTGTCTTTATCTGTTTCTTTGTATTTTTGTTATCCTCATTTTGTTATTTCTGGGCAAAGCATGGTCTCATAACGAACCTGTATCCTTACAAGGGTCTGGTTTCAAGTAAGGTTAAATTCCCAGGGTGAAAGTCCCAAGGTGGTGTAGTTGGCTATAATTTAAAGCATTAATTTTGTACTACACAAAGTTTGGCCAAAAATGAAAGTTCTGTCATTATGTACTCCCCATCATGTACTTATAAACCAATTAAAATGTTTTTTAAAAGTACAGATATCGGAATATTTTTATTTATTTATTTTTTTTGCTGAAACCTGGAACAGGAAATGATAACATTTCTCCACCACTGCTAGACCTGTTATCAGACCACTTTCAGATAGAGCCCACAGACAGAAAACTTCTCCCCAACACCCCCCAACTTCTATGTCAATCTAAAGAAAAGCTCTCTAACCAGCTATAGACATTTTTCACACAGAAGCAGTAGCTTTCAAGCCTCTAACACCTCTTTCTATGGTGTGGCTACACATATTGTTTAACAGGATATTAAAAATGCTTTGAATTTCCCATATAGCCACTGTCATGCTTTGTCATTCTTTACAACTGCCTGCTTATTCTGCAACCGAATTGTAACCAATCTATCTAACCGGCCCTCCATCACCACGCTGGATGGGATGACATCTGAATCTGCCCCATGTGTCCGTGCTGTTGCCATGGACTGTTACCAAGGGGACATCTGGCTACTAAGGAGCTACACACAAACATTAAGACCTGTCACAGCACTAAGGCACTGATAGTCCAAAAACAAAAAGGGTCATGATTGTTCTTGTTGCCTTCAAAGCCTCCTGTGAAGTTCCTACTGAGTTCAGAAGTAATAGGGGCCTGGATAGCTTAGCAAGAAAAGATGCTGAATACGACCGGCTGGAGTCGCATCCAGGGCATGAGTGACTCCAGTCAGGCTTCCTAAGCAACCAGTTGGCACGGTTGCTAGGGTGGGTAGAGTCAGCCTTCTCGTGCTCGCCATAAATGTGGTTCTCGCTCTCAGTGGGGTGTGTGGTGAGTCGTGCGTGTATGCCACGGAGAATAGCTTGAAGCCTCCACACGTGCTAGGTCTCCGTGGTAACGTGCTCAACAAGCCACGTGATAAGATTGACAGTCACAGACGTGGAGGCAACTGAGATTCGTCCTCCGCCACCCAGACTGAGGCGAGTAACTACGCCACCACAAGGGCTTATTGGGAATTGGGCATTCCAATTGGGAGAAACAATAAAACAAAAGTTCATAATTCATAATTGCAACATCATGTGATTTTGGTCTAAATAATTTCATATTTCTTTCTGTCTTTTTTAACTTCCCAATGAAAACGGGATGCTTTTTAGCGCTAGAACAATGGAATGAAGAGTAAAAAATGTGCATTAGGTTTGTAAATGACTTGTTGCATTAGCCTGTTGCATCATATTACAACTAAATTAGTATTTTTGACAATTCTGATGGCTGTTTTTCCAGACTGATTACACTGTGAATTTAGGGACGGAAGGTTGAAAGTTCTGCTGCTGAAATCGTTCTGTGCTTAATGAAATCCAAACCGCTGCCCCCAGTGGCTGAGGCTGGAAGTGTTGTTGAGATAAAATTAAAATCTCTTTAGGCACCATCCTGTGGCCATTAGTTAGTTGTAAAAGATGTTGTTACTTATAAGATTATATTTTATTAAATTTACCCTCTAACCCAGTGGTTTTCAAAGTGTGGGGCAGTGCAGAAGTTCACCTGAGACGGCAGTGTGTCATGTGCGTGCAGCTCTCAATGGCTCGAGGCATTTATACCTATGTGGTGTCAGGTGCGCTCGCTGCACTTATGTAAACAAAGATGTTTCGCATACGCTAGATTCGAATGGATGAAGAGGGGAATTAACACTTAAATTTTGGTCTGTTCCTCACACAACACTATCGTATGTCTTCAGAAGAATTGAAACAGGGATGTGCATGGGAGTGGCTCGGTGGCCTAAGCCACTGCTCCTTTGCCCTCCTGGGCTGAGGTGCCCCTCTGGAGAAGATTTCATTTGCAAATATTACATTTTGCAGAAGATTTTTATCCACAGTGTCAAAGCAATTAATACATGATGAATAGTTAATCACTCTCTGCATAATTTTTTTATAGTTTTTTATGTAAACGTGCCAGTTGACCATCTTCGGCTGTCTTGTTTTGCAGGCAGCATGAGCGACAGGGGGAGGGGGGCTTGACACATGAGCATTTACAAATGCATTAAAAAAAATGCATTTGTTTATAAGGTGAACGATCAAATGGCTATGAGCTAACATTGGTCTCTAAAAATGTATATTTTTTCTTTCATTTTTTGGTTATTTAAACTTAACTCTAGGCTGTCCAATTACTATAATTGCTGCTCATCTAAAATCATAAAGATAAAGAATGAAGTGAGTCCTTAAACTGTTGGTGAACTGAATATATCTTTTACTATTTTCTTTGTATTAAAGTATACATACATATGTAAAGCCTTTGTCAGTCCTATAAATAAAAATAACAGTGAAGAGATAATAACACTTCGGTAACCTTGGAATTTAACTGCATAATGTAATTAAATGATGCCCTTTTCTCAGTTTGAGTCACTGACCCTCAAAATATTTGTCCACGGCCCTGAATTGAAATATAGCATGCGGGTGATATGAACAAATTTGATGGTGCTTTACGTGCTTTTGGAGTTTGACAGACACAGCCACAATCCTCTCATCTCTCAATGTTGTGTTTCACAGATGGAAAAGTAATACTTGTTTTGAATTAGGAGGGTGAGTAAATGATGACAGAAATTAAAAAGTTTGGATGAGCTATTACAGAAATACTCAAACCAGCCCACCTGCCATGGTGTTAATCACTGAGATGATAGTTGATGTGAATATTAACTGAAGCTCCTGATCTGTATCTGCATGATTTTATGCATTGCACTGCTGCCACACAAATGGATGATTAGATAAATCGCATGAATACGTAGGTTTACAGGTGTTCCTAATAAAGTGCTCAGTGAGTGTATAGTGACAAAGAGTGAAACTTCATTATTCAGCTAAAAAGTGAAAAATGAAACTATTTCATTGTATTTTTATATATATATATATATATATATATATATATTTTTTTTTTTTTTTTTTTGGTGATAAAGTTGAAACAAACTGCAAGTAATCTTTAATCTTTCATGTTTTTTTAAATAATTTTTTGATCATATAATGTGGTGGGAGGGCACAAATTGCAAGGCAAGGCAAGTTTATTTATATAGCACATTTCATACACAATGGTAATTCAAAGAGCTTTACATAGAAGAGATTAAAATAAGAATTAAAACAGTTAGAATATAAAATAAAATACAGTACAAACAGTCGGACACACAGTGGCACAGTGCTCATTCAGTAAATGCACAGCTAAACAGATGTGTTTTGAGTCTGGATTTGAATGTGACTACTGTAGGAGCACATCTGATCTCTTCTGGAAGCTGGTTCCAGCTGCGGATGGCATATGCTAGCAAATGTTTTTCTTGTTGTTTCAAAGGAAAGCATGGCCAAAATTGTAGAATCACTGCCCTAATCCAAACCCTAACGTTCAGTGAAGTAAAAAAATACAATCAGTTTCTCTGAGTGAACATAATTACTTCCTGGTTTCCATGGGAACAAACTTTGTGGTTTCCATGGGACAGAACCCTTGTCGCAGAGTGAATGTGATTATTTCCTGGTTTCCATGGGACAAGAACCCCTGTGAACATGCTTACTTTCTGGTTTCCATGGGACCAGGTTAATGGGACCAAACTTTCTGGTGTTGATGGGACCAGAACACATGTCTCGAAGTAACTGTGATTACTTCCTGGTTTCTAAGGGACCAGAACCCGTGTCTTGGTGTAATTGTGATTTACTTCCTAGTTTCCATGGGACCAGAACCCATGTCTCAGAGAGAACGGAATTACTTCCTGTATTCCATGTATTTTAAAACGCTTTCCACTCTTATTAATCAAACAAATAGAGAAAAAAGAAAAGTTTATCCTGTCAGAATGTATTCCTTGATGCTTACAAGCAGAGTGTGACAACTGTTTTACAAATCACATGCCTGAAGCAGCTCGTGAGTCTGAGTTCCACCCCCTCAGGCCTTCAGAATTTCTCCGTAATCCCTCAACAGTGCAAATGAATGGTCAACTAAAGTCAGATTGTCAGATTCATCAGCCAATCAGATTGATTAATTTGTTCTTGGTGGGTGTGATCTTTAGGATATGTCCTGTTCAAGGCCTTCTAGCTGGCCTTGAGTAATGCTATCACACTTTAAGTAATGTATGTAATTTGAAAGCAAAGAGCCCGAGATCTTGCTGACGAGTTGGCTGTCACTGCCACATAATAATAATTCCTTACATTTATATAGCACTTTTCTAGGCACTCAAAGCACTTTACATAGCATAGGGATGAAGCAACAGCAGCCATAGTGCACCAGAACACCCACCACACACCAGCTATTGGTGGGGAGGACAGAGTAGAGTAGAGTGATATAGCCAATTCAGGGGTGGAGATTAAGAGATTAATACGAGGCCATGATAGGTATGGGCCAATGGGGGTGGGGGGGGGGGGGGCCAGGACACCAGGGTTACACCCTTAC
Source organism: Xyrauchen texanus (assembly GCF_025860055.1). Classification (NCBI taxonomy): domain Eukaryota; kingdom Metazoa; phylum Chordata; class Actinopteri; order Cypriniformes; family Catostomidae; genus Xyrauchen; species Xyrauchen texanus. Next base: position 32,055,898 of record NC_068309.1, on the reverse strand, counting down.
TCTTTACAAGAAGTGTCCTGGGATTTTTAATGACCACAGAGAGTCAGAACCTCAGTTTAACATCTCATCTGAAGGACAGTGCCTTTTTACAGTATAGTGTCCCATCACTATACTGGGGCATTAGGACCCACACAGACCATAGCATGAGCACCCCCTGCTGGCCTCCCTAATACCACTTCCAGCAGCAACCTTGGTTTTCCCCAGGAGGTCTCCCATCCCCAGGTACTGGCCAGGGTGGGCAACCAGGCAAGAGCTGCAGGGTGATATGGCTGCCAGCAAATCACCACTAAAGAGGTTTGGTGTGAACAGGCCTAGACAATTAATATGTTTGCATTAATATCAATGAATACCTGTGAAGCAAATGATATTTTAATGCTCCAAGGTGTTTCGATGCTTGGCAACCATAAACAGCCTACAGTTAGGCTTATAAAGAATGTTACTTGATGGAAGAATTGTTTAATTTGATTATTAATATATAACATTCAACTATTCATTGAACCTTGGTGTTTTGTTATTGCCGTTACCGCCATTTTATGAAAGTGATTAAAGATGCACTTTCCTTACACGTGGTAAAATCACTGTATAGCATGGCCTCTTGTGGCTTATTGCTTTAATCATGTTGCTTCCACCATTATTTGATACCCCCTCAAAAAAAAGAGTTTCCCACTGGTAAATACAGTATGACAATGAGGTTCCCTTCATGTGCACTCATGTCATAAATGCTATAATTTTAAAATAACCTGAAGGCATCATATCTTTCATTTAAGAGAAATTCTTGACCTCAAGATCAACTGATCTTGACAGCATTCAAGAGGAAAAACCTGGTTAATGCTCCATATAAGCCATTTAAAAATAGGTAAAGATTGGTGCTCAGTTGTATTTGAGCCAGGAAAGTGTGTGATAGAAAAGCAGGGCTGTTTGAAACTTTCCTTGATCTTGTGTCAAAATCGTCCCTGTCCTCATTATTCATCTCTATGGTTTTGTATCTGTAGTGCTTAGGGCTCCAGCAGTCTCCTTTCCCCCAGGGGCCCCACAGAAAACCCTTGAAAGCAGCTGTACACTTGCAGTCTCACACACATATGAAGTAAGTTCTCGTTACTTCAGGGATGAGGTAAAGTGTGTGTGACAACAGTGCCCTCTACAGAAATTGAACTAGGAAATATAATGTAACACACTGTTTATTTTCTTTGTTTTCTCCAAGCATCACTAACAATTCATCTCAGGCATGCTCTTCTCTGACAATTCTGTCAACATGATTAACAAGTACATCAGAAAAAAATAGATATTAGACATATTACAAGTTATTGACATACATCAGTCATTTATATTGCATAAATAAATATAGAATGATTTATGAAATTTATTCAGAGACATGTCCTTTTTGTAGCTAAAATTTGATTGCATCTGTATTGCATTGTAATTTCTGTTTGTTGATTGGTTGGTCTCTATAGGAATAAAAGTCTTACTTTAACATACCAGCCAAGGTAGATATCTCTTGATTTCGCAATCATAAACAAATTATTATGAGTTGTCATGATACTTTGTTGGGAAGTTGGGGTGCTAAAAGTAAATCCTTTAACTAAATCTTAATCTTAAATAGGCCTTTATTTCAGATTTTTAAATACAATTACTAAATAATGGGCAAACATTGACAGATAGAATGTTCAGAAAACCTGTTTAACATTCATTACATTCATTAACAACTGTCATTATTTTTGCAGTTCTGATTAGTGATGTAGTGGTGCATAAATTATACACTTTAGTTTGAATACATAGTAATACTGCATGTGTTAGGGGGCACCGGGGTTGGTTGGCACACTTTTCATACTTTGTTGAATATTTCTGGTGGAACAAACGTTAAAGGGATAGTTCACCCAAAAATGGAAATTCAACCATTATTTACTCACCCCTGTGTTGTTATAAACCCATATGACTTTCTTGCTTTTTCTTAACACAAAGGGACAATTTTGAAACATTTTTGCTCAGTGATGTCATACGTTGGCAGTTTACAGTGACCACCTTTTCAAGCTTCAAAAGGACACAAAAGTATGATTCAGAAGCCTAATAAATTATTGTGACTCTTGCCTTGTTCTGAAGGCACATGATAAGGTTTGATGAGAAACAAACCAAAATCATATGTATTATTTAGTGAATATATCGACTGCACCCCTTCAATCTTTCTCAGCTTGATTTCCGAGGACTCCAGTTCAAACAAATAAGGCTGGGCATAGAAATGCATCTCCTCTTTGACTTCAAACTCTTCAGACATGTTTTGTAAGTTCTGTTATCTGGTTTGTGTGCAGCTATGTTGTGTTCTGTTGTTATAATCGCCATGGCGGATAACCAAAACAAGATAAACAAAACAAGTTTTCACCTGAGCGGCCTATCTCACGAAGGAGATTGTATTCTGCTGCTCATGCACTCTCATGAATGTGCACAGGAGAGCAATGGTCGGTGAAGATTTTCAATAAGTAATACATTGGATTTCAGTTTGTTTCTCACCAAACATTATCATATTCCTTCAAAACAAGGCATGAGTCGCACACATTAATATATTAGAGCTTGAAGAGATGGTCACCATAAACTGCCATTGTATGAGCACAATTTTTTTCCCTTTGTGTTATGAAAATTAAGTCTAATGGGGTTATATGAACAACACAAGGGTGAGTAAACAATGACTGAATATTCATTTTTGGGTGAACTATCCTTTTAATATACCCAAAGTAGGTGCAAATGACAGCTTAAGTTCTTAGGTAACAAAACAAACACATTCAATATCAGCAAATATTTGACTTTTGGTAATTAGTGGTCAAAGTTATGTTGTGTATTTGTGCCAACTCACCCCATATTAGGGGTATTAAAACACTATAGTTTTAAGAGAGTGTGTGCCAACTACAGGGGTATCACACTTCTTAGCTGCCCTGGTAAAGTTTACTCCAAGGTGCTGGAGAGGAGGGTTCGGCCGATTGTCGAACCTCGGATTGAAGAGGAACAATGCGGTTTTCGTCCTGGCCGTGGAACGACGGACCAGATCTTTACTCTTGCAAGGATCCTGGAGGGGGCCTGGGAGTATGCCCATCCGGTCTACATGTGTTTTGTGGATCTGGAGAAGGCGTATGACCGGGTCCCCCAGGAGAGACTGTGGGAGGTGCTGCGGGTGTACGGGGTGGGGAGTTCCCTTCTTAGGGCGATCCAATCCCTGTATGTCCAAAGCTAGAGCTGTGTCCAGGTCCTCTGCACGAAGTCGAGTTCATTCCATGTGGGGGTTGGTCTCCACCAAGGCTGCGCTTTGTCACCAATCCTGTTTGTGATATTCATGGACAGGATATCGAGGCGTAGTCGGGGAAGGTGGGGAAGGTGTGCGGTTCGGTGGGCTGGGGATCTCATCGCTGCTTTTTGCAGATGATGTTGTCTTCATGTCATCATTGGTCCGTGACCTTCAGCTCTCAATGGATCGCTTGGCAGTTGAGTGTGAAGCAGCTGGGATGAGGATTAGCACCTCTAAATCTGAGGCCATGGTTCTCAGCATGGAGTGCGTACTCCAGGTAGGGAAGGAGGTATTGCCCCAATTGGGGCAGTGGGGGCGGTATTGCACTCGCTCTATCGCACCGTTGTCACGAAAAGAGAGCTGAGCCGAAAGGCAAAGCTCTCGATCTACCGGTCAATTTTTGTTCCTACCCTCACCTATGGTCATGAAGGCTGGGTCATGACCGAAAGAACTAGGTCGCGAGTACAAGCGGCCGAAATGGGCTTCCTCAGAAGAGTGGCGGGCTTCTCCCTTAGAGATAGGGTGAGGAGCTCAGTCATCCGTGAGGAGCTCGGAGTAGAGCCGCTGCTCCTTTGCGTCGAAAGGAGTCAGTTGAGGTGGTTTGGGCATCTGGTAAGGATGCCCCCTTGCAGGGGGTGTTTCAGGCACGTCCAGCTGGGAGGAGGCCTCGGGGAAGACCCAGGATTAGGTGGAGAGATTACATCTCCACACTGGCTTGGGTCCCCCAGTCAGAGCTGGTTAATGTGGCTTGGGATAGGGAAGTTTGGGGCCCCCTGCTGGAGCAGCTGCCCCCGCGACCCGACTTCGGATAAGCGGTTGAAGATGGAGATGAGATGGAGTTTTAAGACATTTACATTTACATTTATGCATTTGGCAGATGCGTTTATCCAAAGCGACTTACAGTGCAATTATTACAGGGACAATCCCCCCGAAGCAACCTGGAGTTAAGTGTCTTGCTCAAGGCACAATGGTGGTGGCTGTGGGGTTCGAACCAGAGACCACTACGCCACCACCACTTCCTTAAGAGAGAAGCAACACACAAGAAAACGAAGTTTATTTTTATGTTAATCCAGGACAACAGAACAACGCATGTTGGTCTTATTTGGGACCAAATTTGTGCAACATCATGACAAGACATTGAAGATGCTAAATTGTGAACAGATTTTGATATAGTGAGCGGTGTTGCCATGGCGAGGCATTAAATTAATGGTGAAAAATGGAAAACAGGAAGTGACATATCTTCTGTGTGCATTGTGACATTTTGATGAAAATTCAGATGCATGTTTGGTAATGAGAGCTGATCACATTTATGTGGTTACTGTTATAGCGCCACCAACTGGCAGCAGGAAGTATGGCACTTTTAACAGACTTTAAAATAGCCCTCTTGTGTTTAAATGAATTGCTTCAAAATTCATTAGAATAATGTCAAAACTTTATTATGCCTTTCTTCTTATATTTGGGTGTCCAAAAACATGCAGGTTAAGTGAACTGGAGACTCTAAATTGCCCTGAGGTGTGAGTCACAGCCACAGTTGTGTCTGAAAGGGCATCCGGCATAAAACCTGTGCCAAGTCAAATATGCAGATCACGGATGGTCCACTGTGGCGACCCCTAATGGGAGCAGCCATAAGAAGAAGAAAAAGACTATTATTATACTATACTATATTATTATTTTATGTTAAATTTGTGTGTATTTAGAGGTAATAAGGTGTTAAATAGTGTGTATAAAGTTATGAATTAGTATCTATTATTTATACCCAGTGTAATAACCCACCCAAATAACAGTGTGCCAACCAACCCCTCTATAAATGATAAATAATGTTAGCCAGCTAGCATAGCTTGTCACAGGCTGACCAATCTTATATCAAAATATAGCTGATACCCCACTGTTTTAACTAAAATGTATATATTTTTTAACAAAACTTTCTTGGTATTATTTTTATCAGATGAGTTCAATTTTTTTTTCTGACCTAGATAAAATGAATCATTGTCTTCCCAATAACAGATGCTCTGACAGAATCAATCAGTGTAGGTCAAAAAAGTGAACATTGATGATGTTACACCAACCTCCTGTAGCCAAACAACCCCGGTCTCCCCTACATGAACTCTGAGACAGCAGTATAAAATGAAAGTGTACACCTCCACTCTCCACTTATGCGTCTCTCTACCCATCTGTCTCTCCATCTCTCTGTCAGTTTGAAATGTCAGACACATCAATCTTCATGCTACTGATATATCTAACCCTGCATGAACTTCAGAACCCTGGGTAATAAGCATTCTGACAGCTGAGAGTCTTTACCATCACCAAAAATACTGACGAGAAGACAATCTAAGCTGACTGCACACACACACACACACACACACACATTTGTTTTTTCATCATAGTGGGGACTTTTCCTTTATGTTTATGCTAAAGACATTTTCTATCCACTACCCCTGAACCTTTCCATTTTAGATTGTTATTAAAGCCATTAAAAGCCATTTTCCTCATGTGGGCTGTTGGGTGATTCCCATTTTGTATAGGTGATTCAGGTTTTGACTACATTGTTGGGACCAAATGTCCTGACCCCATACACAGAGTGTCTCATGAGCTCTCCAGCATGGTGGAAACAGTGTAGATCCGCTTCTCCATCTCTCTGATCATCTGCTGTAGTCCAGTCCTCACACACACTGCCCTACAAACACACACACATTAATTGTAGATCCACTGGAATGTATTTTTATCTTGATACAGCTGGACAAATTAGGTTTTGTGGATTTCTAGTTCACATCTAAGTACACATTAGTGAACATGAATTAATGATGAACAGTACTTTTTGTTCAATATTTTGTATGTTGTATTAATATAAGCTAATGCGTTATGAACTAAAAAAACAAAAAATGAATGAATGAGTGGGTTTTATATATTAACATTAAACAAGATGGATAAATGCTTTATAAATATTGTTCATCGTTAGTATATGATACCTAATGTATTTACTTTATTACTATTGTTAACAAATACAACTTTATTCCAAAGTGTTACCAACTATATCAGTAGTTTACAGTTGGTAAACTTTCCTGAGAATGACCCAGCTGTATCATGATAACTGTCCTGGAGCCACCGGACTCCCTCTCTCACAATACACTCTGCTCCCTCTCCCTCACTCCATCAGTCACATGCTCTCACTCGCCAGAGTGTTAATCATGCACACCTGCAGCTCATCATCGTCCTGTTTGGACATGCACTTAAACCTCACACACACACACTCAATCAGTGCCTGGCCTTGTTGTTTGTTATAGGAGTAACCTTTCACTCTGCTTCAGAGGAAAATAACTTACCTGTGTATCAAATATCTGCCCTGGATGTGCAAGATAAGTGACTTGAAAACCCAGAATGTGCATTATGCTTTTAAATTCTGGATTCATCTCCACTTCCTGTGTTGATGTGTCATTACAATACAATTTCTTTTTATATATATATATATATATATATATATATATATATATATATATATATATAATATTGATTTTCTGTGACTAATTCTTCTGCTGCATTATTTGCATGTTGAATCCTTACCCTGATCTTAAAGCACTCTCTGATGCCCACTCTCATGGCAAACGTGGAGCAGGGCAGTAGCAGCAGACACATGCATTCTCCATACTTATGAGCCACACTCAGGTCCAAACAGCATGGCACAAATGTGCCCATCAGAAGAGAAAAGAGATGCTTTAAAACATTGACTGGTATCTGTAAAAATACAAATAAAATCAAATGCATATCTGGGTAGCTCAGAGAGTATTGCTGCTGACTACTATCCCTGGAGTCGTGAGTTAGAATCCAGGGTGTGCTGAGTGACTTCAGTCAGGTCTCCTAAACAACCAAATTGGCCTGGTTGCTAGGGAGGGTAGAGTCACATGGGGTAACCTCCTCGTGGTCACTATAATGTGGTTCTCGCTCTCATTGGGGCGTGTGGTGAGTTGTGCATTGATGCCGTGGAGAATAGAGTGAAGCCTCCAAATGTGCTATGTCTCCACGGTAACAAGCTAAACAAGCCATGTAATAAGACGCACGGATTGATGGTCTCAGACTTGGAGGCAACTGAGATTCGTCCTCTGCCCCCAGGATTGAGCCACTACACCTCCACAAGGACTTCGAGTGCATTAGGAGATGGGCATTCCAAATTGGGGAAATTATTAAATTCAAAACTGATCCTCAAACAGCCTAATGAATATGACTCTGGCAATTGAATGGGTGGAAATGGACTATTTAATGTTCTTGGAAAAAGCATAACTTTGCTTTGTCCAGGTTTACTTTAAATTAATGGAAAATCCTTAACAATTTATAATCATTAAGGAATATCATTAACTTTTAATGATTGTGAGATGGTAAACAAACCATGCTTATAATAAATTCATACTAATGCATGCCCGAGAAAATACTAAGGCCCTGTACATCTGTTCGAAAAGTTTGACCCACAAGATTATAAATTACAGTACACTAACAAGAAAAAGCAACTATTCTGGAAAATAATGACAATGTGAAAGAAGTTTGTTTGAAATCTTTGCATATTTATTAAAAATAAAAAACACAAAAAATCACATGTACGTACATATTCACAGCCTTTGCTCAATACTTTGTTGAAGCACCTTTGGCACAAATTACAGCCTCAAATCATTTTGTGTATGATGCCACAAGCTTGGCACACCAATTTTTGGGCAGTTTCTCAAATTCTTCTTTGCAGGACCTCTCAAGCTCCTTCAGGTTGAATGTGGAGTGTCAGTGCGCAGCCATTTTCAGATCTCTCCAGAGATGTTCAATCGGGTTCAAGTCTGGTCTCTGGCTGGGCCACACAAGGACATTCACAGAGTTGTCCCGTAGCCACTCCTTTGTTATCTTGGCTGTGTGCTTAGGGTCGTTGTCCTGTTGGAAGATGAACCTTCACCCCAGTCTGAGGTTCAGAGCACTCTGGAGCAGGATTTCATCAAGGATGTCTCTGTACATTGCTGCATTTATCTTTCCCTCGATCCTGACTAGTTTCCCAGTTCCTGCTGCTGAAAAACATCCCCACAGCATGATGCTGCCACCACCATGCTTCACTGTAGGGATGGTATTGGCCAGGTGATGAGCGGTGCCTGGTTTCCTCCAGACATGATGCTTAACATTCAGGCCAAAGAGTTTAAATCTTTATTTCATCAGACCAGATAATTTTGTTTCTCATGGTCTGAGAGTCCTTCATGCCTTTTGGCAAACTCCAGGAAGGCTGTCATGTGCCTTTTACTGAGGAGTGGCTTCCCTCTGGCCACTCTACCATACAGGCCTGATTGGTGGAGTGCTGCAGAGATGGTTATTCTTCTGGAAGGTTCTCCTCTCTCCACAGAGAAACACTGGAGCTCTGTCAGAGTGACCATCGGGTTCTTGGTCACCTCCCTGACTAAGGCCCTTCTCCCCCGATCGCTCAGTTTGGCCAGGCAGCCAACTCTAGGAAGAGTCCTGGCGGTTCCAAACTTCTTTCATTTACGGATGATGGAGGTCACTGTACTCATTGGGACCTTCAATGCTGCAGAAATTTTACTGTACCCTTCCCCAGATTGAATCCTGTCTCGGAGGTCTACAGACAATTCCTTGGACTTCATGCTTGGTTTGTGCTCTGACATGCACTGTTAACTGTGGGACCTTATATAGACAGGTGTGTGCCTTTCCAAAACATATCCAATCAACTGAATTTACCACATGTGGACTCCAATCAAGTTGTAGAAACATCTCAAGGATGATCAAATCGTGGTGGTGGCGTAGTGGGCTAAAGCACATAACTGTTAATCAGAAGGTCACTGGTTCGATCCACACAGCCACCACCATTGTGTCCTTGAGCAAGGCACTTAACTCCAGGTTGCTCTGGGGGGATTGTCCCTGTAATAAGGGCAAAGTCTGTCCAGCATCAGTTGAATGGTACTGCATTTTGTTAAGTCGCTTTGGATAAAAGCGTCTGCCAAATGCATAAATGTAAATGATCAGTGGAAACAGGATGTAACTGAGCTCAATTTTGAGTGTCATGACAAAAGCTGTGAATACTTATGTACATGTGATTTTTTTTGTTTTTTATTTTTAATAAATTTACAAAGATTTCAAACAAACTTCTTTCACGTTGTCATTATGGGGTATTGTTTGTTGAATTTTGAGGAAAATAATGAATTTAATCCATTTTGGAATAAGGATGTAACAACAAAATGTGGAAAAATTAAAGCGCTGTGAATACTTTCCGGATGTACTGTATACAGCTCTGAATAACTTTAATAATGGTAAGAATGAAAAGTTATCCTTTTCAGTTAGCCTGCAAATACAAAGAGAGTAAATGTTTGGTTTATAATACAAAGACATTCAGACATTTTAAGTGGGGTTTAAGTGTCCTTTCACTTCAAAATATCTCCAAAGGTTAAATGTCAAAAATGCAGAAAGTAGAACATTTAGCTCTTGTCTATATCTTGTCTACTTGTCTATATGTGGTGCTATTTTTGACCACATACAACAAGGTGCTGTTTCTCACAAGCCCCTCATCTTACATGTGCTGGTGTCACCACACACATCAAACAGCCCTGTGCTCCAGTCTCAACCCCTCTGACTGATTGTGGTCACTGTCGTCGTGGTCTCCCTGAGACCAGGTTGAGTCAAAACAGAAAGTTCCATCTTCTCACTTCCTGTCATTATGTTCAACCATCTGACCATCTGACGAGCTCATTTTGTGCTGAGGAGAAAGATAGTTTCAAACCAAGAACATATACATCATCAAGCATAACCAGGTGTTTTACTAAATCTCAGAAGACACACCCACATTTACACAGGGGGAACCATCTGACTGACATTATGGTTGTTGGTATGTTCGTAAAGCGATAAAACACAGTTCATTTTTGTTTTTATGTGCCATTGTGAGGTGGGTTTATCTCAAATTGATTATACCAGAATAATAGACCCGCATCAACTCCAATTGTCAGCGGCTTGAGCCAATTAGCATCAACTAGCGCAGATTAGCACAGGCTCTGCCCGACTGAAAAGTGGGGCTAAAATCGGTGTTATAGACTTGTAGTGTAATCCAGCACACTCACAAAAAGTTGGATAAATCCAGCCTATCAGATCTGGTAATGTCAGCCAGCGCTTACTATATCAATCAAACAGTCTGTGAACTGACTGTGGAGGTTCACACAACCCTGTAAAGATAGTTTGCGGTTGGAATTTCAGACTTACATTGGTTATAAATCCGCTATGCGCTGTTGTAGACATGTAAATATTGTTGCATGTGATTCTTCATGATTTGTGAATTCGGCTGACGTCATACTCTGCTCTGCAATAGGTCATTGAAATGTAGGTCTCTTCATTTCATTGGCATTGTAAAATACTAGTTTTCTAAGCCATAAAACCAATAAACGTCTTCTAATTCTACAAAATGAACACATAAACGGGTCACACTAGTCTTAAATAGACCATACAGATTTGTAAAATTGTTCACCGCTAATCTTTTTTTTTGTTTTTGTTGTTTTTTTAGTTCTTGAGTCAACAGTTTACCTGATAAATCAGAGTTATAAGCTTAGTGTCTTTCCCACTGATTTCCTATTGTGGGTAAAAAATGACCCGGAACACCACGGTGTTACTTTTTTGTAACAGGGGCTAAACTAGATCAAATCCAGATCAATGTGTTTTGTGAGTTCAGATGGCAAGTGAAAGAAAAGTAACCAAACCTTGGCCCACTGAGCTGAATTATACCATTAATATTAAAGAAACCAAAACAATGTGGGTCAAAAATGACCCGAGCACCACACAAGGGTTAAATAAAATGACTAGCTAGTTGACATATCATCCATATCAAAATTGTATTTGTCAACAACAAATCAATCTCTGAAAATTTTCACTAATCCAGTTTTGTGTGAAACAAGTAAGTTTTTTCCATAATAATTATCATGTGTTTCAAGAACGTGACCTCTCAATGCTTATAACACAGATTCTCTTACGAGAGGTTCTCTCGTATTGCGTAAGCTAGCTTACGCTACGGGAAAGATTCATCTTTTCTGAGATATTGAAGCCAAAAAATTATCCTTAATTTTTGTATCCATTGTCAACGCAGTGCGGCAGCTGCAGACCTTGAGCGAAGCTAGCTAGCGAAGCTCATAGGTTGCTCTGCGGCAACTGCTGCAGCCTATAGACGAGCTTGGGCTGAACTCGCATCCAATGAGAGGCGTCCAGCGCTCACTGCATCAAAGCCCGCCAAAATGGGCGTGACTAGAGTGCATATAAGCGTAGTTCGTAGGCTGGAACCCTGATTTTCATCTCTTCAGCGAGCTCTCCGCATCGCTGACCTGGAAGCCGCGTCGCCGTTCGAGGGGCATCTAGCAAGCGTGGACAGCGCTAGAAGAAGCCGGCCGTCTCAGCCACCTTCAGCCATCCTGCGAAGCTACGCCATCCGACGACGTATCCTTTTATTCAGCAAGCTAGTTCTCACGAACTATTCACAAAAGAGTACGAGCGTCTTTTCAAGATGCCTCGCTCCACTTGCGCCTCATGTCGCGCCCTTCTCAGCACAGGAGACCGCCACATCATCTGGCGCTCTCTGCCTGGGACTGGGGCACGCAGAGCTCGCCCTCACTGAGGCGGATGCGATTCTGCGGAGCTACGATGTCGACCCTGCGGGCTCGACTCAGCGTCAAAGCAGAAACCGCCAGCGCCGCTTACCTTCAGCCAGCGCAGGAAGAAGCGCCGCTCACAAAGGCTGCCGGAAACTGTGGTTGAAGCGACTGCCTCGCCAGAGCCTCCCCTCGAGCATCGCTTTCACCCTCCCCGCCCCGGACGCCGCAGTTGCCGCCGAGCGGCCGCACTGCTGCCATCTCGGATGACGAGCGGAGGATAAGGGCCACTGTTCCATCATGGCTTCGGACAGCGAGGAGTGGACAGGCTCCCAAGCCTCCTCCTCAGCCCAGGAATCCAGCAGGACCCGCGCCGGAGTCGAGGGGAGTTAACACGCCTCCTCACACAGGCCGTCGACCGCCTTGGGCTCGAGTGGTCACCACCCCTGAGCAGGCACCCAACAGACTCGACGGCTGCTTTCTTCAAAGCCATCGCCGCTCTACACCCGCGGCCGGGCCGCTCCCTTCCTGCCGGAATTACATACGGAGCTTGCAAAGTCGTGGAACGCTCCTTTTTCAGCCAGGACCCGTTCACACGTCTCCACCTCTCTCGGCCGGTGGACGGCGCCACTGAGAGAGGCTACTCCTCCATCCCCCGGTCGAGGACTTCGGTAGAAGCACACCTTTGTCCGCCCTCCGCGAGATGGCGTTCCAAGCCTGTGCTCCCGTCTAAGGCCTGCAGAGCGACTTCCGCCTATGTTGGCCGCGCCTATTCCGCCGCCGGCCAAGCCGCATCTGCTCTGCACTCAATGGCCGTTTTACAGATCCTACAAGCAGACCTTCTTCGGAGTGGGATGAGAAAGGCAGGCACCCAGAGGCTGTTACTGATCTACGGCGCGACAGACCTCGCCCTTCGGCTACCAAAGCTGCAGCCCAAGCTCTAGGGAAGTGCATGGCCTCGCTGACTGTGACCGAGAGACACTTATGGCTAACACTAGCCGACATGGGAGAAGCAGAGCGCTCCACGTTCCTCAACGCACCGCTCTCTCCAACCGGTCTCTTCGGCTCCGCGGTGAGTGGCATTGTTGACCGCTTCTCAGAAGTCCAGAAAGCCACCCAAGCCATGAACCTCTTCCTGCCGCGTCGCGCTAGCTCCTCTGCAGGCCGCTCACGTGATCAGCCTCCTGCACGAGCCTCTTCACAGCGCCCAGTTCAACAATCTCAGACTTCTCAGCGTCGACAGGGCGCCGCCCTCGATCAGCGCTCAGACAGCCGCCGCAGACCGCCGCCCCGCGGGCCTCGATCTAAGGTAACGCTGAAACCCGAGCAGCCGAAGTCTTCCTAACTGTGTTGAACAAACGACGGCTCAGTCCGCCGCGGCCGGACCACCGTCAAAGCTTTGCCCCTGTCAGTCCCCTTCTCTCAGGCTACTACAGTGGTGAATTTAGCAGCCAACAAGCCGGTGAAACTGCCCGCTTGCTCAGACTCAAACGCCGCTTTCACGGCGACCCAAATAAATCTTGTAAAGAGCAAACATGTCTTATGTGTAGAAAAAGTGCCCACAACCCAGTGTTCAGCCCCTACACACAAGCATAACACATCCCGTGCCCCTATCAGAGCACGCTCTCATAAAGCGGTTACGAACCGCTCGAGCATCAGAGTCAATGAAGGCGCCCACAAATGCGCAGGCGCGCTCATTCTCTGCCCGCTCTGTCACACCGACCAGCCCTATGTGTAGAAAATGTGCCCACAATCCAGTGTTCACTTCTGCACACAAGCACTGCATGTCTCGTGTCCCCACCAGAGCACGCTCACATAAAGCGGTTACGAACCGCTCGAGCGCTAGAGTCAATAAATGCGCCCACAAATGCGCGCGGCGCTCCATTCTCTGCCCGCTCTGTTACACGGCCAGCAACCATTCCTCTGTGTGTAAGTCCCGTGCTTAGCGATCACGTAACAGATGTGACTCTTTCCCCATTCATTCCAATCGGAAGTCACTCACAAAACAGCCTGTTCATGCTGTCTGCGAGCAATCATGCATGAACACACTAAACGCCGCCACACATTTTGTTCAGCGCTCTGTGTGCGGCAATCAGAGCAAATTGGCCATTCACCCTCTAGCTGCTACGCTTCAAAGCGTGGGAAGCTATTCCAGGGATATCCAAGTGGGTGTTAAGCACAATACAACAGGGCTATTTGCTACAGTTCGATCGCCGCCCCTTGCTTCAGAGCGCGCTCGAAACCACTGTGAACACGGAAGCAGCGTGCTTGCTTCGTTCAGAAATAGCAAGCCTTCTGTGCAAAAGGGCCATAGAAAAAGTGCCACCCTCTCTGAGCGAAGTCGGGCTTTACAGCCGTTATTTTCTTGTTCCCAAGAAAGACGGCGGCCTCAGACCCATATTAGATCTCAGGGTTTTGAACAAGGTGCTTGCAAAAGACCGCTCAAAATGCTTACAATCAGGAAACTCCTCGCGATGTGCGCCAGGGGACTGGTTTATTTCTCTCGATCTGAAAGATGCATACTTTCAGATTCAGATAAATCCCGTCACAGGCCATTCTTGAGATTCGCCTCGATGGCCAGGTTTATCAATACACCGTCCTTCCGTTCGGCCTGTCCTTAGCACCTCGTACTTTCACGAAGTGCATGGATGCGGCGCTCGCACCCCTGCGGAGTCAGGGTTTGCGAATTCTGAACTATTTGGACGACTGGCTGATTATGGCTCAGTCACATATGGAGCTTCTGTCTCACAGAGCAGTTCTCCTCAGCCATCTGAACAGTTTGGGTCTTGCAGTCAATTGGACCAAGAGCTCACTACAGCCCAGTCAGACCATTTCCTTCCTGGGAATAGAACTAGACTCCGTGGCAATGACGGCTCGCTTATCTACACAGCGCGACGCCGTGTTCAGCTGACTAGCCGCATCTTTTCAGATGAACAGCCTCACGCCTCTGAAGAAATTCCAGAGAGTGCTAGGTTACATGGCCTCAGCCGCAGCAGTACTTCAGCTGGGTTTACTGCACATCGCCCGCTTCAGCATTGGCTAAACACCAGCGCCTCGCCGGGCTTGGGCCACAGGTCGCCAGCCCATCAAGGTGACTCAGACCTGCATATCAGCTCTGAAGCCCTGGACAGTGGCCGAATGGTATCAGCGGGGAGTGACAATGGGAGCTGTATCTCGCCGAAAAGTCATCTCGACAGACGCGTCCAACACGGGTTGGGGCGCGGTCTGCGAGGGCTCTCCGGTTTTCGGCCTATGGTCAGTTCAGGAAAAGCTCCTTCACATAAATTGTCTTGAAATGATAGCGGTCGAGCACGCCGCGGCGCTTTCTCCCGGTCATTCAGGGTCACCACGCCCTGGTCCGCTCGGACAACAGATCTGTGGTATCCTACCTAAACCGTCAGGGCGGTGTCAGATCCAGGAACCTCTTCCATCTGACAAAACGCATACTGAGTTGGTCCCAGTGCCACCTGCGCCGCTGAGGGTGATGCACGTGCCAGGCCACCTGAACGACGGCCCGGACAGACTGTCCAGAGACAATATTCCCCAGGGAATGGTCCCTGCACGCTCAAACAGTCCAGACGCTATGGCACCTATTCGGCAGAGCAGAGATAGACCTCTTTGCGTCCAAAGAGAACTCTCACTGCCCAATATTTTTCTCGAAGCGAGGACGCGCTGGCCCAGGACTGGCCCAGACGCCCGCTTACGCCTTCCCTCCCGCCTCGCTATTGCCACAGGTAATGCAGAGGATCAGGAAACGCATCACCGGTGCTCCTCATAGCCCCGCTGGGAGAATCAGACATGGTTCCCGGAGCTTACGCAGCTGTCACTGACAGCCGCGGCCCATCCCAGTGAGAGCAGATCTCCTCTCTCAAGCTCGCGGCACAATCTGGCATCCCCACCCAGAGCTGGGCGCTGCATGCGTGGTGATCAACGACTACCCGCCGCTCTGCCAGAAGGAGTAATAAACACCATCATACACGCTAGAGCCCCTTCCACGAGAAGACTCTATGCGCCAAAATGGTCTGTGTTCTCAAAATGGTGCACCGACAGAGACCTGGACCCACGGACATGTGGGGTGTCGTCGCTGCTCGTATTTCTACAAGAGCTGCTGGATAAGGGCAGATACCCATCCACGCTCAAAGTGTATGTGGCGGCCGTTGCGGCGTTCTTGCTGGCCAAATATTATTTCCCCACTCATAAGGGCTCCCCCGGGTCCCCCCTTAATTCCCTGGGGCTCATACAGTGGATGCTTGGCACGCACGGCGCTGACAATGGGTCTCCGTGAGCGTAGCTAGCTTACGTAATACGAGAGAACCTCTCGTAAGAGAACGTATCGGTTACCTAACGTAACCTCGGTCTCTCTAGATGAGGGAACGAGTATTGCGTAGCCGGCCGTGCTTCGCGCCACGCAGCGACTTTTCGCTTCAGTCAATGTAAACCAGGGTTCCAGCCTACGAACTACGCTTATATGCACTCTAGTCACGCCCATTTTGGCGGGCTTTGATGCAGTGAGCGCCGGACGCTTCTCATTGGATGCGAGTTCGCCCAAGCTCGTCTATAGGCTGCAGCAGTTGCCGCAGAGCAACCTATGAGCTCGCTAGCTAGCTCGCTCAAGGTCTGCAGCTGCCGCGACTGCGTTGACAATGGATACAAAAATTAAGGATAATTTTTGGCTTCAATATCTCAGAAAAGATGAATCTTTCCCGTGAGCGTAAGCTAGCTAACGCAATACACGTTCCCTCATCTAGAGAGAACCGAGGTTACGTTAGGTAACCGATATGTTTTTCTGGTAAACTGTTTACTCAAGAACTCAACCAAAGGTTAAGAGACAAAAACTGTACAGTGAAATAATGCACAAATCAGGATGATCTATTTAAGCCTAGTGTGACCCATCTAGATGGTCATTTTGTATAATAAGAAGTTTAATGGTTTTATGGCTTATTTTGTTCTTATTTCACAATGCCAATATGCATGAAGCAATGAGTCAAATCAATCTGCTAAAGTTTTCACTAATCCAGTTTTGTAAGAAAATAGTGTTTTCTATCATAATTATCATGTGTTTGCAAAATGGGACCTCTCAAAGCCTATAACACAGATTTTTCAGGTAAACTGTTGACTACAGAACTCAAAAAAGGGTTAAGAGACTAAAACTGATCTGTGAAAAAATATACAAATCATGAAGGTGTCTTTTATATTACTGTGACCCATCTAGGTTGTCAGTTTTAGAATTATATAGAATGGTTTTATCCATTGACACAGCCTATATTGTAATTATTACACAAGGCAATGTGGGTAGAGCAGTAAGACGTAATCAAATGTGACCAAATGTGATTGTGAAAGGTTTCACAAATCAGGCACTATCTAAAACAAGTGAATTGGCATGATTGTGTGTTTACTGGAATTAGTCATTAAAAGTGAAGAGCATTTATTTTTCACCTTCACAAATCATGGACTTAAAATCAGACTGCTGTGAAAACATTCATAAATCAGATTGGTCAAGATGAGAGTGGTTTCAGTCTTCTAGGTATTCAACTTTTGAAGCTATTTGAAAATGAAGAGTCGTAAAATTTCAATGACCTATTGCAGAGCAGAGGATGATGTCATCCAAATTCACAAATCGTGAAGTATCACATGCAACATTATTTACATGTCTACAACAGCGCATAGCTGATTTATAGCCAATCGAATTTTGAATTTCAAACCTCAAACTATCTTTACCATGGTTGTAAATATAATAAATGACTAGACCTGAGCTGAAATATTTGAAAGCATTGTGAGAACATTACTTATAAAATGCACACTTATGAGAGTCAACATTTACCTAGTGGTGGATATCAAATTGGCTCAAAGCAATTCCTTCTGATGAAAACAAACTGTTGGGAAAGAAAGGGTTGAGTTTCCCATAGTGACAGTGGTGTGGTAATTTCTTATAGCCGCTTGGCCAAGACACCCTGACAGAAAGCTGCTGTGAGCTGATAAGACTGCAGCCTTCTTCATGTGTTTGACACATTGACACATAAGACCCAGACACAATACAAACAATTAAGACCTCTCAAGTGGGTGTGTCTTCAGCTATGGGCACTTCTGGCCCTGTGGACTTTTAGAAAATAAACTATAACACTTTTTACACTTTCACTAGATAATTTAATTTGTCTACTAGCGATGTCCAACAGTGTATATACATTCATCATAAGAGAATTTTGTTATTTTTGTCCAAGAAATTATATACATATTAATATTTTTGTTTACAAGCCATATTTACCATGATTTGTCATCTCATTCATTTGAAATACAAAATAAAAATTATCATCTCAAAATAATTAGATATTTCAAAATAATGTGATAATATCTTAAAATAATGAGATCCTCAAAATAATGAGATATCTCAATAAATGAGATATCAATGTATCGATATACTAATTTAAATAATTAAATTAAGTCTCAAAATGAGATAATCTCACAATAATGAGATTCAAAAATTAGATACTAACTCAAAAATATGACATCTCAAAATGAGATACTAACTCAAAATGACAAGATATTAACTCAAAATGATGAGATATCTCTATAAATGTGGTCACATAATAATAAGATACTAACTTAAAACAATGAAATATAATGTTTCAAAAAATAGATAATATCTCAAAATAATGACATAACATTTCAAAACGAGATAATAAAAAACAAGTTATCTCAAAATAATGAGATGCTAGCTCAAAAATGAGATATCTAAAAATTATGAGATACTAAAAATAATGAGATATTAACTCAATAATGAGATTATATATAACTCAATAATAGTTATATATAATATATAATGTCTCAATAATAACCTCGGGCCTGGGTAGCTCAGTGAGTACTGATGCTGACTGTCACCCCTGGAGTTGTGAGTTTGAATCCAGGGCATGCTGATTCCAGCCAGGTTTCCTAAGCAAACAATTTGTCCCTGTTGCTAGGAAGAGTAGAGTCACATGAGGTAACCTCCTCATGGTCAAGATTGGTGGTTCTCACTCTCAATGGGGTGCGTGGTAAATTGTGCGTGGATCACTGAGAGTAGCATGAGCCTCCACATGCTGTGAGTCTCTGCGGTGTCATACACAATGAGCCACATGATAAGATACATGGATTGACTGTCTCAGAGGCGGAGGCAACTGAGACTTGTCCTTGGATTCAGGTGAGTAACCGCGCCATCACTAGAACCTACTAAGTAGTGGGAATTGGGAGAAAATTAGAATAAAAAAAAATAAATTAAAAAAAATAATAATTATATATATAAAATGAGATACCTCAATAAATGAGATCACAAAATATTGAGATTCTAATTTAAAATAATGTCTCAAAATGAGAAAATATCTCAAAATAATGAGATATCTCAAAACAAGATAATAAAAAACAAGAAACAAAATATGATAATATCTCCAAATAATGATTCTAACTCAAAATAATGAGATACTAAATAAAAATACTGAAATAATGTTTCAAAAATGAGATAATATCTCTAATTAATGAGATCATATTTAAAAACGAGATAATAAAAACAAGATATCTTAAAATAATTTGATAATATCTCAGAATAATGATACTAACTCAAAATAATGAAATAATGTTTAAAAAATTAGATAATATCTCAAAATAATTAAATATTTTTATGAGATAATAAAAACAAGATATCTCAAAATACTGAAATATTTTAATATGAGATAATAAAAACAAGATATCTAATATTAATAATAATTAATGTTTCAAAATGAGATATTCACCCAACCATGCTCTCTTCACTGACATTTTTTCCTCTTGGTGAAGTTTACTGACGTTATTAGTGACAAAATTGTTGGTTGTGATGAAATGACACCACAACTGTCTTATTTTGTGTGTGTGTGTGTATATATATATATATATATATATATATATATATATATATATATATATATATATATATATATATATATATATATATATACACACACACACATCACAGAGTAAATATGTAAAATGTTTTATATTTTAACAGTAAAAGTCTGGGTTTGGTAAAACAATACAAATGTATACATAAAAATTATTGAAAAAGTAGCCAAAATAGATGAAGGCATGGTAAAAAAATTCCCAAGACAGTTTTAATGTAACCAACATTTAAAAAGAAAAAGTTGAAATCTGTTAGTTTCAATAAACGTCAACCTGCAATCAAAATGCATAAAGCCAAACTGTACATGAAAGTCATACAAATATAACAAATATCCATCTCCTTTACACACTACAATTATCAAACATATAAACATGCACTATTGAGACTGAGAGACAACATTTACAGTACATGTCCTGCTGGTGCCTACGATCCATACAATAACATCACCACAAATATGCAACAAAAGCTTATCAGTGATCCATCCTGTGAGGGATGTTTCACAAATGCACCCCAAGAGCATAAATAAAGGCAATGCAGAATTGCACATCCTTTTGAGGTTTATAACTCGCATCACTTTCTTCTGCAGAGCAACTGACATTAATCAAACTGGGTCACGTCAACTAATGAAACATTGCATGGAGTTGTCACATGTAGAATGGCTCGGTTATATATTTGGCAGTCAAGTCTGTTCAAGTGTATGTAAATGTCTATCTGAACACACTTACAGTATGCATGGCTGATCTTGTCTCTAGCTGCATCCGACTGTAAAAAGGATTTGTCTTCTTATCTGCAATAGCCTGCTTGCCATGAAATAGAGTAATATCCCTTCATAAGGACAATTTTCTTATTTATTTATCATTTTATTTGAAAAGGCTTCTGCTGAAGTTTCGAGAAATTATGCGATCATAAAGGCATATGTACCCTCATTATTCAGATTTGTGGTCAACAAATGTGGGTTTTTAAATGTATTCTTAAACCCCAATCCTAAATATGGGGTAAAAAAATACCAAGCTAGTTGTCATTTCTAACCCTAAATCGTTACATCATACAACAACCCTTTCACAATAAGTAAATTTACTTAGAATTTGATTAGATAACTGTGTAATTTATGATAGTATTAGTCAGTTTCCGTGTGCGTTGTAATAGATAACACTTTATAATTCATTCATGCATTTGGCAGACGCTTTTATCCAAAGCAACTTACAGTGCAATTATTACAGGGACAATCCCCCCCGGAACAACCTGGAGTTAAGTGCCTTGCTCAAGGGCACAATGGTGGTGGCCGTGGGGTTCGAACCAGTGACCTTCTGGTTAACAGCCCTGTGCTTTAGCCACTATGCCACCACCACTCCATAATTACAAAACAATGAACAGCCCATGACAGTTATCTTTTGAAAAATGTTTGGACAGCAACCCAGTTATATTTGAAATCTTTAAGGGTGGAAATTCAGTATAAAAATGGCTAATAATGGACAGAACTAGTAAATGTGTCACAAGAACTGGTCACTCTTTAAAATATAAATTATGATTGTAGGCATTAGCTTGAAACATCGAGCTCGCCAAAGTCAATATAAGTTTAAAGAGAATGAGGTAATGATAAATAAGGGATAATCCACGACTATGAATGATGTGAAAGGAATTCAATTTAAGACTTTAAGGACCTGCGGGTACCCCACTCACATAAAATATAAAACATAAAAAAAAAAACTTAAAAACTACATAAAGAATAGCCTGTGATAAAGCATATTTTAATTTCAATAAAACCGGTTGCATTTCATTAAAATGGAACGGTGATAAATGGGCGCATTAAAAACATTATTTTGCATTACCCACTTAGAGTAGAATCTACAGTGGCAAGAAAAGTATGTGAACCCTTTGGAAATAGCTGGTTTAAAGCATTAAATGGTCATAAAATGTGATCTCATCTTCATCAAAGTCACAAGTACTGACATTACAATGTGCTTAAGCTAACAACACAAACCATTATAATCTTTCATGTATTTATTGAACACATCCCGTTAAACATTCACAGTGATGTGGAAAAAGTAAGTGAACCTTTGGATTTAATAGCTGGTCAATCGTTCTTTGGCAGCAATAACCTCAACCAAGCATTTCCGGAAGCTGAGGATTAGACCAGAACATTGTTCAGAAGGAATTTGGACCATTCTTCCTTACAGAACTGCTTCATCTCAGACATAGTCTTTGAATGTGTGGTGAGAACGGCTCTCTTGAGGTCATTCCACTGCATCTCTATTGGTTTAAGGTCTGGGAATAGTTTCATCAGGCCACAAAACATTTTCCTAGTAGCATTTTGAAGTGTCATGATGGTCTTTGGCAAACTTCAGGCATGACAAATGATTTAGTTCAAAAGCAGCAGCTTCCTTCGTTATGTCCTGCCATGGACACCATGCCTGTTTAATGTTCTCCATATAGTAGTGTAGGGTATTACATGTATAATTTAGAGATGTGGACGGGATCAGTTATGTAGGGTATTTTGCACGCATTTTACCACCATTATATGTAAGGATATTTGGTATGCTAAATTTAGAAGGGAATTTAGAGTCTTGAAATATGTGAGCTATGAACTAAATTAAGTCAAGTCAAGTCAAGTGGTTTTTATTGTCGTTTCAACCATATACAGTTAGTACAGTACACAGCAAAACGAGACAACGTTCCTCCAGGACCATGGTGCTACATAAAAACAACAAAGGACCAACATAGGACCACATGAGACTACACAACGAAATAAAATACCTATATAAACTACCTATATATACCTATATAAAGTGCACGTGCAAACATGTGCAAAAAGTACAGGACAGTACAACAAATTACTGACAATGAACAGGACAATAGACAGTGCAGCGCCGACCAGTACTCAGTAGTGCAAAAAGATGACAGTTTCTAAAAAAAAAAAAAAGCAACCAGCATCGCTGTTGGAGCTTGTGACTGTTAGATGCAGACCTTTTTATCTACCACGGGAATTCACCACTGTTTGCATAACCGGAGTTTACATTCCCCCCAGCGCTAACGCTAAGGAAGCGCTCTGTGAAGTGTATGGGGCTATGAGCTGAACTGCAGAACGCTCACCCCGACAGACTGTTTATTGTCGCCGGAGATTTCAACCATGCAAATCTCAAGACAGTGCTCCCTAAATTCCATCAGTATGTGGACTTTGCAACGAGAGGGCTGAACGCGCTTGATCTTGTTTACACAAACATCCCAGGCGTGCACGGGCGGAGCCCCGCCCCCACCTCGGCTACTCAGACCACATCTCTGTTATGTTAATTCCAGCATACAGACCGCTCGTCAGACGCACAAAACCGCTTCAGAAGCAGGTGAAAACCTGGCCAGCAGGAGCCATCTCTGCTCTTCAGGACTGTTTTGAGTGTACTGACTGGCACATGTTCAGGGAGGCTGCAACATATGGCGATTCTACCAACTTGGAGGAATACACAGCATCAGTGACCAGCTACATCAGCAAGTGCATTGATGATGTCACTTTCTCCAAGACCATCACCACACGCTCCAACCAGAAGCCGTGGATGACTGCGGAGGTGCGACGCTGCTGAGGTCCCGAGACTCCGCCTTCAGAGCAGGCGATAAGGCAGCCCTAAGAACAGCTAGGGCCAAACTGTCACGGGCAATCAGAGAGGCAAAGCGCCACACGCCCAGAGAATCCACAGTCACTTCCAGGACAGCGGTGACACGCGCGCATGTGGCAGGGCATCCAGGCCATCACCAACTACAGGACAACATCAGTTGCCTGTGACAAAGATGCCTCCCTTCCAGATGCGCTGAACGACTTCTACGCCGGGTTTGAAGTGCAGAACGACGTGATGGCGAGGAAGTCCACCCTCCTCCCAACGACCAGGTGCTCTGTCTTACCACGGCAGATGTGAGGAAAACTCTACGTAGAGTCAACCCACGGAAGGCTGCTGGACCAGACAATATTCCTGGCAGAGTGCTCAGAGGATGTGCAGACCAGCTAGCAGATGTTCTTACCGACATCTTCAACATCTCTCTGAGCAGCGCCGTTGTTCCAACGTGCTTCAAGGCCACCACCATCATCCCCATTCCAAAGAAGTCTTCAGTGTCCTGCCTCAACGACTACCATCCCGTCGCGACTTACACCCATCATCATGAAGTGCTTCGAGAGGCTCGTCATGAGGCAGATTAAGACCCAGCTGCCCCCTCACTAGACCCACTGCAGTTTGCGTATCGTTCAAACCGCTCAACGGACGATGCCATCACCACAACCCTCCATCTGGCCCTCACCCACCTAGACAATAAGGACTCATACGTTCGAATGCTGTTCATAGATTTCAGCTCAGCATTCAACACAATCATTCCCCAGCACCTGATTGGAAAGCTGAACCTGCTGGGCCTGGACACCTCCCTCTGCAACTGGATCCTGGACTTCCTGACTGGGAGACCTCAGTCAGTCCGGATCGGGAACAGCATCTCCACCACCACCACACTGAGCACTGGGGCCCCCAGGGCTGTGTGCTCAGTCCACTGCTGTTCACTCTGCTGACTCACGACTGTGCAGCAATGCACAGCTCGAATCACATCATCAAGTTCGCCGATGACACGACCGTGGTGGGTCTCATCAGCAAGAACAACGAGTCAGCATACAGAGAGGATGTGCAGCGGCTGACGAACTGGTGTAGAGCCAACAACCTGTCCCTGAATGTCGACAAAACAAAAGAGATGGTTGTTGACTTTAGGAGAGCACAAGGTGAACACACTCCGCTGAACATCGACGGCTCCTCTGTGGAGATCGTCAAGAGCACCAAATTTCTTGGTGTTCACCTGGCGGAGAACCTCACCTGGTCCCTAAACACCAGCTCTATCACCAAGAAAGCCCAGCAGCGTCTCTACTTTCTTCGAAGGCTGAGGAAAGCACATCTCCCAACCCCCATCCTCACTACATTCTATAGAGGGACTATTGAGAGCATCCTGAGCAGCTGCATCACTGCCTGGTTTGGGACTTGCACCGTTTCGGACCGCAAAGCCCTGCAGAGGATAGTGAGGACAGTTGAGAAGATCATTGGGGTCTCTCTTCCCTCCATCAAAGACATTTACAAAAAACACTGTATCCGCAAAGCAACCAGCATAAACTGTCCTTATTAGGTAAGGAAATGTATAATGGAATTAGTCGCGTTCGACAACCATTATAAATTAGATAAATTACTTTGTCTTAATAGATTCTTCACCATTGAAATCGTAATACAACGTCTAGTTGTATCAGCTCACAATTTCTACTGTATGGAATTAGCTTTAATAAGTGAATTATGATTAATTCACTTATTGGAGTGATATTGTTCTCATGGCTTATTGAAAATAATATCACATGTATTTAGGTACAGCTTTGAAGCGAAATCTTTCAGAAACAGGGATGCGATTATTTATCAAAATATACCACGGTCAAGTCGTCTTTGAACACCGACAAACTTTATTACTATTCTAAACATACATCTAATCTAACACATATATATATACATGAGACAGGTTGGTGAAAAGTGACAGAATGTGAAATAACTGATTAGTACAGTGAAAATGAACTTTACGCAATCTGTTGACAGTACCTTAAGAACCATTTCATCCTTCTTTGATTCTACATCGATTGCTATCGGATTACCTAAATTATTTAATACACCAGCACTTTGAGCACAATATTGGAGATGTACTTGTGTTCTTTGTGTTGCTTGGTTCTTGGTCAATGTTTTATCTTCTGTATGGTAAAAGTTTATTGTCTGTATGAATTAGGTGAGCTGTGAAGCGAGGCCTTCTCACTCCTTCTCGGGACGTCGAGTCCCGAGCTCCCTTGGATCTCACATGGGGAAGAGTCAGCGCGAAGTCTGAGCAGTCAGCGGAGCAGGAGAAGCAGAAGAGACCGAAGAAAAGAGGAGAGCAAGAGAATGTGTTATTCCTTTTTGGAACTATTTGAACTGAAATTGGCCGCATCCCCAAAGGCGTCCTGCACCAATCAGAAGTGACTTTTCAGAGTCAAATGGTCAACTGGGCTGTCTTTTCTGACACTTGAGTTATGGTCCTTTGTTTCAGACACTTAAAAGTTTCCCACTCAAAAATAGTGCATATTTAATCATGAGCTTTTATATCTTGAGAATGGTAGAAGATACATGATATTCGTTGTCATCAGCTTTCTCTGTATACCCAAACAAATGCTTACATATTAAACATTAAAAAAAAGTATGGATGTTATATGTGTAGGTATCAAAACATGAAAATCTCTGGTTAAAAAAAATCATATTGGTTTTACAATTCATTGCATTTTATCAAGTTAAGCCTTATAGTTACCATTCTTAGTAGAATGAGATGAATCAAACAGAATTAAAGCATATAATTATCAATTATAGGTGATTGCACATCGCTACACACGTTTTAAAGAGTTCCATCAGTCTATAATCATTAATTTGTCAGGTACAAACATTACCACAGTTCAAAGTGATTTTCAGCATTATCTAGCAAGGCTAGATGAAATGTCTTGATGAAATGAGTTGTGCAAATCTAATAGTCCTTTTAACCTTACACAGAACAGCCTGGTGTAACTGTGTGGGGGTTCTTGTGAAGGCCTGTTATTTATGACGTTGCAACATTCCAAACTGAAAGGCTGGGATTTTTCTCGTTTCACATCATGTTGCTGGAATTCTTCTGCATATATAATTTTACAGTAGACTCATGAACAGAAATGTTAACCAGTTCCAATGATTGAGTCAAGTGTTTTGCTGTCAAAAGTTTTTTTTTTTTTTTACCTTATTGAGCATTCTGTGGTGCACACTTTTGAGTCACCTTGGCTGGACGGCCACTTCTAGAGAGAGTAGCCACAGTACTAAATCATCTGTTGACTGATGAATATCTAAGCTCTTTGACATAACTTTGTAATGCTTTCCAGCTTCATGCAAAGCAACAATTCTTGATCGTAGGTCTTTTGAGATCTCTTTTTTCAAAACATGGTCCACGTGAGCAGATGCTTCTTGTGAATAGCAAACTCAAAATGTTTGAGTGTTTGTTATAAGTTAGAGTAGCTCTAACCCACACCTCCAATCTCATTTCAATAATCGGATACCAGGTTTGTCAACTCCTGACTCTAATTAGCTTTTGTTGACATCATTAGCCTATGGGGGTTCACATACTTTTTCCAAACATACACCATGAATGAATGATGCATTCAATATGAAAAAGAACAATACAGTAATTTGTGTGTTATTAGTCAAAACAGATTGTGTTGGTTCTTTATTGTAACTTAAAGATCAAACCAGATTTTAATAAAAATGTATACATAAATGCAGGTAATTCCAAAGGGGTCACATATTTTTCTTTCCATTGTATCAAATATTTGTAATCTGCGATTCTTCTGGTTAATTATATCAATAGCAACAAGTCATGGGGAAACAATGACAATTTCCTAAGAAAGAGCCAATAACCTCCCTAAGAGGTGGCACTTTCAAAAAGAATCATAGAAACAGATGTACATTTTATTAGCATTTATTTATTAAAATGTTCATTGAATGTCATTAGACAGCATGAGGACCAAGAAAAAGATGTAGAGGAAGAGAAAAATAATCCTTTCTTCCTGGAGTTTTATAGTGAGAAATACAGGCAGTTTTTTCACCCAGACAACATACTGTAGGTTGTACATGTGCACAGTTGAAAGCCCAACACATCATGTCTTTTCACATATCCTTTGTTGCACTACTGTAGTTTACATATGTAGACTGGGTTTACAATACAGCACAGATGTATGAAAGTACAGCCATACCTGTAAGTTATGTATAGGAGCCACCTAAAAAAACATTTAGCCAAAAACTTGAAATATTAACAAATATTTCCAGTCTAATTCGTATTACTTTAAATGAATATAAATTGTGAGTAAAGCCCCCCACAAAATAGAAGAGAGTTAGAACATTAAGCTGCAAAATGTATTTTTGTGTATCTTATTGTTAGACTCCTTTTGAGTTCCACAGAGAGTGAAAAACAAAAGTCAAACAAGTTTGTAACAACATGAGGCTGAGTAAATTATGTCCGAATTTTCCTTTTTTGGGTAAACTAGTATATAGATGTCACTGGACCAGATAGACTAGAGTGTCCCCAATGTCCATTTTCAGGCCGTTATCGCTCATATGAACTTTGCTTTGCTCCAGGTTGATGTGGAAGATTGAACTGTTTGAGATAGGAAGTTTACCTTCCTCTTCCTTTCCCAAAATAGGGATTCTTCTAGGTCCAAGCAGAGGGTCTTCAAAACGCATCAACTTCACTTTAGATAAATCTGAAATTTTTACAACAAGGTTATTCATAAACAGTGAACAATTTATGTAACAGTCATCCATAAAATATATATGAATGTCATTGCATTAGACAACAAAATATCAAACCAAGTGGTGTTGTATACAAATGGTACTACAGCTTTTCTCTGAACTAACTTTTTTAAAGGAACAGCTGCTCAAAGATAATATGTTTTATCATTTAAAACCTTTATTTAAAAGTTAGTTGATTTTTTTATAAGTAAAAAAATGGTTTGACGTTTTGTTATCAAATACAACACCATTCAGAAACCTTTGAGTGTGCCTTAAAGGGAAAGTTCACCCAAAAAAGAAAAATTCTCATCATTTATTTCATCCTCATGCCATCCCAGATGTGTTTGACTTTCTTCTGCAGAACACAAATTAAGATATTTAGAAGAATATTTCAGCTCTGTAGGTCCATACAATACAAGTGAATGGGTGCCAAAATGTTGATGCTCCAAAAATCACATAAAGGAAGCATAAAAGTAATTCATAAAGTCTTAAGAAAATTCGATATGATAGGTGTGGGTGAGAAACAGTTTAAATGGTGAAGTCCTTTTTACTATAAATGTTCCTCTCTGCTCAGTAGGTGGCGATATGCACGAAGAATGCGATAGAGGAGACTTACAGTAAAAAAGGAGTTTGAGCGGCTTCCTCACTCACACTTATCATATGACTTCTGAAGATATAGATTTAACCACTGGAGTCTGATGATTACTTTTATGCTGCCTTTATATGCTTTTTGGAGCTTCAAAGTTCAGTCCAACATTCACTTGCATTGTATGGACCAACAAAGCTGAAATATTCTTCTAAAAATCTTAACTTGCCTTCTGCAGAAGAAAGAACTTCATACATATCTGGAATGGCATGAGGGTGAGTAAATGAGAGAATTGTTATTTTTTTTTGGTGAACTATGCCTTTAAGTGTCCACATAAATGTTGGGGCATCTGTAGGCTTCTTAATTTAAATTAACTACTAATAGTGTCTTTAAACCCTTATTAAATCTTACTTTTAGACTTCGCTCAAATGGTTTTCAAATGCAGCACTAAAAGGCTTACCCTTGATGCCTTTGTTGACACGGGATAGTCTGCGGATGATGCTGTCTTTGCTGTCTCCCTGTCGAATGTCAATCCAAGTGGAGAACAGACCGTTGGATGGCTGTGGATTCACCATCGAGACTGATACTCCAGGCTATGAGACACACAGAGGTCATAGCTAATGATGCTGTATTTACAGATAATGTCAGACACCTTTTATTTGTATTATCATTGAGTGTGTACCAACTTTAATGTCATATTTAATAGTATTTTGTGAATATTCATTTATATTTACATATAAAATATTTTTATAATATATCACATTTTAGAAAAACTGTAAAGTTATCAAAACTATGAAATAACTAGGGCTGTCAATCAATGTGAATGAATTTAAGGAAGACATTTGTGAATCACATTTTGTAAATACAATTTCAGAAATGTATTCAAAGTCAACTAAAAGCCTGGTAGTAATTCAAAAACACCAGATGAATGCTGTACACCTACACTGTACCATTGTGAAATGAATCTTAGCAGCATAACCAATGACCAAAGTGCTTCTAAAATTAGCTTGCCTGTAGCTGCATGTAACACAGGGCAGATCAACCATTAAAAAAGTGAAACAATAGGCAGAGGCTTTTGAGTGCGCACTGCAGCTATGACAAGGCCTCAGTGGGCTGCCGGTTTCACCTCAGATCTGAAGACACAGAACGGTTTCCCAGGGCAACAGTCCTCCTTTACTTTTTCATCAGCCTCAGAGGCGAACACCACGTCTATCTGATCCAGCTGACGGAGGAGAGAGAGAGAGAGAGAGAGAGAGAGAGAGAGAGAGAGAATGGATAACCATTTAGCTACTGACTGAAAGTATTAAGTGAGCTCAGATCTAACAGTCAACACATTACTGTTCTTTCTGCATTAAGCACTGTACTTTGATTATTGTTACAAAAGACAACAGACAAAATCTGCTATTAAAGGCCAAAAGTGAAACCTTCATGTTGCGTCAAACCCATATGACCTTCTTATGAGAAACA
Organism: Xyrauchen texanus; assembly: GCF_025860055.1. NCBI lineage: Eukaryota > Metazoa > Chordata > Actinopteri > Cypriniformes > Catostomidae > Xyrauchen > Xyrauchen texanus. The sequence continues at coordinate 32,025,765 of NC_068309.1, read as the reverse complement.
CAAGGCACATACACAGATTGATAGCCTCAGTCATCATTCACTTTCATTGTATGGAAGAGAAAAAAAAGATGCAATGAAATTGAATTGTGACTTTGGCCAACGTTCTGCCAAACAAATGGGTTTGGAACAAAATGAGCATGCTTTGACACATTATTAGCATATTTAAGTGAAATTAAATTAATCCAGGATGGATTAAACGCTGGACCTTAACGCTTCATTTACTAATCTTAAACCATGACTTGCACTGTGCACAAATAATTAATATTGTTAGCCAGAGGGGAACTGGCCCCCACAGCGAGTCTGGTTTCGCCCAAGGTTATTTTTCTCCATTAATCAACATCTTATGGAGTTTTGTGTTCCTTGCCACAGTCGTCTACAGCTTGCTCACTGGGGTTATTAATACAATTATTATTTATATAATTTCTATTACACATTTTACAATCATATTTAATCAAACTACACAATGAAGACATTATAGATATTACTATTTTGTTTTTTTTAATGCATGATTTCCTGTAAAGATGCTTTGAAACAATGTGTGTTGTGAAAAGCGCTAGACAAATGACGACTTGAAACAGAATGTTGAGTGGATAATAATGTAGGATGGGACTGGATTTTATGTATTGGGATTTGATTGGACTGTGAAAAGTAGGCTATGATATTATTGGTTAATATAATTTTTCTCTCCACGCCCCTTGGTTACATCACAAAAAGATGGAGTTTCAGGTTGTTCTTTGTGCTGCTACCTCAAGTGAATTGGTCAAATAAACTATGTTCTCCAGGAGGACGGTGCGCTCTTCAAACTCCAGTTCTAGATCAAGCACCCTGGGCCCGTTCTTCTCCAGGTTATCCTATATTCAAAGACAGAAACATGACCAACTTCAATGCATATCTGTAGTGCAAGAAGCACAAAACCTTCCATAATATTATGTACATTAATTCTCATTAACAAAACAGTTTTTTTTTAATTAACTAATAATTTAGTTAATTAACTTGAAATATAAACAAATAATAAAATAAATAACTAATAAGGTTGCATTGGTTAACATCATTTAATACAATAGTTAATATGGACAATACTTTTACAGCACTTTATTAATCTTTGCTAATTTCTACATAGAACACATTTTACATTAAAATATGTGTACGTAAACAGTTAACGCATTGTGAAATAACATGAACATACAATGAACAATAGTAATTTGATCAATTAAAATTAAGATTAAAAAAATGCTGTATAGGGCCTGGGTAGCTCAGTAAGCAAAGACACATGAGTTTGGATCCAGGGTGTGCTCCCAAAGCAAACAATTGGCCCGGTTGCTAGGGTGGGCAGAGTCAAGTCATCAAAATATTCTTTTACCTTTATCATAGCTACAAATGGCATCACTCGCTTCATGTATTTCTTCAGCTCTGGCATGGCGCCCAGCTCCATGGCGATGACCTTATTGTCAGGCAGAGTTCCATTGTTGCTCTGGAAATGACAATGGAAAAAAAAAAAAGAGCGGTTTGATTGACAGCTCATCAAGATTGAAACATTTTAAATTCAGCAACGACATTCAGAGGATTGTTCTGAAATGTAACATGTAACACTCAAACATTTTGAATTTGCTATTCACAAGAAGCATCTGCTGATGTGGACTTTGCCTCCAGAATTCTTGCTTTGCATGAAGCTGTAAAGGGTTACAAAGTTATCTTGAAGAGCTTAGATATTCTATAAATGGAGATGATTTAGTACTGTGGCTACTCAGATGTGAAGGACAATGACCCCAAACACTGAAGTAAATCCATTACAGAATGACTTAAAAAAAAGAAAATCCACCTTTTGGAGTGACCCAGTCAGAGCCCTGACCTTAAACCAATAGAGATGCTGTGGAGTGAACTCAAAAGAGGCGTTCACACCAGACATCCTGAGAATATGGCTGAGCTTGAAGAACGGTCAAAAATATCTTCTGAATCTTGTGCAGGTCTAGTTCGTAGCTACCGAAATTGCTTGGTTGAGGTTATTGCTGCCAAAGGAGGATCGGCCAGTTCACTTACATTTTCCAAAGCACTATGAATATCTAAAGGGATGTGTTCAATAAATACATGAACGATTATAATTGTGTGTTGTTAGCTTAAATGTGCTGTAAGCCATTTTATTCATGGAAATATATGCAAAAAATGTTCCTACTCCGAGAGATATTACTGAAATAAGTGTTGTAAGATATCTCACCCGTTTCTTTGACAGCTCAGAATCTGTAAACAGCAAACAAAAATAAGTCCCTGGACTTTGGACATAAACTATGTTTCATCCAAGGGTTTTTTTGGGACAAAATGTGTAGTGCATCAAAAAGTTTACTGATACAGCTGATGGAAACAAATTCTCGCAAAAGTTTCACATGTGTATTTTGTCTTACTGTACTGGAAGAGTTTTTATAGTCAAAACAAGTGAAAAAAATCTACCAGTGCTGAAAAAGTAATCCAAAGTATTTAGAATACGTTACTGACCTTGAGTAATCTAACGGAATACTTTACAAATGACATTTCACAGCATGTATTCTGTAATCTGTAGTGGAATACATTTCAAAAGTAATCCTCACAACCCGGTTTATAAATAGTGCCACATGACAGAATTTATGGCAATCATTACCCTGTGTTAATCATGACAAGGTATACATCCTTGAACGCCAATTTATTGTACATGAAGCATTACTCGCACTATTATGGATTGGTCTTAACGGCATACCAGCACAGATCCGATGCTGTGCCATCACAAATATCTCGTATCATGCACCGGTCATCGACAAGTGCATGGCGAACAAATGAATGGTCACTGTTTGCAATTAATTTAATCACAGTAGCCATCCATTTATTTATTAAAGTTTCTTTTCCACACCATTCAAAATAATGGACAGCAGTCAAGTAATTAGCCCACAATACAAAAAAAATTATTTCTGTACACAATGCGGTTTTAAATTAAAAATAAATACTAGGAGAAAATCTTTCATGTGTTTTTTGGAACACTAACATATAGCCCAATTCTATACAAATGTTGTTTAGCTTACTTTAGAAAAATGCCAGCAAAATTCCCTGTATTAAATTAAATAAATTACCAAATTAATACAGCATTACATTAAAAAAATTAATCCCCAAATGAAAAAAAATAAAATTTATATTGTTAGGCCTTTTTCTTTACACACACTTAAATTAGACTTACCCTGTTCTGTAGAAACAAACATCGTCTGAATGTCATTCTCAGGATGTTCTACACTTTTCTCAAGACTATAAACTATCAGAACTCAACTCAACAACATTTTATTTATAGAGCACTTTCAAAAACCACACCGGGTACCAAAGTGCTGTACATGGAGTTACAAAATATAAATAAAATAACAAATACAGCTTAAGAATGCAAAAAACATTTAAAACCAATAAAACAAGAATAAGATAAATTGTACTAGGTCAATTTTATAATGCAATTAATCAAAAGCTAGGGAAAATAAATACGTTTTTAAGGCCCCCTGGAAAGACAATAGAGACGGAGATGATTTTATGACCAATGGAAGCTCATTCCAAAGTCTAGGGGCTGCCACCGCAAAAGCTCGATCACCTTGAGTTTTTAGGCGAGATCAAGGAACTGAAAGACACAGCTGATCACCAGAGTGGAGAGACCTTGAAGGTTGATTCAAACTTATTAAAGCAGAGATGTACTCAGGTGCAAGACCATGAAGGCCCTTAAATACATCAACACTTTGTACTTGATTCTGTATTGGATCGGTAACCAATGTAGTGAAATCAATACTGGGGTAATATGGTCTCTTTTACTGGTTCCAGTTAAAAGCCTAGCAGCTGCAGGCGAGAGAGAGAGAGAGAGAGAGGCCTGACTCACACCCAGATACAAAGCATTACAATAGTCCAATCGAGAAGACACAAAAGCATGCACAACCTTCTCCAAATCATCAAAAGAAAGGATGGACTTTAGTTCTAAGATGGAAAAAAATATTTTTAACAACAGCATTTATTTGTCGATCAAACTTGAGCTCAGAGTCAAATATAACACCCAGGTTTTTTACATAGGGAAGTTTTTTCCCTGGAAGCAGTGACAAATTTCTTTCTAAATTTACCTCACATCCCCTTTGACCAAAAACAATAAACTCTGACTTATCCTCATTTAATTGAAGAAAGTTGTTTGCCAGCCAACACTGAGACTCAAAAGAAGGGTGATTCCCATGTTTAATAGGAAAGTAAAGTTGAGAGTCATCAGCATACAGATGGTAGTGTATGCCATGCTTATCAAAGAGCTTTCCTAACGGAAGCATGTAGAGAGAGAATAAAACGGGTCCCAAAATGGAGCCCTGAGGGACCCCACATGTTAAAGGAACAACTGATGAAGAACAGTTCTCTAAACAGACTGAAATCGTTCTACCCTTAATATATGAAGGAGACCCAATCCAAGGCTAACCCCTGAATACCAACCTGGTCTCTTAGGCGATCGATAAGAATGTCATGAGGCCTTTTCCCTCTCGTTTAAATTTTACAGTGTTTTTTTTGGGGGGGGGTACTACACTATTACAGGAAGTACCCCCATTTTTAATATATCTGTTTCCCTCCCTCATCCAGGTAGACTGGGATGACCTGCCGGCAGACGGGGCTTAGGGCACACAAGGGGGTGTACGTCATGCCGGGGGCTCCTCTGCCTGAGAGAACGAGGGAGGAATGTGACAGGGTGGATTATACACATCCGGTCCCTTATCAGGCTAATTATACCTAAGAGATAAAGTCTGATTGTGGACAGTGGTGCGACGAGAGAGATTGTTTATGGACATGTCCGTCGTGTGTGTGTTTGTCTTTTGTTTATGTTAATGAATAAAATATTGTTTATATCGCCAGGCCGGTTCTCGCAGCCTCCTTTCCATTGAACTGCTTTACACCCTGACATTACACCGCATCAATGTTTCTTTAGTAGTTGTGCACACCGCATAAACATGGCGATGGATGGTCCTTATACTAAGTCTGAAAGTTTCCCCCACTACTTGGTGCAGGTTGCCAGATTGAACAGGGCCGTGATGATTCACTTTCAAGTCGGAACTGGTAGCAACCTGCGATATGCACAACATCAGGATCAATATTACAGTCCTATCAGAAGAGCGACGGCTCCCTTTTGACTGCAATTCCTCCTCTTCTGATTGCTTTATTTGTAAAATGACAGTAAGCTGCTAATTTCAATGAATTTTCTCAATACTATCCCCATTTTACCAAAACTTCGGGGAAGAAAAAAGTAGGGACATCTGGGAGGCGAAAGGTACACAATTAGCGATATACACATTTCTGTATGGAAACATTCATTTTGTGATAAACCAAAACTTATGACAGTGTTTTCTGTAATCTGTAGTGGAATACATTTCAAAAGTAACCCTCTCAAACCGGTTTATAAATAGTGTCACATGACATAATTTATGGCAATCATTACCCTGTGTTAATCATGACAAGGTATACATGGTCATGTGACAGCTTTTAATCTATGAAAGGCCATTTGAATGGAAACAGGCAGAAGATGGCAACATTTATTTATGAATTTTCACATCATCAATCACAAAACAGCACGAAAGTGGATGGAAACTAGTTTAATTAAGCTGTTGACCTGTCAATAATTTTGCACATTCTCATGGTGTTGTAGTTGCAGCAAACTATTGAGAATTACTGCCATTTTTAAGCCATGTTGGTCATAAAAGTTGTCAGTTGAGGTCGCTATTTTGCTGCTGTTGTTTTAACAACAGTTTCTGCACAATGCACAACGGTCTCAATAAAGCTCATTTGGTATCTTTTGAGTTCTGGGTTTTGGAAAGAGGGGGCATGGCTAATCCAAAGGCTGGGTCTTGTGGAAGTAGAACTGCTAAAATCACTTACAGCACCTTTAAGCATTGTGTTTGTCTATACTTGTGACTGATGAAAATGAAATCACATTTAATTAATGCAAAAAAATAAATACTAAATTTTTTCTTGCCACTGTATATACGTAGGTCCATAACTAATTATTACTGCTAAACTGTACAATGAACCTTTGTCAGGTGCAAATAGTATCCTAAAAAGCAGTGCTAGTTTCACATCTGTCATTCTACTATACGGTCTCTTCTCACACAGTAAAATTATTTGAACTCAAATCAATATTTCATGTTAATTTTTTTTTTCTTCTTTTCATATGTGTAGTCAGTGGAATAATGTACTGCTGGTCATAAATCGCAAAATAAACCTCAGTGGTATACAAGACCCTTCTACTTCACATCAGGGTCTTGATCAACATTTTTAGGATTTATTATGCCACATTGACTGTACAATATCTCTTAATCAATTTACTCCTTTTCCAGAAAAACAAGGTCCACTTCTTCTCTGTAAAAAAATAATGTTTAAGTACCTTGTAATGTTTGCCCAGCAGAGAGAGGGCGCTGTGCTGCCAGGGTGGATAGGTCTTTGCTACATAGATGGTGCAGTGTGTGGGCTTGGCTGGAGGCTTGTTGTCCCCTTTCTATGAATGATAATGGATCAAACAAAAAATCTGAATCAGAATGAGCTTTATGCAAGGTATGCTCTCACACACACACACACACACACAATTCGTCATGGTGACAGAAACTTCCAGTACAACTGTATACACATACATACAAACATATACATTTAAACATATAGTGACAATAAAAAAAATAAGATATCACAGATGAAAAAAAGAGATATATACAATATGCAATTTTGTTGTTTGAATATTTTATATACAGATATACAGTTATGTGCAGGTGATGTATTGAAGAGTATGTAGGATATGTTAAAGAATATAAAAGAAATATGGATACAATTAGGAATGGATGGATTGAATACTGCACATGGTTGTATTGACAAAAGGAAAGTGTTCATGAGGTGAATTGCCTGAGGGAAAAAAAAGACTTTCCTGTGCCTGGCTGTTCTGGTGCTCAATGCTCTGTAGCGCCGGCCAGAGGGAAACAGTTTGAAAAGGAATTGTGCTGGGTGAATGGGTCAAGAGCATACTAGCCCTTTTCGTCACTCTGGATGTGCACAGTTCTAGCATGTTGGGTAGGGGAGAGCCAATAATCCTCTCAACACTCCGAGCTATCCTTTGAGGTCTTCTGATTTCAGACTTAGTAGCTGAACCAAACCAGACAGTTAAAGAAGTGCTAATCAATGATTCCGGAGTTTAACTGTATCAGCAGCACCTGTTGCAGGTAGAACTTCCTCAGCTGGTGAACGAAGTACAACCTCAGCTGGGCCTTTTTCAAAATTGAGTCTATGTGGGTCTCACACTTCAGTTCCAGTGAGATGGTAGTGCCCAGGAACCTGAAATGACTCCACTGCTGCCACAGTGCTGTTCAGAATGGTGAGCAGGGATAATGTTGGGGTGTTTCTCATAAAGTCCACTGTCATCTTCCCTGTTGACGTAAAGCATGTTCAGCTCTAGGATGCTTTGACTGCACCAGACAGCCAGCTGTTCAACTTCCCTTCTGTATGCAGACTCAACATCATCCTGGATGTGGCCGATGACAGTAGTGTCATCTGCAAACTTCAGGTGCTTAACAGAGGGGTCCTTGGCAGTGCAGTAATGTTTGTACAGTGAGAAGAGTAGTGGGGAGAGTACACATCCCTGGGGGCACCAGTTCTTATTGTACATGTGCTGGAGGTGAATTTCCCCATTCTAACTAGCTGCTGCCTGTCTGTTAGAAAGCTGGTGAGCCACTGACAGATAGAGGTAGAAACAGAGAGCTGGGTTAATTTAGTGTTAAAATCCGAACTTATTTCAACAAATTGTATTTTTGCAAAAGTCCCTGGTCTGTCTAGATGTTGAAGTATGTAATGCAGTACTATATTGACTGCATCATCCACAGACCAGTTTGTTCGATAAGCAAACTGCAGGGGATCCAGAAAGGGTTCAGTGATATCCTTCAAGTGGGCCAACACCAGTATCTCAAATTACTTCATAACCATAGACGTCAGAGTGAAGAGTCAGTAGTAATCAAGTCCTTTGATCTGGTATTTCTTAGGGACAGGATGATTGTGGAGCATTTGAAGCAGCAGGGAACTTCACACTGCTCCAGTGTTCTGTTGAAGATCTGTGTGAAAATGGGTGCCAGCTGGTTAGTACAGGATTTTAGACATGTCTGGGCCCTGTGCTTTTCATGTATTCTGTTTTCCGGAAGATCTGGCACACATCCTCTTCACAGATCTCAAGTACAGTTAGAGTAGCAGTAGAGGTGAGGAGGGGGGTTACAGGAGGTGTACATTTTTGTGTGCTGTGAAGGTCAGGGCTGGTGTGGGGTGAGACTGGGCTTTTCAAATCTACAGTAAAACACATTTAAGTCATCAGCCAATTGTTAATTCCCTACAGTGCTGGGGGAGGATGTCTTGTAGTTGGTAAAGACTTTCTGGCCTCCCCACAATGATGCAGGGTCGTTAGCTGAAAACTGTTTTTCAGCTTTTCAGAATAGCATCTTCTGTAAGCATGCTCTTCGGGCTGATGAAGCTGCCTGAGTGTTGCTGGAAACCATAGTTTGTCATTGTTGTATGTTAAATAAGTCCTAGTAGGAATGCACATATCCTCACAGAAACTAATATATGATGTCACAGTATCTGTGAGCTTGTCCAGGTCTGTGGCTGCAGCTTCAAAAACACTCCAATCAGTGCAGTCAAAGCAGGTAGTTCCAGCTCTGCTTCATTGGTCCATTTCTTTACAGTCCTTACTACAGGTTTAGCTCATTTTATTTTCTGCCTGTAGATCGGAAGATGATGAACCAGACAGTGATAAGAGTCCCAAAGCTGCTCGATGGACAGAGCGATGTGCATCCTTTATTGATGTGTAGCAGTGATCCAGTATATTTCTGTCTCTGGTGGGGCACGTAATGTGCTGTCTGTATTTGGGCAGATCACGTGTGAGATTTGTCTTGTTAAAAAACAAAAATAATAAGTGAGTCTGGGTATTGTTGTTCCATCTCTGTGATCTGATCAGCTAGCTGTTGTTGTGCTGTGCTCACACTTGCTTGTGGAGGAAATTTAAACAACACAAGAATACACAAGGAAAACTCCCAACGGCAAGCAGAAAGGCTTAGTTTATGAGGAGCGCCTCTAAATAAGGACAGCACATCTTCTTCAGCGTTGTAACATCTGTACACCTCTCGTTTTCCCTGTTAACTCGTGGTGCGATTTGGTCTGCACAGCTGGAAGTTCAGTAGATGTAATGCGCTGCCAGGAATGGCTTTACCAAGCCAGGTCTCCATGAAGCACAATGCAACAGAATTTGCAAAGTCCTTATTTTTGCAGGTGAGGATTAGTAATTTGCTGTTTTATTAGGAAGAGCAGAGAATCTCTAGATGGATGCTTGGCAGCATGGTTCGAAAGCCACGCTGTCGGAGCTTGACCAGTGCGCTGGCTCGATTTCTACGTTTGCATCTTCATGCGCTTGTACAGCACAGCTGGTACTTCCGACTAAAATGTCCAGCAAAAAGTCAGAATAATCAAATAATGGTAAAAGATTGTCTGGTATGTGCTGCCGAATATTCAGCAGTTTGTCTCTGGTAAAACTGATCAGAAATAAATAACTAAACATAGGACAAACAAACAAACAAACAAAAACAGCAAAAGAACTGGAGAGCTCCATTTTGGAGGTGGCCATCCATGGCGCCATGATGGAACAAGAATTCTAGTCATGTGTTACAGTAAATAAAGTAAGCCTATTAAGCATAATTAATCACAAGTATAATTTCAAAAATCTGGACAATAGAAATATTAATGAATGAAAGAATGAGTAGATGTGTCCAAAACATTTGATTGTTAAATGTACAGTATGTGTGTAAATAGCATTTCCAGAGTTTAGTTTTCTTTAAACCCATTTAAAAATCTATAAATATAATCTTAGATTTGACGATACACATTTCAAACGATTATCTATTATACAATCACACCAGTTTATTTTTCCTTCATGGCTTAAAACCCACTAAAGCACATCACCACAGCAACTCTCCATTCAATGATAAGTCCATTACCACATGCTCATAGAAACAGGAGTGAGAAAAGCCTCCCTGATCGCAAAGGTTACGCAAGAGCTGGCATTGGTAGATACAGACTGTAGAGAGAGCGGCCCCTGTTAAAACTGAGGGATAATGCACCACTCTTCTGTCAGGGGAGTTTTGGATGGCACTGAACTCATTCTACATGACAGATGTCACTTTAACTCATCTCACTGCTCATGTGAATTCTCTTTGTGTGGCTGGACTTAATGTTGAGGGGATAGAGGCCTTAAAATGACATTAGTAAATTAAGCTACTAAATTAATTTACAAAAATATATTTCTGGGCACGTGTCATTAACTATTAACCAAACCGTCCAAGCATTCATTCAACATTTAGGTCTTTTCTGAGCTAAATTAAGTGGATAACAGGGTTGTGTACATTTTTTCTTTTTTTATAAGAAAGCCACAACTGACTTGGAAACTTTTTAATCAGGCCTTCATCATTTAGATTTGATACTTTTCAAATGCCTTTAATGTATAAATGTTATCGTTTTAGCCTTGTCCCTGATAAACACTTTCAATATTATACTTTAAAAATTCATTATAAATATTAACATTTCTACATGTTTAAAACTATGACAAATTAAACAAAAAGTGAATTAAACAGACCATTTCAATATTTAATGTGTGTAAATGATTTTTATACCTTTTTAAAAAATAACAACTGTCCCACAGTTGTCGAGTAATTTCAACCACACCAAACAATTTTGCCCCGAATAAAGTTTCTTCAAACGTTAGTGAACTAGTTAACCAAGTGGACAAATGTGTGAGTAAAGAGCATGCTTGAGATAAAAATCAAGGTAAATATCAGTTGTGAGCAGAATATTATTATTGGCCGTAATTTCCAGTTTTGCCAAATTGCGCAAAAAGTATAAACAATATTTTTTTTTTATTGTGCGTATTTAGGATACATAAAATGTTAGCAATGAAATTGAGCTTCGTGCATTTAATTTCAAAATCATTTAAAATGTAATTTCCAGCACATAATTCTCTTAAACACAATACAGAATTTAAGATGTGTAGGAAATGACACTGTGGTGGGAATTTTCATGACGAGGAAAAAAAAAAAAAAAAAACAAACACAAATCTTGTGATGCATGTACACAGTTGGACATTGTTAGTAGACAAATTCAATTTATTTAGACTGAAAAAAATATATATTTAACAAGACTTTCTAGAAGTCCACAGTGCCTGAATTTGAATATAAATATTGAAATACATATTGTATTGTAAATTACGTATTATACATAGCTGTGTATAGTTCATACTATACACAGCTCATACTATAGTTCATACCTTGCTCTTGGCTGGTTGCATGTAAGCTTTCAGGCGAAGACGGAGGTCATGGGCCGTGTCCATCAGATACTGTGAGGATCGCATCAAGACCTCATCCACTGGACCGGCTGTAGGCCAGCTGGCCTTCATTAGAGAATTGCTCTGTATGAAGAAAAACAGTCTGATAAAGTTACCTGAAACGGCTGAATTTTAAGCATAAACTTCACTAAATTGAATATATAAATATTACAATCTCTGAAAACCACACTTAATATCTTGTATAATATTATTTCTTCTCTAAATCTATCTTGTTTTAAACGAATAGTTCCCCCAAAAATGAAAATGCTGTCAATTTTTTGTTTTTTCATAATACATTTTTTTTTTTTAAAAGATACAGATTAAGAAAATGTTTTTTTGGAATCTATTGTCAGCAAACTACTAGACAATCTAATTTTAGAACATAACTTAAACCTAATATTAAGTGGGTCACATAACTTTAATGACAGAATAAAGAAAAACAAGTAGGAAATCGTTTGTCTAAAAAGGGCCACTACTACGCCCTTACATCAGAAGAGGTCACTATTCCTCACAATAACACAAAATGATCGCAAATATATTTAAATAAAAGTCGCTGACATTCATAGTAGCTCCTCAAGAGACTAACTGTCTGTGAAATGTTATGGTTTAAAAGTGGACTATTCCTCAGTGGACACCTGTCCTTCAGTGTAGAGGGGGTCTCACCTTCCCCAGCAGGGACCAGGTGTGTTCACACAGGTGTGGGCAGATGGGAGCCAGCAGTAGTGTTTGGTTCTCAATAAACTGAAACACAAGATCTCGGTGCATGCCCTCGATGGCCAACTCCCTGTACTTATCCTTAGCAGCCTGTAAAGAAACAAAACATTGATGTTCAAGTCGATGAAATGTTGGGCAGAAGGCAAGTATAAATAAATGTACAACTCAGTCCGTCAAAGTGATGGAAGGAAGATAATGATTTTTTGTAGCGCAACCTCTGCATGCAGTCTCTTTTACTGCCGTTTCATTGTTCTATTCAATAAATATAACAGGTGCAAATGTAATTACTACGCAAGTATCCAACACTCACTAAGTTTACTCAGCACAACAGATGCTGGCCATCTGCTGACGCTCGTCAAACATCAAACTGGTGTTTTTCGGTGAAGGCAGGTGTATGTAATTGTGCATGTGTTACCTGGAACTCAAAGAATCCGCTCTTCAAAGCCTCTTTATACATCATCCTTTCATAGTGCTGCTCCGTTTTAATGATGCTGGAGTTTATTTCACTGCAGATAGAAATTCAGACAGGAAAGACAGAGGAATAAAAATGAATAAAAATAATAAATCAATTATCCGGATTCAAACCATGCTTTAACGGGACAGTCATAAAGCAACCTACAAATGACTTAAACTATTCTATATCATAATTGTTACCTGATAAAGACTCGATCATTATATGTGTCTGCTGGTCCAGTCCTTAGGTTGCTCTGATTGGCGATCATCTCTTTCACCCACTCTACCCATGTATAGAGACGCAGGATTCCAGCGTCTGCCATGGCTTCAACGAAATTAGCATCCTCTACTGTGTCCCCTGCATCAGCCAGGGCCAACCGCATACCTAAGACAGATAAACAAATAGACAGAGGCCCCGTTTACATATGGTACTAAGATGCGTTTTAAGTAAAGCTGTCAAAACGAACATGCTAATTTAACATGTTTATCACGATTAACGCATTTACTAAGATGACATTAGATGATGTGGTTTTATTCAGCTCCGTGTGAGTGATGAACACTGGTTGGAATAGGGCGGAACCTTTGCAATTTGTCAGGGGTCATTACACTTACACACACACACTACAAACACACAACAGCGATACCGTGCCAATGAACAATTGATTGAGAAAGGACAACTTAATCGTATTTCTTTTGTACAAAAACAAACCCAGATGGGACTTGTGATGGACAGATTTCACACAACTTGCATTGCGTTGCCCTTCCATCATACCGGATAATTCAGATGAAGTATTTTAAAATGTGCAGTGCCAGCGCTAAAAGCAAAAGCTATTCATGTAAAGTTCAAAGCAGTGTGAATCATGTAAATGCAGCTTCACGATTGCTGTTAACAAAGTGGATAGCCACGATTTTGTCGAGGATGAGGTTTAAGAGATTTAATGCCCATTTCAATCAATAAGCAAATTAAAGGGACTATTAGTCATCCTCCCACGTATACGGTTACTTGAATTTGTGCTTTTTTTAGTGCATTTCGGTCTTTATACTGTGGAATACATTGTTCGGAAAATTAATCATGATTAACAGTGAGAAATCATGCAATAAATCGTGATTAAATATAATTAAAAAAATGACAGCACTAGTTGAGTGATTCAATCAAGTCGTCAGCACTAAATAATTTCAGCACTTCCAAAATCTTAGTTTAATCACAATTAAATATTTTAATCAACTAATAGCACTAGATTTCAGTGATCTGATCACAAGTAGTCTGTGCTAAATAATTTCAGCACTTTCAAAATCTGCATTTTTATTGTGATTAACAATGAGAAATCATGCGATTAATCAGAATTCAATATTTTAATCAACTAACAGCACTAGTTATGAGTGATCTGATCACAAGTGGTCAGTGCTAAATAGTTTCAGCAATTTCAATATTGCTATTAACAATGAAAAATCATGCGATTAATCACAATTAAATATTTTAAATTAACTGACAGCACTAGTTTTGATTGATCTAATCACAAGTGGTCAGCACTAAATTTCAGCACTTTCAAAATCTGCATTTAAATCACAATTAACAGAGAAATTCAGCAATTTCAATATTGCCATTAACAATGAAAAATCATACGATTTATCGCAATTTAATATTTTATTAAACTGACAGCACTAGTTTTGAACGATCCGGTCACTAGTGGTCAGTGCTAAAAACAGGTACAAACAGAGTCAGCAACATTTCCCATACAGCAGTGAAGCATCACCCACTCACCTGTCAAACAAACACTGCAATAAAACAAGATTTTTAAACTTTGCCAGTTATGTAGATGCTAATGTGTACTTACTGGTTTAGAAAAAACTAAATGTTATCCTTTATTGATTAGCACTGATTATTGATATGTTTTGATTTTGCAGATGTTTGTACTCAAACACTGCTTTATCTGCTTATGTTTGCATTGAATTTTTTCAAATGTTTTGAAAGTTTACTTTAATACCGCTATTAGATACCAACACTATTAGATTAAAAAAAGTTTACTCAATTAACATTTTTCATTTAATTTGTTAATATTAATATTACACATTTTTTTTAAATAAAGGAGTGTGCTCAATAGCATATTGTTGTTGTTTTATGTGGTATCGAAATGGTACAGAACATCATGAAATTTCAATGGCAATGTTATCAATTACTGAAATGTTGGTGTTGTGACAACCCTAGTTGAATTGTATTTCTCCTAAACAAGTTTATGACAATAATAATCTTACAGATCTTTTAAAAAGACAATATTTTTTATAATAAGTCATTCAAGTTTGTCATTTAATATAAATAAGCAAAGACAAACAAATGATTACACACAGCTCACGTGAAGATCTACATAAATCCTTTAATTACATGTAGAATGAAATGCATTTCTGATGCTGGCACACAGTAATTCTGACCAGTGCTGAGGAGTCTGATCATGTTTAACAGGTTTGTTCCTCAAATGAGCGAGTGTTAATGTATGACTCACCATCTGCTGAAAACTTGGCAATGGCTTGAGTTAATGTGAGGAAGTTACCAGTGGATTTGGACATCTGGTGGATACAGACACAACTTATTAGTTGGATGAAGATGACCAACCACACACAAGCAACTATACTAACAAGGACCTCCCATTGACTTCAATAATCCTAAAATAAAGCTGATCATGATTACGGACCTTATTGTTAACTGTTCAATTTAAGCATTTTGAAATAACAGAGACCATTTTACCCATTTACTGTTTTATTTTCTCCAGTGAAGACCATCCTCACAAAACAGTTTAAAGAGGTCTGACTAGAATTTTTGGAAATATGACTGTCTTCCCCAAGTTTATTGAAACAAGCACATACACATTATACTAAGACAGACAATGCAAGGGTCAGAGAAGTCACTATATGTCTTGAAAACAAACTTTTGTCCTGGCAAGCAAATAAGAGGAATATCAACTCACCTTTTCAGAGTTTAGCAGAAGATGACCATTGGCTCGTACTGCTTTTGGCCATTTACCACTATCATGGGGAAAAAATGACAATAAAATAAAATTTTACAAGTACTAAACTTGAAAATGTGTGGTATTTTAAGTAACACTGACTAGTGCTTTTCTCTGTAGTTCAAGATGAAGTGTATAATTTTAGCAACCTAGCTGCTCCAAACGGAACAAAAATAATGACTTAGGTTTCCCATGTACTCCCTCAGTCCACCATTGGTCGAAAAAAAAAATAGTCCCATTGGTTGACCCAATGTTGATATATCCGGCTGGTCAGGATGCTTAAAGAGAAGAATGGTTTGATAATGTCACAGATAGTGTTATAAGGAGGAGGGCATGGCTGGGCCGTGAGGGTGCACAGCCTTTGCTGAGTCAAATGATCAGCATGAGAGCGAGATCAAGTGGAATCAGAGACGCCAGTTCGAGAGAGTTTTTTTTACTTGGCAAAGCAGAAGCCATACATCAACACTGCCCAGAAGCGCTGCCAACTTCTCTGGGCTTGGTCTCATCTTAGATGGAAATTGGAAGAGTGGAACTGTGTTCTCTTAAATAAAACACAGCCGTCGTGTTCTCTGGGCCAAAGAGGAAAAGGGTCATCCAAGCTGTTATTAGCATCAGGTCCAAAAACCAGTGTCTGAATGTGCCAGGGGTGTGTTAGTGCCCATGGCATGGGTAACTCGAACATCTGTGAGGGCACCTTTAATACAGACACGTATGTACAAATTTGGGAGCAACATATACTACCATCCAGCATCGTCTAATCCGGGGTGCCCCTGCCTTTTTCAACTTCAAACCACATACTGCCCGATTTACAAATGCATGGCTGTGTAAGCAGAGAGTGGTTTTATTAGCATTTCTCATTGTGTCCCAACATTTTCAGAATTGGGATTGTAAACTGGGATAGAAGAAATTATTTTACAATCCAAAAAAATGACACACTTCACCTTTAAATTAAGCACTAATGCTTGGGAGTATGAATTATATGATTTGTAATTAGGGGAAGAATCTGTGAATCTGTAAAAAAAAAATATCAAGTGTTATTTTTCTATCTATACTCTGCAGATTAGCATAAGTGTACTGTACCTGTCATTTGGCCACATGGCAACATGATTGTAGAGGTAATATGAGAGATGGTTTGGCACCAAGTCTTTTCCTGACACCCTCACATCTACGGGGTACCAGAACTCAAACTCCCCCCTGAGCCTCAGCAGGTGTTCCTTCGGGATGTTCGTCTTCGGGAAAGGTGCTGTTTTGAAGAAGATGTAATCCCACACTTCCCTTGTCATCTGCTCAGGTCTATGAGGAGGAAGACAGCGTTTTGGTATAATTTTTGTATTTTGTGTGCGAGTATATTCAGATGGTCATTGACCATTAATTTTCCATGTCAATCTGATTTGTCATCAACAATATGGGGTTTTTAATTGGAGAGTCAATTCATTTCATGATATGACAATTAATTTGCATTATTTTTGTTGTTTTAAGTACATATGCATCAGTCGGATGCTTTTGGAGCATCTCAAGATGGTTGTGTTGCATTTCACAGGTTTTCAGTGTATCGTGCCATGAAATGTAGTTTAAAACTATTAAAAAAGCATTTGAGAACCCTGCATTCTGTTGTGGGGCATGTAGTTGTCTTGGAAAAGTCTTTGGTTTACAACTGCGTGATGCCTGTACAGCTGTTCCATCTGTTTGAACAGCCCCTGCCCTGGGTTCATTGTCTGAGCCGCTTCACCACCGAGTTCAGCCGAATACCACTGATATCTGTTATCTGTTAATATACTCTACATACAACTGTACTGAATAAAAACAATGTGGTATTTTGCTGTTACTATGAAGCTTGAGTCATTTTGGAATCAGTGCAAGTGTAACACCATGTAAACAGAAGCGTTTTCCACCTCATTTTATTTTTGACTTGACATTTGAGAATATGGACCGACTAAAACTTTAGCTAAAACTTTTAGTTATTTTACGCACTTTCGTTGAAAATGAAATTAAATTTTTTTTAACAGCCAGGATAGGAATGTTCTATGCAATAATAGAACGTGCTGAACTGATTAATTAATCAGTTTTCGGCAGGTACCACTTTCGGTCGACCTCCAGTTTTTACCATCACGGCTTTAAAAAAATTTGTCTCAAGATATTTGTGAAAAATGATTAATCGATTATTGATTAATCATTAACATCTGTAGCTCTGTTGAATGGAAAATTCCTTATTAAGGAATATACATACAGTCAGGAGGCAAGTTTAACTGCATACATTATTTATGTTTATCTTTAATAATCTCTTTTTAATATAATTGATCGTGCCTTTGAAAAGCCGCCAATTTGCTGCTAGTACAACTTGCACTTACTGTCCCCTGCTAATTGCATAACTTTTTCAACAAGCTATTTTGTAAACAATTAATTGCACAGAATTGTCACGTTAAATCAAAAGCTTTTGTTTTAACGCAAAGTAAATAGGCATGTAACACTACACAAATTCCGTGATATGATGCAGAAGCCTCACAATACTATTATATTAAAATAAAAACGGCACCCAAACGTTTTTTTGCTTAAACATATTCAAGGATTCAACATAAATGTATTTGTAATATTAAGTGACACAACATTGGCAACATAAAAGCAGATCTCTATAATGAAGTAACTTAAACAACAAAACTGCATTTATCAGCAGATTGTTATGAGAAAAACTCATAAAAAAAAATTTCCTGAGAAGAATGTGTTTGACTACATTCAACTCCTTTCAGTAGTAAGTGGAGAAAAAAAAAACACCTTGAGGAACCTGACCTCTGTCTTTAAGTTATATGTACATAAAACAATATTGTTTAGCAGTTTGAGCAAAAAACGACTGGCACACACTTGTTTTGCCCTCTTTCCCCACTTTCTCTTTGCATGTAAACTTGTCTTACCGCTTTTCCAATGCGCGCAATGTTGTAAAGGATGTTGTGAGGCTGACTGTTAATTGCAACTTACTGCTGCAGTTTCTGCAGATGGACTGTTGTTTGGCAAATTCAAAAAGCTGTAACACTACAATCTACTTGCCGTTTGCCAACTCGACTATGTAGACTATTTGCTCTGTTTTCCTGTGAGCGCTCACAGCTGCCATTCTCTCAATGTTTCACTGCTTGATTTTAATCACATTTAGGTATTTATTCATGTATCATAGGATACATATGATATTGAATGGAGTGTGTTGTATCATAAGGTACGATGTTTTTACACACCTAAATTGTACATATTTGTATTATTACTAGGGCTGTCGATTTAACGCGTTAATTCAGTGCGATTCATTTTACAAAAAATAATACGTTAAAAAAATTAACGCAATTAATCGCATGCCAACGGACCATAATAAGGGAGATTCCTGAGAAATGCAAGCTTGTAGTACCACCTGTTTACTCCAGAGGGCAGTAAGTGAAATTTCAGCTGTATGAGCAATGCTCAGTTTATAAAGTGAAGAAAACACTTCAGTAGGCAGAACAACACAAACATGCGTTACGTTCTTGCATTCAAAACACTCAAAGGAGCGCAAATGCAAACTAAGGGATCTCAAGATGTGTTTAAAGATTGAGTATTAAACTATTTTTAACTTGAAACAGTGACCTAAACATTTTATGTTTATGACACAATGCACCAGAGATGTCTGACGAAGGTGTAAATTGACAGGTCCTTAAACAAGCCCTCACAATAAATCTCCAACTGATTGACAAATTCACTTGTGAAATGGATTGCTGTGAACTGTGTGTCAATGATTGACTTAAGATCAATAATATGGTAGTAAACAATATATTGTATTCTAAAGCCACTTTTTGTATTGTTTTATCCATGATTAACTCTTCTGCCACAGAATGTAATGCACTTTAATTATATGAATATTTTAAATATATATTTATTTTTTATATTTAAAAGACATTTATATATGTATAATCATTATATATTGACTTATTGTTATACGAGGGGCTTTCTCAGCAAATATTTGTATATGGGATTTAATTAATCGGGACACCATGTAATTAATTCGATTAAAAATTGTAATCGATTGACAGCCCTAATCATTACAACAACAACAAAAAAAACTTTAACCTGTTGTGCACCCCCTTTTTGAGCACAAACCGTGAATATGACATACCTGAACTTAAATGGTTGTATTTACTGGACACAGTTGAAGTATCTTTTGAAAGAAGACAGGCTTTATTTCCCAAGTTTCAGAATTCATATATGTTGTTATTTTTTAAAGTTAGAGAACTATGAAGTTTGTAGTAATGGAAATATTTTGTGCTGAACATGTTTTTATAATAAAACAAAATAATAATAAAAGTGCCCAGACAACCCAGAAATACAATGTTCTCAAAGCCAGAAGTTATGTTGCAAATTTGAAGATGATCTAACAAAAATCGCTGGAAGCATACAGAGAAAAAATCAACACAATCTCTGACGGCACTGCTCGGCTATTATGAATAAAACTACGCCGCATGTTTTAAAATAGACTTTGGAGATGGACTTGTTTTGTTTATAAGACTCTAATATATAAGATCATATACAGTTTTACAACATGAATGCTGCAGAGTTTGTTGAAGAACTATGACAAAGGGTAATTCTTTCAGGCGAGATCTCATGTAAACAATGGAGAATATATCAATACCCACCCCAAACTTGGTCCACATAAGAAAGGGGTGAAAGAAAAATGAACTCTGATGAATGCAAGTTCATTTTCGGGTGAACTTGCAATAGATTTATATTAAATGCAAGATTTTAGACTGACTGACTTTCATGAAATTTCCCCATTTTCTTTTCTTATTTTTATTTCTTATTCCCTTTTATCCTTTATATGGTTTCCTGTTTTTACATTTTCTAGCCTTTCTGGAGGAGTTGATCCAAAGCACAAATAATACCTGATTCCCAGTGGTGAGGGTCCCTGTCCATTGAGGGTTCCTCCCTGCAGAAGATGTGCTACAGTGTAGAAGGCCATGTAGATTGTGGAGTCCGACAGGGACTCAATGAGCCATTGCTCATCCCATGGCAACCGGGTTCCTATGGGACCCAAACACATAAAAGATTCTAAAATCAAAGGTTCTCTCTAAGGAACGACAAGAAAATTGCTGATGGTATCACTGAGTGGTTTGGGGGCAAGGGAGGAGAGAAGAACAAAAGAGTATTACAACAGAAATAGAGATGGTCCTTGTCCTCACCTAATGCCTTTGATTCATTCTGGCTTTAAACAAAGATATGCAAAAACATCTGTCTATACTAAGCATGATTACACAGCAATTTATTCCAAAT
This sequence comes from Xyrauchen texanus, assembly GCF_025860055.1. Classification (NCBI taxonomy): domain Eukaryota; kingdom Metazoa; phylum Chordata; class Actinopteri; order Cypriniformes; family Catostomidae; genus Xyrauchen; species Xyrauchen texanus. The sequence continues at coordinate 32,004,924 of NC_068309.1, read as the reverse complement.
GACAAATCTAGCAGGACACAGGTAAAGCATGCTAACTAAAGTTGCTCCGAATTATAGATTGCTCTGATCTTACCAAGCCCATATGTTCTGGAGCAGGCATGTTCCTGAAGCCAATTCAATGTTGCCTCAAAGTTCTTCCTGGTTTCATCGCAGAACCTGAAGCGCAAAGCATACAGTGAACATTCTCACATTCACACATGCTTTTACAAAGTTTTCAAGCCTTCAATGCCCCTCTGCCACAAAGTGAGTGAGATAAATTTACGTCTCTAGATCCTCCAGGGCACCCATGGCTTGTGTTTTCCATTCCTTATTGCCGTAATCCAGATACCTGCGAGATAAAAGCTGCAGTCACTGTCTGACAAGTCAAACTGATTAGGGACAGCACAAGACAAGTGACAAACCCCACAGAATATTAAGGACAAGATGTGAGTTTATTGAACTGGTTGTAAGTGTACTACAGGACAGTAGGTCACTAATCTTGGATGTTCTCATTTATTTAGAGAAGAGTAAAAGAGTCATATTCCACAAATAGGGTACACATTTCAGAACGCAATGAGAAAAAAACACAATAGAAAGTGTGCCATGTTTTCTGTAACGGTGTTATTTAGTGAATGTGCAACATTCACTACATAGTGAATAGGGGAACGGAACACAGTTTTGGACACAGTATCTGCATTAATGTGTAACTACTTAAATGCCACAGTAATTTATGTTCTCATGTGAGTCCAGCTCAGTGGCAAGATGTCATGTGTGACCAAAGCTTTAGATAAACTATTATCGAACTTAAAATTAACATAGCATGAAAAGTAGCTTGTTTACAACACATTAAAATGTCTTTTGCACGATTTTCCACCATTAATACAATTCAACATTTACAATTAGAACACCAAGTAAGTTACATCATTTGGATGTTCCTTGGTGGGAACTAAAGCATACATTGTAGTGTTAACTTGACTCTCAATCATTCAATTGTTACCAAAGTTATTGAAGAACAATTATCATCAATTATTTTCTCTTTAATTTATGGGAATATCAATAACAACAAACAAATATTTGGTCCCAAACTAGAAACAGTAGGTGCTACTGAGTAACAGCTTAATTTAGGCTAAATCTGTAACCCTGTTGCCCATTCTGGCATTTTTAAATTTTATTTCAGGAATTGTATTTAATTAAGAAAAATATAACTTGTCATACAATATTTAGTTTGACCTCCTAAAATAGACAAACAACATTTTCTGAAGGTTTGGCATATTCTTTTCACTTTTAACTACATTTTGAAGAGTTTCAAGCCCTATTTTTAACCCATTTCATTGAAAGCACTATGTTAATTCAGCACTAACCATTGATCACACAGCGCCACCACACACTCGTCCGCAGAGCGAGACAACACCTGCTTCTCTGGCTCCATGTAGATCAGAGCTTCACCCTAAGAAGACCGCAACAAACTGGCATTAGATACATTTACAATCTTAAATCTTAAACATACTGCCGTACAAGCCAAAACACATCAACTACTCAAACACTGAAACTGAACTGATTGTTCAGCCAAATAAGGTCTTGCTCAGTTTTCTCCAAGTATATTTGAGTCAAACATAGTCTAAGAGACCGGATAATTACATTTTGACAAAATGTGAAGATGCTACATTTTATCTTTGCATGTGGCAGAATAAATCTTTGCATTATCATACTGAGAAATAAGAATGACAACGAGAGAATAAGAAAATCCACTAACTTTTTCCACCATCATCTTCTGAATGGGTTTCTTCACATCCTGGACCTTCTGCCCCTTGAAACCCTCAACCAACATGATCTAGCAAAACCAAACAAAAAAACCAAGCAAAACTAATCTTGATTAGATGTGCATATCTAGTAAATAGTGTGTGCTTGACCTTTCACAATTGCTTGATATCTCGTATCTCCACAGAAACAATGTTATACATGCACAGATTTAAACAAAAAGTCTGTTTCGGTGCAATTTAATGTCGTAAATACGAGTAGAATCGTATAAGATTGTTTAGTCACAGGTCAGATGTCCAGATATGTACGAATTTTGAGATCGTAACTACATTTGGTGAGGACAACAGACATATAATTGATGTAGATCTTCTGCGATCAGTTGTGTAATGTTCTGTACATTGTCCTTAGGGTGACAAGCTTTTGTCTTGTAGTGTTTGTTTGGCTTAAAATTAGCATATTTCAGTGTCCAAAATGCAATTCGCTTTAGTGCAATATAAGGAGATATAATGGTGAATTTGAGGAACGTTGGTGATCAGATGGTCTCACCCCCTCGTAAAAGCCCTTAAGGTAGACCTTCTCCTTGGCCTCGGCCAGTTTCTCTCTGTCGTTCTGGCTTTGGATCTTTAGCTCGTCACAAACCCGAGGAGCCGACAGGTTCCCATATTCTGGAATTTCAATGATGGGCACCTGGTACAAAACAGAAGCACCTTAGGTGTAAAGCATTTAGAACAGTCTGAGAGAGGACTTAAAATACCCAATGAAATGGCTTGATGAGTGCAGTTTTATTTCCAATTAAAACGCAAAGTTGGGGCAGAACATATCAAAGGTCCCGAGCCAATAGCCTTTTGTAACTCCAACCACATTAACGGTTTGTCCATGGACGAAAGCAGTAAAGATATTTCAAATAATACATTCTCACTCTTGAAAGGTTTTCATTGGACAAAACTTTATACAAGATATGCCATTGCATAAATTAAAAAAAAATAAATAAATAATAATAATAATACAGTAGTAATTCATATTTTTGGTCCATTTTCCAGGAAAACAAAACACTGTAAAAATAAAAAAAAATAAAAAATGTCTACAAAATTGTGTCTTGTCAACCTTTAGGATTACACTAGCATGTAGATGGCCTCAAAGCTAACAGACAAAGAAAAGAGTTCTTGATTTTGTTAACTAAAGCCAAAAAAAAACCCAGGCGAACTTCAAAAGTTACACGCTAGTCAGAATACGTAACTCGAGTCCTGAAAATGGTTTCTGTAAAGCACTACACATATTTCAAAATCCTAATCTATCTAAAATACATAAGTCTCGAAAATATGAAGAATTCACTATCTTGTAAAACAATTTTGAAAAAAGAATAACTACTAATACTTTAGTATACTCATAATATGCTATTATTACAGGAGCTTGGGACAGTTATGTTCACATTATGTTTATGGTGATAAATCTTAAATTTCATGATTAACAATAATCTGAACATTTAGTTTAAGTTTGGTCTGTTACAGATTGATGTTTTTGCCAATTGCACATTGATGTAATTTAAAGAAAAAATAAGCCTGTTATTTTTGTTAAAATTGAATAAGATACTGTATATGACATCACAAAATATTGACAAAATTTAAAAGACATTTTCACCAGAAGACAAAAATTATGACTAAAATAATGAAGGAAGAAAAAAAAAACTGTAAAAAACTAACGATGCTAAAATCAAAAATTGTATATTATTGATTCTTTAAAGAAGTATTTAATAGAGTTCAGCAAATAGAAAGCTTCTTACCGGCTCAAAGGGGAGCACCATATAATCTTGAATTCCATACTTCTCTCTTAAAGCCTAAAAAAACACAATTTCAAAAAAAAGATTAAGACTTTTTGTATAAGGTACCATTATCATCTGATATATACAGTTATCTCTCTGGAAATTTAGTTTGCTGATGAAAAAACCAACATTAAAAATTCACAAGAAAAAAAATGGACAGCCATAAAATAAATACAACACCTGTTTCTTTTTTAGGTCCCTGAGAGCGGCAATATCGTCAGGCGCATCTGACGGCACGCTGGTGACAACTCCAGTGCCTGTAACGACAAATTAGATTTCAGCAATCTACATAACGACTTAATGCACTTGAAACACTCAACACATTTCTCAAAGAACAACGTTCCAACACGCGCACTTCAGGATCATGGGAACTCTGCTGAGGCGAGCAACAATGATCGATATTAACATTTCTGACATTCAATTTGGGGAAGGCATTTTTCACAGTGAAAACTGGAGCCCAAGGCAAATTTGGGAAACAGAGTAATTCACATTGCCGAATCACATCCAGTGATGAGCAGTTCAGTAATGTGGCCCCCGCTGCCTGAGGGGAACATCTATTAACATGAGTCATTTCCATATTCCATTTCTAACTCCGCTTTCACTTTGGCCATTAAACGCAGAAACTGTCCCGGTGGCCCGTTAAGAGATGCGTCTTGTCTATGCAAGGTAATGTGATGAGATGATATTATAGGGCAGTATCAGGTACCTTTGTCTTCTTTAATGGTGAGCATTGGCAGGGCGTAGATGGTCTTGTATGATGTGAGGGGGGCATTCAACGCACAGCCGAGGATGTCCTGGAAAGGTGAGAGAGAGAGAGAGAGAGAAAAACTTCTCATTAAATTTATTATTTTACTTCTAAAATACTCGCATTTTTGTTTTGGATTTAATATTTTTTTTATCCGCAGAGCTTCAATGAGAATAATTATGAGTATTAACTTGTGATTAATTAACTTCTTAAACTCTGCTGCATATTTTGGCTTCCACCTGCAATTTTTCATATGGAAATTTAAAACCTTCCCTTGCACACATGCATTGGACTAATTGCAAAATATCTAATTTGACAGAAATACCCCAAATAATAATAATTAGTTTATTACTTATTTAATATTACTTATTTATTTTAACTTACTTTTTCTGCTGGACTGCATTTATTGAGACATAAGCAGTGATCGGAGTATACATGATACATTTGTCTTTGTTGTCTTACAGAGATCAGATTTGACTTTGTGATTCTTTTGATAATCATTTGAACTGTTATGACAACAAAATATCGCATTCCTGAGAACGAGAGCTTTTATTTTATATATTTTATGTAACATAAATGCAAAGATTTCTGTTAAAGTTTCAGAATCCAAACTTTTAAATGGCACCACATGAATATTTACATACCCAGGGACTTTTAAACATAAAACACACTACAGGCCACCGCCACTGGATCTGCTGGTCCACATAGTTTAAAGGGTTTAATACGTATTTTTGACGCTAGCATAATGTCCAAGATGTCCTTTTGTATTCCAAATAAAGTTGTTCAGGTTTGTAACAATGTGAAGGTGAGTAAATGATTACAGAATAAACATTTTTGGGTGAACTATCGCTTTGATTTATTCTGTTTTCTGCACGTGCAGTGTGTGTGTGTGTGTGTGTGTGTGTGTGTGTGTGTGTGTGTAGGAGAGAAAGAAACAAACCTTCCCCATAATCTGCATGATCACAGGAACCACTCCGTTCTCTTTGGTAAAGCCCTGGTAGGACATGTTTCTGGCCGAGCGCTGTGTACTGATGAAAAGATCACCGCTGGCCGTCTCAAACACAATGTACTTTATATCAGGATGGATCCAGCAGTTCGTCTGACCAAACATGGTTTCAGGTCTCAGAGTTGCAGCCACCAGAAAGACGTTCTTGCCTTTAAGACTGCTGAAAATATTTAGAAAACCATAAACGTGTGTGTGTGTGTGTGTGTGATGTTTATACATCAACATTATAAACCAGGGTAAGTTGACGCATAACATGTCCATGGACTTTAGGCTTTAGTTTAAAAATGTGTATGAATGTATAAGGTAAAGTATTTTATACTAGGCCCTATATTTTGACTGGTCTCAACTTTTTTTTTTTTTTATGGCCCTGCATTGTGACAAAAACAAAAATAATTTTCATATATTCCATGATGTCTCTTGATGAATGTAAATTTAAATGGTCATACAAGCTGCATGAATAATAATAATAATAAAAGAAACCGCTAAAAGTACTTTTGTACCAAAATATGAATTTGTTTGCAAATGATTTTACCTCAATTTTGCTGGATAAGGTTCAACAATCTTCATTTTGATGAGGGTGTACTCTTGAGGCCCGACTCCCTGTAAAAGAAAGATAATTACTTGAAGGAAAAGTTCTTTGTCCTATTTTATGAGAAAAGCAGAATATTAATTAAGAATCATGCCCACCTCTCCCGTCTGTCTGTCATGGTCCATACAGGGCTGCCCATCTTTGGGAGAGTAAATGGTATATCTGTAAAAAAGACGATGACAATTTATTCTAAAATCTATCATTTTACCAAGAAATACATAAAGTGGCATGGATCAAATGTATTTTGACACTTAAACCATGTTTACAAATGGATGAATGTCAGTGCATTAGATAACAAAATAGACAGATTATTAGTGATTTGCAAACAAATAATGCTAAACCATATCTCAGAACTAAATTCACTTTTCTGAACCATTTTTCAATTACATTTAATCAACTGGTGGAAAGTGGATTTTTAGTGGATATATGAAATCAGTTCCCCTCTAGTTCACACAGTTGTTATAGTAACCACAGGTGGAGTTCATCACATTAACTATAGAAATGTTCCACAAATGAGGCTAAATTAAGAGTGTAACAATGTAAACTACTTTTTTTTTTTTTTTTTGTTGAATTTCCGTCCTTGGACTGATCTTTATATCAAACAATTTAATATAGTAAATAACATATAATTGCTCAAATTTATCGACTTTTATTTAGCATTATATTTACTCAAAATTGCACACAAAACTTAAACTTTGTAAAAAAAATAATAATAAATAAAAAATACTGTAAGAAAAAAATATTTTGTTTAAATGGACGCAGTTTTTCTAGTTTGTTTAATTATTCAATTTTTATAATTTAATTGCACATAGAAATTGTTAATATATTTGGAAAAATTAAATAACAGTGTACACTGTAATCCAGCAACCAGGGATGGCATGTGCGCATTAACAAAAGTATTTTTTAACAAAGGATCTAATCACACTAATTGTACGTTGTGGCAAGGCAGAGCCGGGTCATGATTCTACACACCCGGCCCTTATCAGTCTAATCAAGCCTCCGAGAGGGATAAAGGTTGACTGCGGAAGAGGATTGTGCAGGAGAGAGAGAGATCGTTTACGGACATGTCAGTCATCTGTGTGTTGTTGTCTTTTAAGTTTATTATTAAACTATTATTTATATTATCAAGCCGGTTCTCGCCGCCTCCTTTCCATCGAACTACGTTACATACGTACAGTGCACAGTGATTATGACATACTTATAGCTTTGAAGTTGCTCTCACACACCCCTGCAGATCCATCAAGCAGCAATCTCCTAACAGCTTTCAGTTTACACGGCCCGGTGTCACGGACTGACCATCATGCAACATTCGCGAGTCAGAGTGACAGTTTTGATCCAGTCTGATAGAAACCGTGCTTCAGTGGAAGATATATGAGACACGCTGGATTTGCACAAGTTTTGTGAGGTTTGTGTTTAAAGTAGGTCTCTACATATTTGCAGACTGGTAGACGTTTTATTGGTATTTGCCTTCATATCATTAGACAAGTTACAGGAAACTTTTGAAAAGAGAAAGAAACACCTAAGCACTTAAAACATCATGATCTCCTGCACGTCTGTCACAGCTTTGATACGCAGGACAGTTTTAAGAGATAGTTTACCCAAAAGATGAATATTCTCCCATCATTTACTCACCCTCATGCCATCCTAGATGTGCATGACTTACTTTCTTCTGCACAAAGCAAAAAAATATTTTTAGAAGAATATCTAGAAAGAAGAATATTAAGAACCCCAAATGAAGTAGTCCCTTTAAATTATGCGGCCTATTATTGTAGTAACACAACGGCAAGTAATAACAAAACGGAATGTGATTGGTTGTTTACATGTGTCAGATGCCTCCTGATTCGAGAAGATGATTCTGGGCACGCTCCCGGCTTGAGAAACTAATCAGCCTCCGCAATATATCGGTTGACCACTACTAAATACACAAAGTTTCTGGCTACGCTACTTAGTTTGATGCCACGGTTTGCATGTAGTTAAAAGTAAAAACCTGTCACAAGTGTATAAAATTGGTCAAAGAGTTAATGGGGGGAAAAAAAATAAAAAAAACAATCATTATCATCCTCATCTCATTTTTAAATTGCATCACATGAATTCAGAATTCTCCAATTAAAATGGTTTAATCAAAAGACATACCTCTTGCCAAACTTGATCTTTTTTCTCTCTTTCAGAGTGATGTATTGCCACCTTACAAAGGAGTCATAATAGGGGTTTACATCAGTCGTGATGAAGGAGCGACGCCAATCAACCTACAACATTCATGAAACAAGACTCTAATAATGTCAAGTCATTCTAACCAGAATTGGTTATAATAGAAACAGTTCTAGTGAGCTTTCACTTGTACCTTCAGGCCCATTTTCTTCAGGTCTTCTATTGCAAGAGGAGGGAAATAATCCAGCCAATGTTCTGCTTCAGCAAACTTCACGATCTCATCGTCACATAGCCCCAGAGATCTCATGATATCCCACTGGAACTTGGAGCTGCCAGTCTTTGCCACTGCTTTACTCTATTAGTTGCGTGAGATTCAAGACAGGAGGAAGAGAGGTGGGAGGTCAAACCTACAACCTTTCAGTTGCATGCCTTGATCTTCACAATCAAGTTTAGCTCATATCTTAAACAGGTGCCCAGAATGTAGCTGTAAAGTGCAGTTGTACCTTCTTGCCCTTTGACTTGTCCTTGATGATGAATTCATCAGTGGTCTTTTGCTTCTCTTCCTCCTCCTCCTCATATTCCTCAGGGAACTGGGGTGGGTAACCGTACAGCTCTATCTCTCTCTTCAGCTTGTCTGCACATGCCTGTTACACATGGCACAAAACATTTATGGATATTTTTGGAATGACATACTAACTCACTATTGCTGCAGTATATCATGTATGGATCTGATTGTGCACGACTCATTGTATGGGAGGAGTTTAAATGACTTACTTTGATGGGCATTCCAGTACAGTGCAGTCCAAATGGAAAAAGACATTGTTTTCCTTTCAGCCGCTGGAAACCCACTGCAAACTGCAATACAAAGACATTGGTCAGTAATCTTACAGTTCAAACTAAATCGATGTTTAAACACTGACTCTTAACACTTACTTAATCATTTTAAACCATGACTTTAACTATACATAAGTAATATTGACATTATATTCATGATGTTTGCCAGAGGGGAACTGGCCCCCACAGTGAGTCTGGTTTCTCCCTAGGTTAATTTTCTCCATTAATCAACATCTTATGGAGTTTTGTGTTCCTTGCCACAGTCGCCTACAGCTTGCTCACTCGGGTTATTAATATAATTATAATTTAATTACTTATTTTTATACACGATTAACAATCATATTTTATCAAACTACACAATGATGATTCATCGACAGACACATTACAGTTTTATCTTCTGTTAATGTATGATCTTCTGTAAAGCTGCTTTGAAACGATGTGTGTTGTGAAAGGCGCTATACAAATAAAATTGACTTGACACACAGAAGTTAAAATATAAGATACTGTATGGGTGAAATGATATTTTGTTTCAAGAATATTAAGCCTATTTAGGAGGACCTTTAAGATTTTTTGCATTGTGACATTACTCAAGCACATAATATGAAAATGCAAAAAAAACAAAAATCTTAAATATCCCCTTTTAAATCATACAGAGCGGGATTTTTTTTTTCTAACATAGTTTTGCGTTCCCACACAATACCGTCCACGTCTGCGTTTCTGCTAATAACCAGGGTTGATGCAGAGTTTCTAAAATCAAATTTAACACTTAAGTCAGAATATAATAAATTAATTCCATATCCCCATACCAAAATGTTTTCCACATACACCGATCAGCCACAATATTAAAACCACCAGCCTAATATTGTGTAGGTCCCCCTCGTGCTGCTAAAACAGCACCAACCCGCATCTCATGATTAGCATTCTGAGATGATACTCTGCTCACTAGAATTGTACAGAGCGGTTATCTGAGTTACTGTAGACTTTGTCAGGTCAAACCATTCTGGCCATTCTCTGTTGAACTCTCTCATCAACAATGCATTTCCATCCACAGAACTGCTGCTCACTGGAGGTCTACCAGTATTGGATTTTGCTGATATGATAATGTGTTGAACAGCAATTAATCTGCCAATAGTTTTAAAAACTGGTAGCCTATATTAAATGTTCTTAGTCTTTCCTTCCAGTGATGGGAAGGGCCAGACAGAGACTAGTCTACAAGAGTCCAAATTGAATTCAATTCCAGATGCAGTTTATGGTGCAACACATATAACAATAACCAATAAAAAAAATTATAATAATAAATAAATAAAAATATTTGACACATAGCACATAACTTTAAAGGCTGAAATACACCGGAGACTTTTATTTTGTAATGCTTGCACTTACCTGCTTCTATCTGCTCATTTAAACATATAAGGGAAATAAAATAAACACTCCTACAATAATCTACAACGTATTACAATGTAAACTATTAAAAGTAAACATTGTCATATTTCATCAACACTATTTCATCATCATCAACATTTGATCTTTAGTGATAGTTTGTCAAAAATGTCCAATATGGCTTAATAATTTTGAAGTGCTCTGCAACAGTACGAAACACTCACAAGCCCCCACGTGGTTAGAAAAAATATATTAGTACATTATTGCAAGGGAATGAAAAACTATTTCAGAACAAATATTCCTGCCCTGTCCTCTAAGGGGCTCCTGTAGAAGCATTCTTTTAAGCCAAGTATTATTCAAATTTTTTTTTTTCCTTTTCATTTTGGATTGAAATAATACCCAGATTTCTTCGTCACAGTTTCATGAGAATCATCTGTATTCATTTCCTTTTGTAGAAAAACCTAGAAAGACTCACCTCACACTTAGACAGGCAGAATGTGTGTCCAAGATGCAGTCTCCCATTCATGTACGGGTAGGGAAATGTAACAAAGTACTTGTTCTTACTAGATAGATGGAGAATAATAAATAATTAGGCATGAAAATAATCAGAAGCAATCAGGAAGAATTCTTCAATACATGAATACAGACTCACTTTGAACTTTCCCCAATGGTGGTTGGAGCATCATTCTCAAAAACGTTCCCCTTCTCCCATTTCTGCCGGACCTCCTCCTCGATCTTTTTCAAAAAGTCAAGCTTTGCTGTTCCTTTACGCTCCTGAGATGACATATAACACCAGAGGAAATTATTAAACAAGAATAATCAGTCTTTTAAACAAAATGTCCATATAGAAAGACTACAAAAAGAGAAGTGCAACTCTCTGAAGAATATGAATACTATCAGTTTCACTTTATAATAACTTTCAGTAATACAAGTCATTATTATGGGCCTTTTGTGATGGGGTAAGTTGTCACCGTGGAACCTTTTATTTCAGCTAAATTTAAACAGTAAACAAATCATGAAACAGAAAATATTTAAACGCAAGCATACAAAAATATCAAACCATTGTTTTGACCAAGAAATACTAGTTCATTAAATATATTTAAAATATTTAACATTGTGGTTGTAAAATATTACTACATTACATTACATTTCATACCAATATTATATTCAATTCTTTACAGACATGTTTAAATTGAAGTATATTTAAAAATAGTTAGAAATGTGATGACACTGATCAATATACATTCATATTTTCATGTACATAACTAGTAATCTGTTGAGCATTATATTTTTGTTATTTACTAATTAGTTAAACTTATTGAAAAGTGATACTAAAAAATGTGCTGGTTTATTTGCTAAACAATGCCTTAGTACCAGTAATCATACAAGCAATAAAAGAGGACACATCAGCAGCAGTGATTGACAGCTGTCTCCTCTCTGCTCATGTCACCCTGACACTTACTCACATTTACTCCAGTTTACAAAAGAATACGAGTTTGTTCAGTGTAGATCAGATTTGCTCTGACTCTCTGTTGAGGACCAAGTAAAAAAGGGTAATAAGACCAGTATGACTACGAAAGTAGCTACACATTCATGAAGCTAGCAGCTAAAGATAACCCATGCTGCTACACATCCACTTTAATTATTTTTATGACTTGGTCCAATGAAACTAGCAGTGCAGTAAAATAAGTGACTTTGCAAAAAATTTAAATTAAATTAATGAAGGTAAGATTTACCGTCATTCTGATATAATCGCAACTTTAGCAGGAATTCCTGAAGAGTGGAGTAGATCCACGCACGCACCACACTCGGCTGATGACACCGTCAAGAAACGCCGCCGGAAGACGCGCTGTGCTCTTTGGGTAATGTAGTTTTCTTTTAGTAAGCACATTCGGCAGTCGGAGCTGTGTCCCATATGACGCACTATACACTATGCACTCACCCATGTAGTGTATTAATTTTCAAAGAAGATAGTTATGGATAGTTCACCCAAAAACTCATCAATTTCTCATCATTTACCCACCCTCATACCATTTGTAGGACTTCATTTCTTCTGCTGAACACAAAGTTTTATAGAAGAATATTTCAGCTCTGTTGGTCCTTACACTGCAAGTGAATGGTGAACAAAGTGAACTTTGAAACTCCAAAAATCACATACAGGTAACAGAAAAGTAATGCATATGACTTTAAATCCATGTTCTCTGAAGTGATATAGGTGTGGGTGAGAAACATATTAACAAAATGTAAGACCGTTCTTTACACTTTTTACCCTAAATCTCTTTCAGATCTGAAAGCCTGTGTAGTTTCACATCTGAAAATGAAAGACTTAATTTATAGTAGGGTGAGACCGGGGATGAAGTTAACACCTTTAGTTTGAGCATCAGTAACTCGGTGGTTGTTTGTGCTAGGTCTCTCAAATTATGATACATATTACCCATATCTGTCTTCTAAAAATATAACTCACTTGGACATCTATTACACAATCATAGATTATGTGAGTTAGTGTCAAATACAAAGAGTTCCGTTGTTACAACATGCCCCACAACTGGGGTAAGTTGTGACACTAGCTGGGGATGGATGTAACAATGAGAGCTAATTTGCTAAAATAAGATCCACACTATACAAGAATATATTTATACAAGAACTTTAATGAAGAATAAAGAAGACATTGTTTTGAATTATCTGAACAATTTAAAGTGAACAAAAAATCTCTTATTTTTTCAAAACTTAACATTATCTGAAAAACTATTTCTGTGTGTGTTTGTTTGAGTGTGCGTTTGTGTGTTTGTGTGTGTGGACTGTATTCCTGAATGTTCATGTGTCACAGGTTCAATTACTGTCACAATTGTGGCAAATGTAGATGGCTGCCCCTGGAGTGCAGGCTTTGTGGGCCCAGAACTGACAGTTTACACACTTGACCCACATTTCTTTTGGCCTCGACTTTGCAAAGTGTCCCATGCACATAATGCAGAAATTCTCATCATCTGAGGTTTCAGAATCTTCTTGATCATTGGGCTTGAGCCCTTTGCTTGTTTGCTTTGCTTTCTTCTTTTGACCCTTTCCAGATGCAGGTTTATTCATTTTTTAAACTTTTTTTTTAATGGTCCTCTTCTTTGCTTCCTCTTCAAGTACCTGTTTCACAGGTGTATCTGTCAGAATTTCTGATTGCCTCTTCTTTCTCTTCCCACTGGCAATCTTCATTGGTCCTGCTTTGGGAAATGGACGGAGAGCAGAAGGACTGAAACCTTTTTGAGCAGCTTGAGTTGAGAGGTCTGGCTGAGTCTAAGAAAAGGCTTGACCTGCCTGGTCAACTGGGAAAAAGGCTTGGGCTGCCACAGCTGAGGTTTGGGCTGGCTGCTCAGCTGAGATGGAGGCCAGAGAGGCAGATGGTTCAGGGCAATCTGTGACCTGTGATGGTGCATTGTCACACTCCTGGAAAATGTCTGGATTGAAAGGCCAGATGCCTGTACATCTAAAACCAGCTTGTACGTTACTTGGCTTAGCAGCATTGGGGAATGCAATCCTGACCAGGCTTGGGATGTCATAGATTGTCATTATTTTTGTAGGATTGATTCTCATCCATGCATCACTGGCTGTGTTGATTAACTTCTTGAATGGACCATAGACGCTACGATCAAGGGGCTGTAGCTTATGAGAACAGTGGGATGGGAAAGAAAGGAGCACTATCCCATTTTATTTGCAGAAAGTGACTGCCTTAACTGAAAGATGAGAACTGTGGTTGTCCAACAACAGTAGCACCTTCCTCTCAGGACCGACCTGATGTCATTGCACCAACTTGCTTAACACCATGCAATTACACGGTCAGGAGTCTGGACAGTTGTGATACCCATCTCATCCACATTTCAAATATAATTTCCAGTAAAGCTGTTCTTCTCAATCACACCTCCAAGCTTCTTGAAGAATCTCTCCACATTTGGATGATTGAAACTTGTGGCTCATGACAAACTAGTTGGCTGCAGTTCTGATGGACAGATTTGGGTGGCGTTTCATGAAGCCTGAAAACCAGTCAGTTCCTGCCATGGATTTCTCCACCCATGACTAGGGGTGTTTACAGTTATTGTCCACTGCCAACTGGTATGCAGACTTCCTCACTTAAAAGCAAGTGACCAGTAAACATGGTATCTCCATGAATGTTGTATGACCCCTTGGAGCAATAAGTAATAAACAAGCCCCAATAATTGTTGCTGAAAAGCTCTTCATAATGGGGATAATAATTGTGGAGTGAAATATTTTCCTTAAACATATGAGTGCACCATTTTTTAATTATGCCTCTCTCATTGTTACTTCTCGAGGGGTTAACCCATAGAACAGATCAGCTGCTTCCGTCAAATACTCTGTCAAGAGTTCCTCCTGTGCCTCACTGAAGACTTTCTGACTACTACGATAGCCTACATGGGGCTTTTCACTTGAACCCTCCTCTCTTAGATCTTTGCGGCTTTACAATATCTGTACAATGTGATGTGACAGATGGAATGGGTCTTAGCGACTGAATGCATAAAGTCTCCACACTCCATTTTGATAATTGAAAAAGTGCATCATCTGAATACTCATAGTACATTCTTTTTGATGCATTTTACATTTACATTTACATTTATGCATTTGGCAGACGCTTTTATCCAAAGCGACTTACAGTGCACTTATTACAGGGACAATCCCCCCCCGGAGCAACCTGGAGTTAAGTGCCTTGCTCAAGGACACAATGGTGGTGGCTGTGGGCCTTGAACCAGCGTCCTTCTGATTATCAGATTACCAGTTATGTGCTTAGTCACACTACTGCTCCATCTTTTTTTACTGCGTCAACACAATCTAGGGTTGTTAAAATGAGGAATGTACTTGCCTGTTTTGATTATTGTGCGGGTTAACCCCCCCATTGTAATCTACGCCCCTGTCTAAAAGTAATCACTTGCTGAGGATATCTATATATGTCAAATGAGTCGGTCCATAATGACCGTTAACTTTAAAATTGTACAAGCGTGCAGATTATTATGAAAAAAATAAATATGATCATGAAATTATAAAAAAATATTTGTCATCCAAAAACCTCCATGCAACGTTCTGGGAACGTTAGGTTATTGTTATAAAAATATAACCTAAAGAGAACGTTCCTAAAACGTTAGAACGTTCTGTGTTTGCTAGCTTGTTTAACTCTCGAAATAAAAAAAATAAAACAAGGTTTTGTCCCTTAAAGTAGTGTATTATGATGGAAAAAAGCTCTGCCCAAAGTAAACTACTTCAAAGCTTTCACACTTAATTCGTTACATGGTACGGTATTCAAGCAGCTCTGTGATTGGTCGCCGCAGTTGCCCTTGTGACGTTGCCGCGTGACGTTGCCATGAACCTCCAAGCAAAGCAAGCAACCCGTCCGACGTGCCAGTGACTACAACAGGCCCAGTAAACGATGCGAGTAGAAGTCTTGCATAAACACCCAGCCGTTTATCAGTATTAATCACTTTCGCGTCAGGATGATTATAGAAAATGTTGACGCTTTGAAATCCTGGCTGGCTAAACTTCTTGAGCCCATGTAAGTGTTGAACTGAGTGACATTAAAACCTGCGCTGCTAACCTGCTAACTCGTTAGCTGGGGTTCAAACCGTTTACATACAACGACATTAGATCGGGTTAACTATGATTATGAGTTAAATTGTGTTGTGTTAATCTATAAATCTATTTGTTTAATAAATCAACTAAATACCCAATTAGATGTCATGTAACAGGAAGCTAAGCTAGGGGTCTGAGTGGTTGGCCATCAAAACAGCCTGATAGTTTTCACAGACTGGGCCAAACAGGGTCAGGACACACGTTAATTTAGATTTGGCGTCTTGGCATGTAACCATAAAGTTTTCGGGGTAGGATCAAGAGAGGGGGACACTTTATTTTTGAAATCAGAATATGTTTGTTGCACTCCCTATAACTTCTCATGCATCTTGCACAGTGCATCATTGTAAAGCTGCTACTAAACATTACAGAGACGTATTGTTGTTTAAACAGGACCTCTGGACTAATCTACACCCATCATTCATGTCTTTTGCATGTCTGTGGCTCCACACATTCATTCAAATGTGATCTTTTGCAGATGTGATGCTGACCCATCTGCACTGGCAAACTATGTTGTGGCTTTAGTAAAGAAGGACAAACCAGAGAAAGAACTGAGAGCATTGTGCGCAGATCAGTTGGATGTTTTCCTCCAGAAAGGTATTGGCATGCAGTTCACACTTGAGAAATGTTATGTGTTATGTCCTTAAATGGTCACTATGTGGCAACTGGAGGTCTACTGAAGAGCCACATGTCACTTATTCTTAAAGTTACAGTTCACCCAAAAATTATCATTCTCTAATCATTTACTCAACCTTATGCCATCTCAAACTCGTATGAGTTTATTTTCATCCATGGAAGACGAAGATATTTTAATGGAGAAGTCTGTTTTTCCATAAAGTGCAAGTGATTGGTGACCAAATCTCCAAAAAGCACAAAGTCAGCATAAAGGTAATCCATAAGACTCCGGTGGTTTAATCCATCTATGTACGATCTATGTGGTTTTGGGTGAGAACAGACAAAAATGTAACTCCTTTTCACTGTACATCTTTCCTTTACAGTCTCAATAGGCACAATCATGATTTCAAGCTCGAGTACACTTCCTAGTGCTTGACGCATGCAGAGCACTAGATGATGCCAGGAAGTGTAATCGAGCTTGAAATCATGATCTCCAAGGAGGCTGCTTATGTCAAGATTTATTGTGAAGATTGTGTTTGTGGTATGTTCTCACCCGAAACTAATTGGATCGCCTAAGAAGATGGATTAACCCACCGGAGTCTTATGGATTACTTTTGTGCTGCCCTTATGTGCTTTTTGGAACTTCAAAGTTTGTTCACCATTCACTTGCATTAAATGGACAAACAGACATAATTTCTCAATTAAAATATCTTTGTGTTTAGTGGAAAAGGAAAGTGAGTGAGATATAAGGCATAAGGGTTAGTAAATTATGAGATTATTATTATTTTTGAGTGAACTTTTCCTTTAATAATAGTGTATTTTTGGGATTTTGTCATTGTTTTAATGTGAATAAATAAAGGTGCATTTCTAGTTACAATACAAGCTTCATACCATGTGACACTCATTTAATTTTCAACATGTGAAAATTTGTAAAATGTAACAATTTTTAGATGGAGCCACATTGTGAGCCCATATGTCTGGAATGAAGATACTAAAAGGAAAGTTAGTTTAGAACCAGAATCTAAAAGGATATTAAGATATCTTTAATACTTCTGGAGTTAGAGGCACATAATGTCAACTGCTTTTAGTTCTAGATTTGCATATCTCTGTGTTTCCTTTCTAAGATTATCTTTTTGACCTGTAGAACATAGACTTAAATTGTTATTTTGACCGCCCCAACCCCTCTGCAAAATAATGGGTTACTCTGTAAATGTTGATCCATGGTGTTTACTATTTTGGCTTTCATTAACATTAATGTTTAACTTCAGAAAAAGTATGAAAAAAAAAAAAAATCCCTTGAAGTTTCTGAAATTTGGTTGATTTGACACAGAATAGCCATAAAGACTTTTCATGTGTGATTATTTTTAAAGGGGTCATGAAGTGCTATTTTTTATAATCTTCCTCGAGGTCCATTGATAATGTTATAATTTCTATGCACCAAAACAGTCATAATTTAGTAATGTATGATCATATTCCTCCCTGTTTTTGGCCTTCTGTCTGAAACGCTCAGTTTTGGCCTCTAAAACTTCAACATAAACGGCCACTGTTCTGATTGTCATCATGCAGCCCCTCAAATTCAGCAAAATCAATCGGAAGAGAATGAACACAAGTCCCTCAGCATTATAAAACTAAAAGACAGGATTTACACAATGCGTATCCGAATATGTTAAACTGTTCACTCAAGCACATCAGCACTATTAACTATCAAACAGTCATGACATTTGAAATATTCATGAATGAAACTGTTTACTTTGTGATGGGGTTGATGTGAATGATGCCCCAAACATTGAGGCATCAGCTGAGTGAAAAAGAATGGCATCTCACTTTCAGAGTTGTAACTTGGCACTGTGTCATTTAAAAGTGGTGAGATACATGGCAGCGGTCAGAGTCTGTGTAGTTCATGTTTATATACAAAATAATTCAAAATAGGCCAGATGTAAATAAACATGAACTACACAGACTCTGACCGCTGCCATGTATCCCTTTGGTGTTCAGGAATATTTAGCCACACTAGGCCTGTCTGTACTGCTCTCTCTCGAACTGTGCGCTAATGGCCAGGGCCATGGGTGAGGAGATGCATGTTGAAGGATGTGTAAATACAAATGAGCCATGTTTCATGACATCATGAACAGACAGATTTCAAAACAAGACATTTAAGCAGGGTGGTAACTATAAATGCTCTTTTTAGACTGGGGAAGAAGTTTTGAATTCTGAAATTGACAGGATGTTTTAATAATACAGTTACCTCTTATATGTCTAAATATCAAGGAAAATTAATTTTTTGACAGTAATATATTTTAAACTTGAAGAAATTAATCATACTTTTGACATGTTTTGGGATACATAATTTACACTTTATTTACACTTTGAGTAGCCTAGAAAAAGCTGTTTTGTTCTACATAAGGGTGGTATCTCCTTACAATATGGCCACCATATTAAGATCAGGTTAGCGAGAACTAATAGTACTTGATTTTCTCAGTGACCCACCTATTGTCTAACATTTTAATTAATGGAATCAATTAACCTGGGGTGACAATACTTCAAATAGTGTATTTTTATAATGGCATTGGTAACTGTAAAACTTTAGCTTCTTGGCGAAAGGTTGCAGTGTAATGTTTAAGAACAGTGTAAAGTAATGAACAGCAAAACATTGAATAAATTACTAAATTAACTGTGTAGAAGTTTGATTTTCATTCATTTCACGATGTTTGCTGAAATTATTAATTGTTTTACACTTTTCACTTTCACAGAGACTACGGGGTTTGTGGATAAACTCTTTGAATGTCTGACCACCAAACATTTTTTGGGAAATACACCTGATAAAGAGGAGACCAAAACCCCTTTATTGCAGAAGATCGAGGAGAAGGAAGAGGTAAAATCATATGACTTTCTTTAGGGCTGAACAATTAATCGGATTAAAATACAAATCATGATATTGCGTAGTGCGCAACATGTTTATAATTTTAAAACTGCAGTGTAATTTGCTTAAAAGAAGATAACTGCTATTAAATACAGAGCAGGTGTACAGGCTTAACAGCAATACATCTTTTTCAACAAGGATTTAGCCATATCACATTTAGTTGTTAAGTCAATTTTATTTACCCAACCCAAAAATCATTGGATTTAAACTAGTGTAAGAAATGTCATTTTTATTGAACTCTGTGTCCTCCTTCATTCGCCATGTTCCTAGACCAAAGCAATACCATTATTTGACAATTTGACATTGAATAATTTGCTATGCAAATGTTAGTTTCACTGTCCAAGTACTTTTTGGGGCCACTGAAAAGTAGCTTTTATGTTTTTCAGGCTAGTCTTGTTGAAGATGATCGAGATAACAGAAGAAGAAGAAGCCCATTAAGGAATCGTTCAGACTTCAATGAATCAAGGTTGGTCTCCGACAGCTGCAAACTTATTATACTGTTTCTGTATTCATAGATTATCATATGATATAGGTAGGGATGCACCGATACCACTTTTTCTCTTCCGGTGATGTTTTTTTGCATATTCAGTTTAGAGTATATTTACGTTATAGCGTGGAACTAATTGGAAATACAGCAGTAAGATATTTAAATCGTGCTCTTTTTAAACCCTCACGCTTTTATTTTGACATTTTAAACTCTCCAGGAATCCTATAATTGTGTCTGTTTGTAGGCAAGTTCACAGTAGTTTAATTCACTTCTTATTCAAATTCTGGTAAAATGCACCTCCGGTGCCATTCTATCACCTCAGGGCTAGAGATGACCGCAGGAGAGACGATCGTAAGTGGCGGGAATTGGACCGTCATGCGAAGAGTGGAGAATTGTATCGGGAGCGACATGAGCGGCGGTGCGGGAGTTTACGGGGGAGGAGCTACAGTCGCAGCAGGAGTCGCAGCGGCAGCCGTGGAAAGAGTCGAGAGAGAGAGCACAATCTGAGGAGAGGTGATGACTAAACCAGATTTTAATTCCAATTAATTTGGATATTTAAGTTATTTTATACATTTTGCTAGCATATGAAAGCAATTTGACAATTCTCAATAACAATTTCGATACAACAAAATAACTAATTTGAGTAAACATTGTCTCAAGTTCGTAAGTAATTATTCATGAAAGGTAAACAGTTAATAAAGAAAAAAACAAATTCCATGCAACAGAACAAATAAAAACAATAGAACAAAGATTAAAAATAAGAAAACAGTTGTCAAAGTTTTTAACAACAGGATCAAGTTTTCAAGTAAACATAAAAAAAAAAAAAAAAGTCTAAGTGCGTGGGTACAGAAATGCAGAATTAAAAGTGATCTTTAAACTGTTCAACTCTAAAAGGTGGTGTGAAATTGCAAAAAAAGTAAACTATAGTTTTGGCAAGTCGTATAGGACATCTACTTTGTGCATGACACAAGTAATTTTTCCAACAGTTGTTTACAGACCGATTGTTTCAATTTTAATTGACTATATCACAATTCCAGTGGGTCCAAAGTTTACATTAAGTTTACTGTGCCTTTAAGCAGCTTGGATAATTCCAGAAAATGATGTCAAGCCTTTATGAAAATTAAAAATAAATCAGCCAAGACCTCAGAAAAAAAATTGTAAACCTCCACAAGTCTGGTTCATCCTTGGGAGCAATTTCCAAACGCCTGAAGGTACCACATTTATCTGTACAATCAATAGTACACAAGTATAAACACCATGGGACCATGCAACCATAATACCGCTAAGGAAGGAGACAAATTCTGTCTCCTAGAGATGAACATACTCTGTGCGAAAAGTGCAAATCAATCCCAGAACAACAGCAAAGGACCTTGTGAAGATGCTGGAGGAAACAGGTAGACAAGTATCTATATCCATAGTAATACTAGTCCTATATCGACATAAACTGAAAGGCTACTCAGCCAGGAAGAAGCCACTGCTCCAAAACCGCCATAAAAAAGACTATAGTTTACAAGTGCACATGGGGACAAAGATCTTACTTTTTGGAGAAATGCCCTCTTGTCTGATGAAAATAAAAAATGTAACTGTTTGGCCATAAAGACCATCATTATATTTGGAGGAAAAAGGGTGAGGCTTGCAAGCCGAAGAACACCATCCCAACCGTGAAGCATGGGGGTGGCAGCATCATGTTGTTGGGTGCTTTGCCTCAGGAGGGACTGATGCACTTCACAAAATATATGGCATCACGAGGAAGGAAAATTGTGGATATATTCAAGCAACATCTTAAAGGTGCGTACACACTGCCAGCGACTTTATCGCTGCAGGTCGCCAGTGGCTGGCGGTGAAGTCGCTAGTGGGTGTTCCCACTACTGGTTGCCTTGTACCGTTTATAAATGACATTCACGGATGTCATTCCATTGCTGTTGACAGCGAATCTCTTTTCTTGCCACTAAAAACAAACATTTTGGAGGGAAAAGACTAAATATAAATGGAATCAGTACATAAAATGCTTTATATCAAAGATGAATGAGAAACCAAGCGTGCTGTTTGCCATAGCGGCTGTTTATCTGTGGCGAAAACGCAAATGCCGGTCTGTCTGGGTCCATAAAATCCCCGCGATCTCAGATACACCTTTCCACGCAGTATTTTTCTTAAAAATGTCCTTGTACGTGGGAAGAGACATATCATAGAGCACTGGAAAATTTCTAACAGCAAGAATTAGCCTTTCATCCATCTTTCCGTTACGGCAGGAGCTGAGAGAGAGAGAGAAAGGATCACGTGAGCTCTCCCGTCTTCTCTCCTATTGGCTGTCGCTTCCGTTAGTTGCTCCAAAGTTGAACTTTTCTCAACTTTGTCGCGTCGCTGGACACGCCCACATCTAGCGCCAATGGTCGCGACAGCTCGTGTCGCCGGAAGTCGCTGTGCTCGCATTGAAAATGAATGGTATTGAGTTGCTGTCGCTGGCGATGTCGCTGGCGATGTCGCTGGCGGTGTGTATGCACCTTAAGACATCAGCCAGGAAGATAAAGCTCAGTTGCAAATGGGTCTTCCAAGTGGACAATGACCCCATGTATACCTTACTTACCTGTGGCAAAATAGGACAACAAAGTCTTGACCTCAATCCGATAGAAACTTTGTGGGCAGGACTGAGCAAGCACGTGCGAGAAAGGAGTCCTACAAACCTGACGCCTGACACCAGTTCTGTCTGGACGAATGGGCCAAAATTCCTTTGGGCAACTTATTGTGAGAAGCTTGTGGAAGGCAACCCAAAACGTTTGACCCAAGTTAAACAATTTGAAGGCAATGATTCAAAATACTAACAAAGTGTTTGTAAACTTCTGACCCACTGGGAATGTGATGAAGGAAATTATTCTATTCTATACTATTATTCTGATATTTCACATTCTTAAAATAAAGTAGTGATCCTAATTGATCTAAGACAGGGAATGTTTTCTACAATTAAATGTCAGGAATTGTGAAAAATTTGTTTAAATGTATTTGGCTAAGGTGTATGTAAACTTCTGACTTCAAATGTACAATCACTAGACATTTAGAACAGCCAAAAGCCTATGCCCGAATTGTATTTATTGATTACAGTTCTGCATTTAATACAATATAGATGCATCTTCTTTTAAAACATCATCTAGATTTGGGTGTAAGTGGAGCAATAGTTCTATGGATTAAGAATATTTTAATTGATCCCCCACAGTGAGTTTGTCTAAATGATGTCGACACAATTATTTTGAATATGGGGGTACCCCAAGGCTGCGTTTTATCACCGCTCTTTTTTTTTTATCTACACAAATAAAATGTATTTTAATATAGTGCTCATTTCGTTAATGAAAACTATGACGAAAAATGTTCATCATCGACCTTATTTCCATGATAAAAATGAGACGATAACGAGACGGCACCGACGCCATTAAACACTATCTGTGACTATACCAACGTGCAATATTACTGACGAAAAAACACAAGACTTAAATGTAGCATAAAATATTAAAATATTTTTCTGAATTAATTTTATATATATATATATATATATATATATATATATATATATATATATATATACATACATACATACATGGAGTTCTTGATATTTCACCTGTCTAAATGTGACAAAAATATTACTAAAATGTCAACAGTTTTCATTGACTAAAATGCTGAGGGTTTTCTTTGACTAGGATAAGACTTTGTCAACTAAAACTTGAGAAACAAAACAAAATAAGCTTGACTAAATAGGATAAAAACTAACAAGGACATTTGACACAGGACTGCTGACAAAATGAACACTATTTGAATAGCAGGGATTTTTAATAATTTAAATACTCAGACGATACGGAACTAGTTGCACTTTTAAATAGGTGCAGCTAGCACCTATTTAACTCTTAATAATAAGTACTATGAGAAAGTCTCTAAGTTGGAGCAATGGAGTGAGTCGAGTTTACTGCAAATAAATGCTGAAAAAACAAATGGATTTTTAGGTCATCCAGAACCCCTTTCAGCAATTACTCTATGTGGTGGAAACTGTTGACTGCTTCAAGTACCTGGGTACCTTGATTGTCGGCAAGCTAACCTGTTCAGGAAATGTAGACCTCATTTGTAAACAAAAAAAAAAAAGCAAACCAGAGGTTATTTTTGCTGCAGAAGTTGAGAGGGTTTGCTCTCAACTCACACCATTGCTTCAGTTAATGTTGCTCTATCAGGCTTGACAGGACAATCAAACAAACAGCAATTTTTTGATTAGTGCCACAGTTACACCTTTTGGTGACATGAACAGACAAATGAGTTGCTAATAGTTGTCTTTACATCACCTTTAAAGGAATATTCTGGATTTAATATAAGTCAAGGTCAATCGACAGCTGACCTCGACATCGGTAGCACAATGTTGATTACCACAAAAATGTATTTTGACTTGTGGTTTTCAGAGAGACACTTAAAATGGAAGTGAAGCCTTTTGAAAACATCAAAATACACCCGGTTTCAAAATTGTAACACTGTAAACCCTAAAACGACTGTGAAAATGATCATTTAAACCACAGTTCAAATACTACACAAGTTTAACAGAAGAAATGTTAGTGCTTTTTATAAAATTATAAGCTTCACATTTCTGTGTGGCCCTATTCACTTCCATTATGAGTGCCTCACTGTAATCTCACTGAGCTTTTTTTTTTTTTTTTTTTGAGAAGGTGGGACGAGTCCATTTTTAAAAATCTTTTTTTTGGTTGGCTTATTAAATTCTATCGATTGAGCTTGACTTGTTTAAACCTGGAATAATTCAGAAAGAAATGAGAAGAATAAAAAAGTCAAATGAAACTGTTGACTGGATTCTTCATCTTATGTGAGTTTGCATAATTCAAACTATATGCAACTCAAATTATATAACTAGGTTCAAATCATTTCTTTGTTTGTAAAACTTTTTTTATGAGGAAAAAATAAATACTTGATGCACCTTGAAATGTGTTTCATTTCAACAGAGCACAGAACCAAATTCGAGCAGGAGCGGAAGGACGGGGAGCCTTACAACCCTTCCTCTGCCCACATTGGTAACCAACACCACCAGCCGTCTCATCCACCCCCGCTGCTCCCTCTGCCCTTACCCCAGCACCAGTTCCCTTCCTCTGGGAGCCCCGCTGTCCCCAATGCCGTAACCGTGGTAGCACCGGCTCACCTGCCCGACAGCACCTCAGAGAGCTGGTCAACATACTTCAGCAACCGCACAGACGGCAAGACATTCAACAAGAAGAGTGTACCCAAACATCGCTGCAGAGACTACGACGGTAAGAATAATAGCAGTACAATTATATCCTTTATGTGTGTGTGTGTGTGTGGGGCAGGGAAGCTTTTCTGTTTGGTTTTCACTTTTTATGAGAGGTTTTTTTTGGATTTGTTTGCATTTTGTAGATCTTCTGAAGTCTTCCATGGTTTTAGTTATTCAACTAATTGCAGAGAGTTCCAGATGTGTTACATTTGATTTAGAATGAGATTTTACAGATATCCAGTGGCCCTGAAAAATATTTAACACTTAAAAATGTGTGAATGTCATCGCATTAGATACAAAAGATCAAAGCAAGTACCTTTACTTTTTGAAGCCATTTTTGTAATGACGTGATTAGCTGGTGTCATTGTGATTTTTGAGCTGATGAATGAAGTCAGTGCCCCTCTTCATACAGGTTTGTTTTACCTTTTATTATGGCATATATTTTCTAAACATGCAAAATCACTCTGCAAGATCCTTTCATGCCAAATGCTTGTAATTCATTTCAATTTAATTTGATAAAATATATTATTTTTCTGTATTTTGTATTTTATTTTTTTTATTCCCTTTTCTCCCCAATTTGGAATGCCCAATTCCCACTACTTACTAGGTCCTTGTGGTGGTGCGGTTACCCACCTCAATCCAAGTGGTGGAGGACAAGTCTCAGTTGCCTCCGCTTGAGAAACAGTTAATCCGCACATCTTATAACGTGACTCGTTGTGCATGACACTGCGGAGACTCACAGCATGTGGAGGCTCGTGCTACTCTCCGCGATCCACGCACAATTTACCACGCACCCCATTGAGACAAGAACCACTAATCACGACCACGAGGATGTTACCCCATGTGACTCTACCCTCCCTAGCAACCGGGCCAATTTGATTGCTTAGGAGGCCTGGCTGGTGTCACTCGGCACACCCTGGATTCGAACTCCCAACCCCAGGGGTGGTAGTCCGCATCAATACTTGCTGAGCTACTCAGACCCCCATTAAAATACATTCTTAATTTTAATATTTAGGCTGTTACCATTAAAATAAAATCAACATTTTGTATTCTGTGCAATAATGCTTAACTAATTACATCTTGGACAGAATATTAAGAACTATATCAGATGTTTCAAATAAAAAAAAAAGCACAGGAACTCCTTAAAGTAGCATTTTTGCCCCCATATTTTAAATCTCAGGGGCATTTCTGTCACTTTTGCCCTATTTCTGACTCCGCTAGTTCATCACATTAAATATGGACCTGTACGATAACGTGTAACGTGTCGTTTTATTCTTTCAAACCTACGATTCTTTGTGTTGGAATGCATTTTGCTTTCTTAAAATATCAAACCAAATGGCATTTATTTTAGTCTATCTACTAATGCAATAACATTCATAAATGTAGTGACACTTACATGTCCAAATACTTTTTGGAGTATGGATTGTCTGATATTGACATCAACAACAAAAGAAATGTGCATTTTCTTATCCCTTTTTAATGTAGCTAAGCCTATTTATTTTACAATCCTTAATATGCATGATTGTTTGGTTAGTCCTAAATTATTATTTGAATTTAGTTTTGTTTTTCCTGCTGTCTATGACCCTGTCTGAACACACCAGGGGCCCAACAGTCAAAAACTACTGTATATTAAGTAACAAACGAAAAACTTCATACAAGTCAAAGCCTCTTGGAAGCAGATTCCTTGAACATCCACACTTCGTAAAAGTGAAGTGTCAAATTTTACCCATCATTTCGTCCGTTTTTAGCGCATAACTAGTCAAGTAATGTTTGTTTATGTTGCGCTTTCCTCAACACTCATTATTTCAAAGCAGCTTTACAGGAAATCATGTATTAACAGAAAATGAAGCTGTAATATCTATAAAGGCATTTTGTACAAATTGTAAATTGTGTATAAAAATAATTATATGGTTCAAAAAGTCAAGTCATTTTCACTAATGACTTTAGCATAGAAGTGTCTCCACTTGGCCTCCTGGGAGCTATCTTAAAATGGCAGTGTTTATATTTTCCACCCCGTCTCTGTGGAGCAAGGGTATTTTTCACACTAGTGGGAGTTTGAGGAAACATCCACAGGGATGGATAAGGGATGGATGATTAGCTTGATTGTGTAACGATCACACTAAAGCTTTGATTTGTCATGTTGAGTTACTCAGACGTACGTGAGACTGATACATAATTAACTATGCCAATTGAATAATGTATTATGTTAATGCAATACTTACTGTATATTAAAGGAATAGTTCCCCCAAAATGTAAATTACCATAATTTACTCCATTTATGTGGAAATGTTTTTCAGGCAGAATGACCACCTCAGTCACCATTCACTTTTACTAGATGGAAAAAAACCAAATGCAATCAAAGAGAATGACTTGAATGACTTTGTTAGCTTTAATTTAACTTTGAAAAATGTTGTCTTTCTTGTGGTTGCTCTGTCTGAGCAGAGAAAGGATTTTGTATTCGAGGTGACCTGTGTCCCTTCGACCATGGTAATGACCCTCTGATCGTGGATGACGTCACCCTTCCTACTATGATTCCATTTCCACCCCCACCCAGCTTGCCACGGATGCCAATGCCGCCCATGCCGCCCATGACTGAACCTCCTCCGCGCATGCGCATGCCCCCGCCCCCTCACGGGCAGCCTCCGCCTCCGGGCATCTACCCCATGCCAGGTGAGTGGGCTTTTAATTTTCAGCATGTTAATCTAAGACCAGGTTTATCCAGAAAAACAACTAGTTTTTTGCATAATTATTCATTCCTTCCAGAGAAAATATTTGCAGCAAATAAACAACAGAAGGGAAATGCTATTTTGCCTACAATATGTAACAATACAATTTTTTACAATTTAGGTTTGTATAGGTAAAAATAGGTTTTCTATATGAAGCCGGTTACACCCCAGATGAGAAGAATTGCGGGTAGGATAAGGCCTGAGTATCACACACAGGATGTGTTTTTCAGTCCAAAATTTAGAAACTTGACACCGTACAGACAAAAGTTAAGAAGGTGACGTTGATGAGTTTGCAGGTTGGTGTATGAAACCAGTACGACTGCGCAAACTGTGCAAGCTTTGTATAAAAGCCAGTTGTTTCATTCGCCAGACACGTCTTGTGTGCGAGACCCTTTAGGTTGCAAGTTCTGCCATTGGCCACAAAAATGGTAATTGACAATACAAATAAGTTTTATTTATATACACTTGGTATTCAACCAGATTAGGCTTTCTACTGCTGCGGCCAGTGTGTGAATGAGTCATTATCAGCTCTTAACCGCTAAAGCTGTGTTCACACTGCCAGCTACTTTGTCACTGCATGTCGCCAGTGTTTCTTTACAATTAATATTATTATTAAAATATTAGGGTCACATGAGCTCTACCATCTTATCTCATATTGGCTGTCGCTCCCAAAAGTCGCTCTTCATTTGCATAAAGTAAAACATTTTTCAACTTTGTCGTGTTGCTGAACATATCTGATCCGGTCGCCGCTGTGCATGTTGCCTGGAGTCACCAGCTCTCATTGAAAATGAATGAGATGAGGTCGTTTTGTCGCTGTGTGTCGCTGGCAGTGTAAACGCAACTTAATGCCTCCTACACACTGCACGACTCTCAAAGACGTCGGATTGTGGTGTACAGTTCATATTACACAACAGTCTGTCTTGTCGTGGAAGTCATAGGGCTTTCAAATTACACAAGGAATCGGCGACAGAGGTGAACACATTTCACTATTGACGACTGCCTGTACTCCAAATACATTAAACAGAGTACATGCGAGAATTGATACGAGATACGAAAACAAATGCATGATCATGTTATGCATTTCAGAATATGATGTGTATGTTTTTAATCATATATTTTATTGGTTACAATATGAAAAAGTACCTCCTACTGAAAAATCAACTTATTTGCTTACTGGACTCCAAGAGAATTGGCAATTTCTCTCCACCTGGTTGTGGTTCAGTTCAGAGGAAACATCAAATCTGGTGCTCCTGCCAATATTCCACTAATTTTTCCTCCATTTCTTCGGTCCAATGAGACTTTCTTGGTACCGCAACCATGCTAATTGATGTTCTGTTGCAGGTACATCAGGACTCCTCCCACTGAAACGTCCCGTGCCCCGTTTCTTGCTCTCTCTCATTGGCTGTAGGTCAACGCTGAAGTTGTATTCAGTCAAAACACATTTCACATTGTGCGATTTAGAATCACAGACCGGTCCAGATAATTAACATGCTGGACATCTCACTGACATCGGCGACGCGTCTGCGTTTCTCTCAGATCGCGTATTTGATAGTTCATACATTGCGTTCGTTCGAGCGAGCTCCAATTTGCCTATGATTTCGGCTTTTGTTGGCGAGTGAAAATTGGGCCAAAAATCGTGTAGTATAAACTCTGCATAAGGGGAGCTACAACCAACATGTGCACTGACGTTATGAGCAAGCATCATCAAGCAGCATAATCAAACAAATGTAACTTCCAAAAACTGACAAGACACTTAACCTGTGCTTTCTTTAAATGTGCTCATAGGCTAGCCCGTATTTTCTCATTTTAAACAGGATTATCAAATTTAAATGTATTACTTTATATGTGTAATATTGTGTCATATTATGCTATATTCTCCTGGCAATAAAAAGAAAAAGTGAACGGAATTATTCTTCATGGAAGCAGAATTATTATCAAATTAAATATTGTGAAATATATGACCTCAAATTGATATTTTCCATTACATGAATTCATCATGGTGTGTCGTGACCACATTATTTGTATAAAATTTGTCTCAAAACATGAGTTTGTGTTTTATGCTACATGTAATAACCAGACACTTTATGCAGATCGAAACTGTATGTTACGTGTTTTATTATTTGTTATTGTCTTAGTATTTTATTAGTAGGTAATATTTGCTATTAAACCATTAATAATGTTTAACTTTGATGAAAGAACGTCTGTCCTCCAGTGCTAAAATAAAATGAGTACTGTAGCGTCTAGCGTGCTTCAAATTGCTGTTGTGTCTTGTTTTAGGACCTCCTCTAATCCCAGCCACTGGGATAAACACTCCTCACTCCAGAAACAGCACCTCCTCTCCTTTGGCCCTGCCTGGTGCGGGACCCCCCCCTCCTCCTCCTCCACCACATCCTTCCTCTTCTGCCACTCTTCACCCTCAGTACACTCTCTCTGAATGTAAGACTACCACTGTGCTTTCATGTTTGTCATGAGCAATGTTTTCTCTACAGCTGACTGTGTTTTAAAGGGGTCATTAAAAAAGGAATTTCATTGCTCATTTGAAAACGAAAGTTTAATGTGCTTTGTAGATATACTTTAACATTTACAATGAAAAAAGACTACAAAATTGTAGGATATGACCCTTTTAAAGAAAGTGATTAATAAACTCATGAGCTTGTAAATCAGTGAGTTTATTCACTTTAGTGAAGGCTGCAATGACAGACTCTGAACATGTAGTAGCGCCGTTGCTACATTTTTAGTTGAAGAAGGGTCAGTCATATCACACTTTTAAATCACTTTGGAGAATGTGCTCTCTAAGTTGTCAGATGTGAACTGAAAGAATACACATGCTGAGTGCTTGTAATCTTTTTTTTTTGTGCACATGGTTTAAAACAAATATTTCTTTTAATTTTCCTTATACAGACAGCTATGACCCTGAGGCATATAACCCAGAATCTCCAGGGCTAACCGGGCCAGGCAGAGCTCAGTACCGCCATTTTATCCCACGCATCCAGACGCAGAGATCCAACCTCATCGGCCTCACCTCTGGTGATGGACAGACCTCCCGAGGTATCAGATGTGTAAAATAATCAGATCCACGCTGTTTTCCATTCTGGTTTAAATGCAAGTTTGGAAATAGAGTTTTAAACTGACAGTCCTCCATTAGAGCTATATCTAATTGAACACTGGTTTATTTGTGTTTTTTAGCAGCTAATATCGTGATCCAGACAGAGCCGGCCATCACGAGTGTGCTGAGCAGTGAGGCGAGATACAACGCTGAGCAGGAGAACAGAAAGAGAAGTCTGCCGATTACAGATGCCGGACCACAGGCCAAAAAACCCTGGATGGACAAGTGAGTGCTGGAATCAGTGTCTGGATACAAAAGACTTGAAGTGACACATACCATATTAGAAACATGCTCATTTTTCCCTATCAGTTGAACTTTTGGATTTTAAAAAGGTGTTTGTTTTGTAATTGTGAATTTAATATATTATTGGTTGTAATATATATTAGTTTAAAATTTATTTTTAATGATTTGTAATTTATTTAATTTGTAGGTGTGAAATCCATCTTAATTATTAATCGTAACAATCAATTTATTACATTAAAATAAAAATAGAAATTTCAAGTTTTCAACATTAAGAAATGTATATTCTTAATTAAAAATGAGCATATAAATGCAGAACGTTCCAAGATTACAAAATAATTAACAATTATTACAAATAACAAAAGAGAGGGAGAAAGCAGAAAGAGGAGCTCGTCGGCCCCAGATACGCTGTTGAGTGGGACTTGGCCCACTGTCCTGCTTCCGTCCGCCATGCCGGGTGACTGCACTGGACCCCTTTGGCCGTTCCTTCCGTTTGCCAGTTGAAGCGGGGCTCCAGTGCCAACTGATCGAACACTCCCTCGGCATCGCGACCCCCAGTCAGCGGCGAGGACTTCTTGGATGGATAATTATTAATGACTCCTTCCTGGGTTTTGGCATCAGTGTAACAATTAAGGAAAGGAGGAAGCTGGGACTGGGTTGACAAAGTACAAATTAAAAGTGACGTAGACTTTTCAGCTGAACATTCAACATTTGCGCTGCTTTTCAGCACCCGCGCTTCTGACACCCAGACCCACACAGACAGCTTCACGCATCTCTCTCTCCCATCTGCCGCTCTTCTCCTTAAGTTCTCCCACCGCCCCTCTCTGCAACGCGAGACCGGTGTGGCACGCAGGTGAATGATCCAGATAAAATCCAGATGCCGCTGTACTCTGCCCTGCTCACCACAAATCCCATTCTACCATATCAAACACCTTTTCGAAGTCAAGTGAGATCTCAGCGACCTGATCATTTGCCACTGACCACATGATATTGATGAAATGCCTAATGCATCAGAAGAGCTGCTGCCCCGAATAAACCCCACCTGATCTATATGTATGAGATGTCATAACTTATTCGGTTAGCCAAAATTTGACTATTTTAAGGACTAGCTGGATCAGGACTGTAACTCTTACTCATTTGGATTATTCTTTTTAAGAATCAGACTGATCCGGGATCTGGTTTGTGGAAGTTTTCCATTCTTTAATGATTCCATATAAACTTCTAGCCAAAGTGGAGCCAGTTCTGTAGCATAAGAAAAATTCAGCGGCAAAGCTGTCTGGCCCTGGTGCTTGCCTGTAGGCAAGGCCTTAATTACCTTGCCAAGTTCCTCCAAGGTTATCTCAGAATTAAGAATTTTTTTGCTCAGTCATCAGTTTAGGAAGTTATAATGGTTCCACAAAGTTTTTAATATCTTCATCTGTAGACGAAGAAGTGGAACTATAGAGATCAAGAGATCATTATTAATATCAATGGCTGAGGTAAACATTTCACCTCCAGCAGATTTCACTGCAGGAATGGGAGCAAAAGACTCTCTCTGTTTTATATATCTAGCCAAAAGCTTCCCTGCTTTGTTCCCCAACTCAAAGTATGACTGTCTTGCCATGAATAGTCAAAACTCTATGTTCCACGTCAAAATTAACCCCAACTTAATGCTTTTCTTAAAGAAAATGAGGGACGAGTCAAAATACATTTTTATGGTCATCAATATTATTCCACAAATGCTGTCAATTGTCAATTTGTATTGAACCTGGAATATTTCTCTATTGCAAAATACATTTCTTGATATTTAAAACTTGAAAAGTTTTTGTTCATTTCTATCATTTTAAGTTTTTAGAAGTCGTTTTTATTTAGAATAATTTGCACTTGTCTTATTGTTGTAAGCTGATACAGCCGATATTCTGAGATTCCTGATGTTGTGATCGGATAGTCTTTTTTTAAAAAAATTGAGACAATTTTTAATCAAGTTTTCAATTCAAACTGAAGAATGATGACTCTGACATTACATATATTACAGCTTCTTTTTCTGTTAATGCATGATTTCCTGCAGCTCTCTAAGCCACTTTGAAACGATGCGTTTTGTGAAATGTGCTATACAAATAAAAATGATTTTACTCTGTTTCACAGGCAAAACTTCAATAACCAGCATAAACCCATCTTCCCGAAGAAGAACTATTATGTAAACACCAAACTAGAGGTCCGAAAAATCCCCAGGGAGCTCAACAACATCACCAAACTCAACGAGCACTTCAGCAAGTTTGGAACAATTGTAAACATTCAGGTACACTTTCTTCAAAGATCTTCTAACGTGAGATTTTTCTGTGTTTAAAGTTTCATTTGCATCAATTCACTCTCATAATATTTACTTCAGCAGAGATATCTACAAATCACTTGTACAGAAACGGATATAAAATGCAGTTGAGATAAAGGATCTGCCATTTTGAAAACATTTTGAACAATTTAAAGGCTGTTTAATCATGTCATTTTGATCATGCGACTTGTTATGCAGGCAACCTATGTAGTTGTAGTAATAAATTGCAATACTTTTGAGTCGAATGTCCTTTTATTTATATATATATATATATATATATATATATATATATATATATATATATATATATATATATATATATATTTTTTTCTTTTTCTTCTTGTGATTTGTATGTAATGTGAAACATTTTCTCTCAATTTTTACAGGTGGTGTTTGGGGGTGACCCAGAGGCAGCATTGATCCAGTATACAGCCAATGAGGAGGCACGGAGGGCAATCTCCAGTACTGAAGCCGTTCTGAACAACCGCTTCATCAGAGTGTACTGGCACAGAGAGGCCACAACTAACACACGGGAGCAGGGACCCAGTCAGACCACAAACCCTGGCCAACAACACCCTACTACACACAAGGTAAGATGTCTGTTGCTGATGCAATATTGTGAACAGTATTAAAAAAAAAGAGAAAATCACTCACTGTGCCTGATTTATGTATTTGTTTTCTTTGAATGAATTGGATAAAACCCATTTACTCAAACTGGTTACTCATTTGAGAAATATTTTAAATCTACATGCCATTTTCTTATTTTAATTTGATAATATTTAAATGAATTATAATGTCTTGTAATTGTTTGTATATTTATAATAAATTATATTATAATACTTAATTATTTTAATTAAATGTGTTAATTTTTGTATAAATGATTATAATACCTTATTTATTGTATATATATATTATATATGTAATTTCTGTTCTTTTTTTTTGAGGAGAGCTTTCAATAACATTTTAGCTTTTGAAATTGGGATCTAGATTAGTATTGACATTTCACTATTATTGGTATCAACTACTTTATATCTCGACAACCCTACTTTCTACATATGGTAATTATATTCTGTTTTGTCTGCAGGTTATTAATAAGCAGCAGCACAATGCAGGATCTTACGTGCTAAACAATACCTTTACCAAACACCAGACTACTACAGGAAATTTGGCCAGTGCTGAACCTGCCAGCCCCAGCCAAGAGCCCTCCGTGGTAAAGAAAACATATCTGCACACACCAAAGTGATATACTGTACAAGTGCCCAATCTAGTGATGTAAAGCGGTGCTTTTCAGCTGGTTTTGTTTTAGGGCATCATATGTACTATGTATGCACTACAGTACTGAAATTGTATATCATAAAGTCAACAAAAATCAGAGATTAAAATTTGTTAATATTAACATGAACTGCATATCCCCCAAAATATGCAAAATTATGAACATAACATAGGCTGAATAGAAAAACTTTTAGACTAGTTTGAATGTTTGATTGCTAAATATCACTCTAATTTGGATGGTTTCATGCTCTCGGCCACCAATAATTCACCTCACAAAACACATTATGGTTTGCACAAACCATGTTTATATATTTCATGTAATCTGGGTAATATTTCCTTTTACCTAGCATAGTTTTGTATATGGTTTACAAGGATGTTGCCACTTTCCCAAAATAGTGTAGCTTCTACAAAGAGACAGATGAATTTGCGGCAAAATACTCTGGAGTTAAATTGGATGCATGGCCTGGAAGGTCAACGGAAGAAATGGGAAGTTGATAAGCCTGTTTGTTTTATTATTTATTTTAGCTATAGTGCATAAAGTCATACCTTGTCAAAATCCTAATAATTTGTCACATTACACCCTGGAAATTTATATAAATTCAATCAATTTGTCCAGCTGTATTTACACATTATATATAACCTTAAAACTACCTTGTTTGGATAAGTGATCAGCCCCCTAAGAATAACCATTACAAACTTGCTTTGGTGCAACCACATGCTTGGCTTATTGGCCCCACACCACTTCAATTGTAGTGGTTTTGATTACTTTAGATGACCCTAAACAATGACCCTAAAACTGGCTGTTCCATGAGGATTCCATTACTAGAAGTGCATAGTAATGAATTCAAGAATTCACCATGTTTGGAAAAAGGCTTTCAAAAAGGGCTCCGGGATAACATTTTGGAAAGGCACAGGTTAGAAGGGTACAAAAAGATTTCCAAGGCATTAACTATCCCTCTGAGTACCATTCAGAGCCACCAAAACATTACCTAGATTGGGCCGTCCCTCCAAACTGGATGACCTTGCCAGGAGGATATTTAACATGAGTCCAAAGGCAACTTTAAATGATTTACAAGCCCTTATGGCTAAGATTGATCAGTCTGTGCATGTGCCAACAATATTCTAAGCTTTACACAAAGCTGGCCTGTATGGCAGGGTTGCAAAGAAGAAGCCTCTTCTGAAAAAAGCCACACTAAGTCTTGTTTGCACTTTGCTAAAAAACACTTGGAGGATTCTTGTGCCCTATGGCAAAAGGTTGTATGGTCAGATGAGACAAAAATGTAACTTTTTGGTCTGAACTCCAAGTGCTGTAATTGGAGAAAACCACACAGAACACACTATATCTACTGTAAAGCATGGTGGTGGTGTTTCTCTTCAGCGTGGACTGAACAGTTGGTCAGGATTTAATGGAAAATGGATGCTGCCACGTACACCCAAATTCTTGAGGGAAATCTGTGGCCTTCTGCTTGACAACTAAAAATGGGCAGCTGGTTCACCTTTCAGCCCAACAATGACCCTAAACATACTGCCAAAAATCAATGCAGTGGCTTAAGGATAGGCTGACCTAGTCTAATTGAAAACCTGTAGATGGACTTGAAGAGAGCAGTCCATCAGCGCTCAGTTCGCAATTTGACTGAACTCGACCAATTCTGCAAGGAAGAATAGGCAAATATTCCCCAATCTAGGTGCGCGAAGTTAGAAGAGACCTATCCAAACAGACTGATGGCTGTCATTACATCAGAAGATAGCTCTACAAAGTATTTCAGAACCAACTTGTGACCCATTTTTGGATTGCGACCCACCAGTTGAGAAACCCTGCTTTTTTTTCAGCACTAAATATATGTACATGATCAACAATGATCAATTAGTTTATTTGTTTCAATTTATCTATTAAACCAGGGCTTGATGCCACCTTCAAATCTTCAGAAGGGTCCTTTCTCACGCACGGTGTTGAAAACCACATCAAAGTCATTGGGTAAAACTGCCAAAGTGCTGGAAGCCCAGGAGGTGCTGAAAAAGAAGCATGTGAGTATTTCCTTTCTTATTCTCACCTCTGTAAGCTGATAGCAGCAGTTCATCCTGCTTCAGTTGCACTGTCTAGAATGTACTTATGAGTGAGCTAACATGACCTCTTGCCATCAGGATGCATTGAAACTGCAGCAGGACATGAGGAAAAAGAAACAAGAAATGCTGGAAAAACAGATCGAATGCCAGAAGGTACGATGAAATGAAAGTATGCTTGATATAAGAGTATAGAAACAGGAGTTTAACGTAACCAAGCACTAGAAGTTTTTACTTTTAAATCTTTTATTTTTTGGTCACTAAACCTGAGCTGTTTGTAGGCACTGATAAACCGACTGGAGAAGAACAGAGGGATGAAACCAGAAGAGAGAGCAAACATCATGAAGACTTTGAAAGAATTGACAGAAAGGATCTCTCAACTGAAGAATGAGATGAGCCCCGCTTCACCAGCTCCTGTCAACACAACACAAACAAAATGCAAAACAGATGTAAGCAGGGTATGAAATTCTACCTGAAACCTTTGAGCTGTGGCGGGTCATTTTGGTCATTGACCTGTGAGACATCTTGGACTGAAATGTGTTTTATTTGTTGTAGCTCTCATTGAGAGCTGGTGTAAGTTGTCTCACTTAGATTGCCACCATGGTTTGTAAGTTCTTAATGAAATTAATTGATTTTTTTTGCTGTCTTTATTTCAAATATAGGCACAGAAAGAGTTGCTGGATGCAGAGTTGGACTTTCACAAGAAGCTCACGTCAGGAGAGGATCCCACAGACCTGAAAAGGAGGCTGGGTCAGCTGCAGATGGAGGTAAATGCATAATTGTTGACATTTGACTAGTATTTCAACCACTGCTTGACCAATATGGTTTTTGTTTCAGAGCAGGTTTACCCCAGTCATTGAAAACCTTGAGATATCAGAGAATTTTGTGTTTTTTTACATTTATTTTCTAGACCTGGGAAAGTCATTGAAATTAATAAAATATCAAAAGATAGAATGGAAATTTCTATAGTGAATATACACAGAGGTTATGCTAATTAATGAAGTATGGATATCACAATACAATGGCATTTTTCAGTTTCTGTTGTATTGAGTACACTTGCATTTTAAGTCACTTAAACAAATCAATTAAAAAATGAGCTAAAAGAAACACATCTCTCTTGAAATTCATCAGTCTATTGCTCTCGAGAGATGAAGGCTCTAGTTTGGCATTCAGACCCCCCAAAGGTCCTAAACTGATGGTTTCAATGACCAGTCCATGCCAAAGCAGTTTCATCTGCAACAGTGAAGAGAAGACTCAGGGATGTGGACATTTTAGACAGACTTTCAAGGAAAAGGCTTCTGCAACATACAAATAGGAAGTAAAGGGTAGGATGTGCAAAATAACTTAAAAGATTGAGTGATCAATGATTAGAAATTAGTGTTAATGATTGTTGAATCATATTTTAGCTGTTGTTAGAAAAGCTTTGTTTGAAAATCCACAATAAGCCAGTAAAATCTTTGGGAAGTGCTGCAGAAAGCACGTGATGAAACTTTACCTGAACATCTAGAATGATCTGACTGCTGGTGTTCAAGTCTCTGTTATGGCTTCTGCAAGCTCTTCAAGCAGCAGAGTGAAGGTGAAGGATCCCTCCTGCCCGGATGCAAGTAGATTGATTTATTCTTAAAATGATTCCCATACACTGTGCACCACCCGTTCTGGGGGTCAGACATGTGCAATCTTGACATCGCACTTGCTAATCTTGTGTGTTGCCCACTCTGCTCTTGAGTCATGTTATGCATT
Source organism: Xyrauchen texanus (assembly GCF_025860055.1). Classification (NCBI taxonomy): domain Eukaryota; kingdom Metazoa; phylum Chordata; class Actinopteri; order Cypriniformes; family Catostomidae; genus Xyrauchen; species Xyrauchen texanus. The sequence goes on along the minus strand of NC_068309.1, from coordinate 31,966,312 downwards.
TTGGAGAGGAGGGCGCAGGTCGCGGGAGTGATTAATGAGGATCCCTGTTTTTCTTAACCGTCCGTGGCGGATGGGGGAGGAAAATGATGCGGGAGCACTTGGCACGCCGATGGCCCTGAGAAAGCCCAGAGGAGGCATGATGAAGCCCCGAAAGAGACAGTGGGAACGCAACTGGCCCTGGCTTACACTGGCACGTCCTCATTTGGCCCGATAGTGGAAACGTAGCTACTGTGTGCGTGGGTGAATTTTACAAGGCCTGTCATAAAATTGTTGTGTTCATATTTCACCCCAAAATCAAGACATATTGATTTGTATTATAATTGGATGTTTTTTTTTTATTTTATTTTTTTATTAGTATTTGATTGCGGGCCGTGCATTTTAGCAAATCAGAAAAATTTGAGGCAACTCATTGCCAATGGCATGAGTTTAGGGTGGGACAATCTGTTTGTCCAAACTGTAACGGATGTGGGGAGTGTTTGGGACACCTGTTTGTATACATGTTGGTCATTATTTCTCAGGAATTGCTTAAAACTGCTTTAAACATCATGGAAATGTTAATTGCCAACATGCCATTTTTAAAAAGGCAAGAAAAAGCCTTCCCTGAAGTTCCTGAATAATCCATCTCACTCAACCAGACACACTTCCTAACATTCAGTCCCAACATAAGTGTCCCTAAATCAAGAGCAACAACACCAGCATCACAGCTGGAGCTGGGCTTAAATTAAATTAGCCGGTGTGAAATATGCATTTCATTACCATCTCCTGCACATTAAACCGTAAGCACTTACAGAACCCAAAGGACTCGCCCCTAACCAACACACACACCCCTCTCCTCACACTCATGCATTTCACTGCATTAAAGTCTGATCAGCTTCCATGTAAGAAAGGAAAGAGAGAGATTGATGGAAGACAATTAATGGAAGAGGGTGAAAGGAAGAAACAGTCAGGACATGAAAGAGAAATGACCAGCCTTTGGTATGGCTTTTTCATCCTGTGACTTATCATTTTTTTATTTGTAGTCAGGGTTTAGGTCAGGCAGATTTCAAAGTATAGTAATGTTTGGAAGTTCAGAAGCTAATCCCAAAAGTGGACCAGGAGTAGATCGAATTTTTCCACTTGCTTTTTGCACAGACAATACGTTCAGGTTCACAAAGTTACAGAAACTGGCTGCATGCCGACAGACTACACTGATAACAAAATTGACACCATGCGCACTGTGTTTGACACGTATTGGCACGCTGAAAACCAAAGTGTACTTCAGCATTTATTCTGACCAGACACAACAAGCAGGAAATGTAATATCTTTCATCTTAATCAGTTTTTGTCCAAACCAGCTGTGATAAGTGAAAGGATATTTTGTCATTGACATGGTTTCTAGTCCTAGTGGGTTGATTTTTGTTCAAACTAACAGATTCCTTTTAACTAGAGCTGTGAAAATGTATGTGTTAAGCATGTGATTAAGCGCGATTAACACATTTACCGTTAAAGCATAAACACTGGTCGGACCAGAGTGGAACCTTTGTGATATGAGGGCTCAACATTAAAGCTTGTCCGGGACAAGTTAAAGAGAATTTTCCTTGTCCAACTGAACAAGCAGCATGATTAAAACATCAATAATTAAAAATATAGCCTGCTATATTTGTGATAAAGCAAATGCCTGTGTCATTTAATACAAAATGAGCATTAAATTTGGCAGGGGATTGTGCACTCTTTTATTTCCTGATTTCTATCGTTATATAATTTGAATCAGCGCGACTGATCAGTGCTACAGCTTCTCTCACAGCATTCTGGGGCTCAATGGACACGTGTGTAGTTTAGAGTGAGCACGCAGTGCGCTGTCGCATTTTTGCTGAAGTTCAACCTGTTCATTTGTAATAATGTCGTCACCCTTATGTAAAAAGAGCAATCTCTTCAAACCAATTGTTTTTTGTTTTTCTCCATAAACATAACTGGTTTAGCAGCAAGGTCCACACTTTCAGGATTTCCTGTTAATTTTTTCAACATTAGTCTGGTGAATCGGTGATCATTGACTTGAACTCTTAAAGGGATAGTTGACCCACAAATTAAAATACTGTCATAACTTACTCTCCTAATGTATTGAAAACCCATATGACATTCATTCTTTCATCCATGGACAACAAAAGATGTTAGGCAGAATGTTAGTCTCGGTCACCATTCACTTTGTATGGAAGAAGATATGAAATTAAATGGTGACTGAGACTAACATTCTGCTTTTTACATTTCTTTTAAATTTCTTTCTTCTGTGGTATTGTAACAACATGAGGTTGAGTAATCATGACAGAATTTATATATCTGTGTGAACTATCCTTTTAATTCCCTGTTTAAGTATTGATTTGCCAAGAACAACAATGTAAATGTAAGCTGGTACATGATTGTCATGTCTTGCTTGGAAACATTTGGCTGAATAAGAATATTGATGAGAATATTGCTCCTGAAAAAATGTAATTTACACCATAGTTGAGAAAATTATAATTTTTTCTCTCTGGACAAGTATCTGTTTTAATCAAACCAGTGGATGACCGATTTACTTGTCTGAAGGACTAGAACATGACAATCCTTAATGTCAAGCCCTGACTGTGTGGATGTGTCAGCCCGGAATAATTACAATGACGCACACATCACAACATACACACCACAGAGATTCCTTGTCAACGATCAAGTGATTGAGAAAGGAGCTCTTAACACTATTTGTTATTCAAAACAAGCCCAGTTGGGACTTGGAAGTGTCAGAAATCAAACTTTACAGCCACTGTTATGTGCAATTTAATAACCAAAGATGTACGTCAAGTATTTTCTATCACAAAAATGTTGTCTAGCACATTTTTGTGGAGGTCAAAACAGCACGTGACACTGGCATTGATGCCCTGGCGAGAATTATGAATGTGGCTTCACGATTGCTGTAGCAAAGCGGAGAGCCACAGTCTGTGGAGGATGACAGTTTAAGAGATTTAAAGCCCATTGCAATGAATATGCTACCTATGGGCGGAAAGGTTCTTTTAATTAGTCAAACTCTCACTTAGATTTTGGGAAATCGTTTGTTTGGAAAATGTTAAAGCATTATATTTCATATTATTGTTACATATTTTTTCTTAGTTTCGTATATACTTTCAAAATTTGCGATTAATCGCGATTAACTATGAAAAATTATGCAATTAAAAACATTTAATCGACTGACAGCATTACTTTTAAATAACCTTTTTTTTTTTGCTATATGAAGGTCACATTACAAGGCCCTCTTTTTTTTTTTTTCTTTTTTTTTTACTGTTCAAGTGCCTCATGTATTAATATTATTGTTTTAGCCTTATGTTTTATCCCAGACCCAGACTTTCATCACATCCATCCTAAAAATATATGTTTTAGTGAGATAAACCATTTCAATATTTTAAGTGTGATATCTGTGATTGTCCTTCAGTTGTGCCGTCATTTCCACCACATTAAGCAGTTTTGCCACTAATAAAGTTTTATCAAAAGATATTACACTAAAAAGATAAGTCAACAGAAGTGGCAGTGAAGATCATTCACTGATGATCGCTTGTGATGAAATATGAGACAAGTAATGTTTGAAGAAAACAGAAAAAGCATGATAAATATAATTTGAGAGCAAAATATTTTATTGGGCGGCATTTCCAGTTACGGTGTAATTTTGCTGAATGATGCAACTAGTGTGAACATATTATTGTGTATTTATGATACATAAAATGTTAGCTATGAAATTAGCCTTAGCAAGACTTGAGCCTGCTATTTTATCTCAAAACAATGTTATTTCCATCACTAAATTCTGTTAAACACAATACAGAATTTGAAATGTGATGGAAATGACACTGTGTTGGGAATTTTCATGACTTTCAGAAAAAACTACAAAAATGTTAAATCTTGTGTGATGCATATACACACACCGTTTAGACATGGTTAGTAGAAGCATTTATTCAACTAGTGAGAGTGTGACTTTTTTAAATGAAACTTCTTTCTAGAAGTTCAAAGCGCAAAAAGTGCCCGAAGTTGAAGAACATTGCATTTTTAAAAATTGTTTTAATAGGCAACACGGCTGGGACTCATATCAGCTGGGCGTGGCAAGCCGCCTACAGCCCCAACCCGAGGCAGAGGGCGTGGCCGAGGGCGTAGTCTCAGAGGGCGTGGAGGAGCCAATCACATGGTGGTGGACCACCGGACACGATCCCTCACCATTATTGGCTTTACACAAGAAGAGAAGGAAGAGCTCATGCCACATTTCATGGTAAAATGTGTCATTTAATTAGTGCAGTCTTATACCTTAGTTTAATTCAACTAGTTTATGATCAGTTCACATCACATGTTCTTTTGTTTTATAGAAATTTGGCGAGATTGACGAGCTTCGTGACCACGATGCAACCAGTGTCGTGATGACCTTCAAAACCCGCAGTGAAGCTGAGAATGTACAGTGACTTCTTAGTTCTTTGTTTTGTTTGTTACGCTCATTTTCAACTTGAGCTAATGGTTTTTGTAGAGAGGTTAATAAACTTGACCAAAAAAATGAAATATCTCCTTTTTCAGGCTGCAAACCAAGGAGCGAAGTTCAAAGGTCGAACTCTACAGATCTCATGGTACAATCCTAAAACTCCATCCGTATCCACTGAACGAGTAGAGGAGTCAAAAGATGAGGTCAACGCTGCAGGATTACATGTAATGGCAGAAATTACACAGCACCATTACACCGTTATGTAGGATGCTAAAGCAAAAATCAGTATTACTAAAGAACGCAATGGTGCCCGCCCACTTTTCCAGCTGTTTTGTTTAAGTATTTTTCCTATTAATTTTATCCATAGAGATATCATAAAATTCTATAGCTCGGAGTTGAATCAAAACATTACAAACTTTCCTCTTTTTTTTATTTTTATTACTCACTAGGGCACGGACTACAATCCCATGAAGCATTGGGAATGACGGAATCGAATTAAGAATTATGGAAAAATATACAACTATTGATTTAAAGTTGTTGTTTTTAAGTATAAAAACTATATATATGAAGTTTATTGCAAAATATTCAAATATATACCAAGTAGTTTGAGAGTGAAAGGAGACCAATTCGATTGAGTCATTCACAGTGCATCATGGAAATGTGCTGCTGAGCTCTTTTGGCGAGCTTTGCCGTGATTTTTATTTATGACAAAATCAGCCATTCTAAGACAAACAGTTCCTAATTCCACTAGAAGTCACGTGGATCTTTGTTTCTACATTTCCAGGAGCCAGTCAGCCCCTTCCTGCTTCCAGAGGAAGAGGAAGAAGATGATGACGAAGAGGATGAATATGAGAGTCGCTCGTGGAGGCGATGAGGAAGGGGAAATAACGTTCTGTTCTTTTAAGAAGGGACTATCATTTTTAGTTTTTGAAAAGCCTCATTTTAGTACGTTTCATTGAATAAGACGAATAGGCCTTTGTTTTTCGAGACTGTTTTCAGTATTTCAAAGGCTTACGGTCTGAGCAACAGCATTGTCCTTTTAAGGAAAATATGAGAATGTGAGACATATGTGGACACTTGCAGTGTTTCTGTCACTCTGAAATCTCTGCATGTGTGTATGTATATGTGTGTGTATGTATATGTGTGTATATATAGCATACATACATACATACATACATATATGCACCAAACTCTCACTTTTGCTGAGATCGAAATCAAAATGTTTCAACTAGGAAACATTTTGTTTCACTGTGCATGACCAGATATCAGTAACTCACAACATTTGTGACTACTGTGAATTATTTTTTTTTTTAAATACCTTACGTTTTTTCCTCACCCAGTGTGTTAGATGTCCAACATATGGTTTAATGTGAAAATCCATCTGCACTTTGTGCCACTTTGGCTCTCAATGGACACGCATGTTTGACATCGTTTCCATTTAAAGGCATCTCTTTCCCTCATTAAGAAATGATATGCCCTCTTGATGTCAAACACTTTTTGTATCTGCCCTCTAAAGTTTAGCCAATCCCCGAGTGGATTATTATTTTTCTTCTGACCAAGATTAATGTGCCACTGTCTGTAAATATGAACTCTAGAGAATATAAATGTGGCACGCTTCACTTTGGTCAGTGTGTCGGACTGCTCATATTTATTTCTCACATTTAGAGGATGTTCCAAAACCAAAAAGATTTGGATGAGGGATGAGAAAATGATCTTATAGTTAATTTAGGTGAAATAAGAACGGAGGTGTTTTGAATGTATTCCAAATTGATTTACACTCATTTACGCCTTACATTGTCGGTGTACAGCTGACCTTTTAAGAGATTCGTGACTTTTTTTTTTTGTGTGTGTGTGTAAATTTTGTAAATGGTTGCAGTAGAAACGACTGTTCAATTTATTATTTTAGCCATTAGAATGATTGAATCCATTGTTACATGAGGCTTATCTGAGTGACTATGACTAAAACCCAACGTCATGTTTTTTGTTTTCTTGCAAGGTAACATAATTACACCATGTCCTGAAGAATTATACTTCTGTTTATATTTTGATTCCTTACTGTAATGTTTTATTGCATCATCTATTTGTGGCCACTCCAAACACCTGATCCTGCAGAAATGGATCGAAAATGTATCCGTTTCTATAACATATATTACCTATGGCATGCTGGCGCCTGAATGACTGTCACTCGAGGAAAGAAGAAAAAATATATATATTATGTATGTTAGCATATATGTTCTTTAATTCTCATATTTGTATACTTTGCTAAAAATGATTAAAATATAAGTTTATAGTTCCTTTAATGAAGGACCAGTGTAACATTTAGAAACCTTCCCATATGTAATGTCGATTTGACATTTAATAGCATGTTACTATGCTGTTTGATTCCAAACATTCAGTGATATACACCCCACTCTTCCCAAAGGATTGTACATAATGGGTTCTTCAGACTCTTCCAAGATAATTCAATTACTGTTTCTCAACTCATTAGATCTGGCAGGTCTTAATGTTGGTTATGTACATGAAAGAGTCTCGTAGAAAGACTCAGAACTGTGTGTGTGTGTGTGTGTGTGTATTTGAAGAATGGATTTCATTCATTTGTACAATCCTTTTACAACGCATTAGTATAATGTCATACGTTTAGCATAAATAGATTTTGACTTTGTTACTGTTTATAAATTAAAAAAATTTATGGATGTATTTTTTTTAGTTCTCTGTAAAATGGATTTCTAACAGTCGCATGTTTGCTAATCAATAAAGATAAAGGAATGGGGATGAGCAAGAGGAATAATGAGAAAAAAAGATTAAAGCTCAATTGGCCTGAAGTAAAGAAAAACTTCAGAAAAGAAAATCTCAGCTGAGAGAAATTTCCATGATCCATTCCAAGAATTATTCCCTCTAGAAACGGTTGTCATTGTGTTTTTCTGTGTGAGTGTGTGTGTGTTGATTCTTGAAACATATTTTTATTATGATATTTTTTTCTCAAAACTAATCTTGTAATGTTACAACTATTTTCCTAATATTATGCTATGGCTGTTGTCAGTGTTACTACTTTATTCTCATAATGCTATTATATTTTTAAGAATCTTTTGAAAATAATATAATAGGCATTTTATGAGAATAAAGTCAAAGTTTTAAGAATAAAGACAACATTTCAAGATTATAGTAACATTTTTAGAATAAAGTAGCATTATGAGATTATTAAATTATAGTAATGTTTTAAGAATAATGCTACGACTTCTCATAAAATTGTTACTTTAATCTCAGAATGTTACAAATTTCTCCAAATGTTGACTTTATTCTCATAAAATGCCTATTATATTATTCTCAAAACCGTACTATTTAAATATAAATACTGCTACTTAAATCTCGATGTTAAATGTTACTTTATTCTTGATATTAACTTTATTCTCATAAAATGCCTATTATGTGATTATTCTCAAATCATTAGTTCTTTAATTTCATAATGCTATTATTGTTCTCATAACATCCCTACAATCTCACAATGTTACTTTATTATAAATGTTATGACTATTCTCATAATACCTATTAAGATAAGATTAATCTAAAAAGCACTACTTTCATTTCATAATGATATGACTGTCCTCATAATATAATAATTTTACTTTATTCTCAAAATATTACTATAATCCCACAATAATACAAATGTATTCATGTAAAATGATTATTCTGAAAACATTGTTACTTTAATCTTGTAATGTTAAAAATGTATTCCTCTAATATTGTGACTTAAATCTCAAAATGCTACAAGTTTATTCTCAAACTATTACTACTTTAATCTTGCGGTGTAACATTATTTTTGTAATGTTATGCCTTTATTCTTGTAAAATGCCTATTATAAGATTATAGTGAATTATTTTAGTAGTTATATATAGATATAGATTATAGGAGTAAAAAATACTATAAATTACATTGTTTTAAAATCTATTTTTGTATTATTTTAAAGTGGCACTAAAATGCTGTTGTAGTTTATTGGATAAATGATTGTGCCACTGCCATTTTTATTACAGTGATTAGCTAAAAAATAATGATACACTATGAATATGAACCATATGTATTTATGAATGAAGTGGCACATACGGTTTAAAGAGTATAAGAGACACTGTTGGTTTAAGTCAAAACAAGACTAAGGCCAATTGTCTAATTTTTTACTCCAGTGAATATTTCTCAGAGTACTGTAACTAGTACAGTACTAGTTATGTTTGAAAGTTAATTTCTGTATTGGCACATACTATAATGTCGTGCATCCATTAATAAAATGGCCCTTTGGCCAACTTGATTCAATCACTGACAATGGTTACATGTGCTGGAAATTAGTTTTCTCAACTTAAAAATACAATGTTATCTCAACATAAACACTTTGTGTAGAAAGAACCTAGTTGAATTGAGTAAACTCAACACAATTTTATATGTCAATGCAACTCAAACAAATCTCTAAATAAAGTGAATTTTAGCATGCTAAATACATGCTAGTTTGAAGCAATATAGAGTGTAGTTTAGTAACTATGCTATGATTAGCACAGCATTTGCTTAATGAAGTGAGCAACCAATTTAATGTGTGATATCTACCTGTCCTCATCGTTAGCTTTAGTTCCATTCTTCACCATAATGGTAACACCAAAAACTCTTATAAATATCAGCTTATTAAACACATATTCACAAAAACATAAAATAACGCTTAATTAAAAAATGTCTCTCTCTATTGAGTCCAATGCAAAGCAGACTGGGAAATGAAAATCCCCTGCCTGGCTTCAACAATGCTACATTAACCCTCCTATGGTATTGAAAAATGGCACCTCCCTTTGGTATATGTGGTCATTTTTGACCGGAAGGGTCAAATGTGTAACCCTTTTTTTGGTGATGATAATGATACCATTCATTGATACCAAAATAATTATGTTTTTTCGGGTTTTGATAATGGTCATTTCATTGGAGCTGCTTTCATTGATCTCTCAAAGGCCTTTGATATGGTTGACCATTACCTTTTACTGGATAAGCTTTACTCTATTGGTTTGAATAAACATGCTCTGCTCTGGTTCAACTCCTATTTGCATAATAGATGTCAGTGTGTTGTTTACCAAGGATTCCAGTCAGATTATTTAATTGTTGATAAAGGTGTTCCTCAAGGCTCAACTTTAGGCCCCTTACTTTTTTCAATCTTTATCAATGACCTGGCACAAGTTTGTTTTCATTGTGAATTAGAGCTTTATGCTGATGACACTGTCATCTATACCTCTGATCGGGATTTGATGCAAGTTCAAAGAACTCTTCAATCTGACTTTGATAAAGTACAACAGTGGCTGTTCATTAATAAACTTATGTTGAACATGAAGAAGTCCTTCTGCATGGTGTTTTCCACGATACAAAAAAGCCGTTGTGCTTCCTGTTTTGAAATAAAATTTTTCCTTTGGGAAAAAATTTGGGCCTTTGGATCGACACTCCAACCTTACCTTTAAGATACATATTGATAATATCATTAGGAAAGTATATGGGTGTCTTAATACTTTGTACAGATCAATTAATTGTTTTTCAGCTCAAGTCAGAAAAAAAAATTATTTCTCAACTGGTAATACCAATTATTGATTATGCAGACATAGTGTACACTAATACCTTTGAGTCCAATCTCAAACCCCTAAATGTTATAATTAATTCTCTTTGCAGATTTATATTGAACTGTCCATTTAAAACTCATCATTGTTTTATGTATGATTCATTAAACTGGTTGCAACATAAACCACGAAGGGATTATCACTGGATTAAGTGTATTTTTAAATGTGTTTATTCTAATTGTCCTGCATATCTTAAACAGCACCTAATACCCTATTGCTCAGCATACTCACTTAGACACCTCCAATGCCCAAAATGTTTTACGGTTCCAAGGTTACTTTCTGTAGCTGGTAGGAGAGCATTTCAATATAAAGCCCCTCATGACTGGAATAACCTTCCTCTATTTTTGAGGTCTATTTCTACATTTGGTTTATTTAAATCATCACTTCTTTCTTTTCTTAAAACTACATGTTCTTGTCATTAGGGACAAATGGTATTAAATGATTTATGTAGAATACATATAGTAGTATGTAGGCTATATAATTATGATTTTTCTTGTAAAATTATCTTGATTTTCTTTGGCATTACTATGTGAGATGTGACGTTATCTTGCTTGTTACATTTTGTTATAAGGCATATTGATAAATGACGCATTGGTTGTTTAATGCATTCGGCCGAATATTTGTCATAATACTTTAAAATTTGTGCTATATTTGATTTGGGGCAAGGGTAGGTGAGCGGGTTATTGTTTTGTGTATGTTTGTGTTTGTGTCTTTTTTGTACTGTGTGGTTAACTTTTGTGTCTGTATAGATTGGTGCAGGACCCCCTTGAAAATGAGATGTTACATCTCAAGGGGTTATCCTGAAATAAATTCAAAATTCAAAATTCTTCTTCCCTGAAGTAAGAACATTAAAATTACACATTTCTTTTGGGATTTATTGCTATTTTTATATTATTAACATGTACATTTATAAATGTTACAATTTATTTGTATATAAATTAAGCATATTTTAGGGGGAAATCTAAACATTTAGAACCTACACTTCTATAAGTTGAAACATAAAGAAAAATGTGACATAAATTGGAGGCAAATTGCTGCCATCTGATGAACAAAATATAAATAACATGACTTGTCATGCAAGTAACAGCCAGTAGATGGCTGTAGCCACCCACTGTGTAGTCTGATGGCTTTTTGTAACATAATTGTATATTTTTTCACAAATATATGCATTTGGATATTTATTTAAACATTATCAAACTATTATTTATCAAAGATTAGCATTTTAAAATTGATTTGAAGCACCAGTTTTTACAGTTAATGTCATTATGTTTGCAATCAAACCTGACCATGGTGTTACAAAGAGAAGAAACAGAATAAGCATTTTCAACCAATAAATTGTTTCAAAAAAAATTATTTAATAACTCAAAGTAAATGCATAATAATGTCATGAAAATTAACTAAGAAACAGAGATGAACTGTGTGTGTGTGTGTGTGTGTGTGTGTGTGTGTGTGTGTGTGTGTGTGTGTGTGTGTGTGTGTGAGAGCGTGTATTTATCACTTTGTGGGGACCAAATGTCCCCATAAGGATAGTAAAACCCGAAATGTTTGACCTTGTGGGGACATTTTGTCGGTCCCCATGAGGAAAACAGCTTATAAATCATACTAAATGATGTTTTTTGAAAATGTAAAAATGCAAAAAGTTTTCTGTGAGGGTTAGGTTTAGGGGTAGGGTTAGGTTTAGGGGATAGAATATAAAGTTTGTACAGTATAAAAACCATTATGTCTATGGAAAGTCCCCATAAAACATGGAAACACAACGTGTGTGTGTGTGTGTGTGTGTGTGTGTGTGTGTGTGTGTGTGTGTGTGTGTGTGTGTTTTGTACTGAGGATGTTTTAGAGTCTCATCCTGTAATTAAATTGTGCTGATTTATTGAATGTATCTGACAGATAAAAAAATGAATTGCTCTGTATTTTGGTCTTTCCCATTTATTTTCAATGGTCGGTCAAAAGATGACCACATATTTTTATAAGTTCAGATGGCAAATGGAGGAAAATCCCTTTTTGTTTGTGTTGCTTTTGTTTCATCCCTCTGATCCAAACTTACAACACAGTGTAAACTTAAATTTGGCTTCAGTGGCTTTGACATATTCAAATGTGCATGAATAATGCACAGCCATCCCTTACTTTGGGAAGCCAAGTGAAAAACACTCAGAGTCTATTTGATTTAATGCAAGCAGTGTTGATTGCCCCATGGGAGAGGACGTCAACCACAAGCTTTACCGACTCGTCATTCTCTCATCCCTTGTCGAAGGAGCGACAAGCACTCAGAGCTTGCTCGAAGCTTGGATACAAATGGAAATGGATGGAGCAAGAACACTGTATCAAAGCTATAATGCCTGGAGAAGAGTACAGTCCTGTCGCATCTCACCCAAAGCATATCATTAAAACACGTCAAGTGAAATCAGTGCCATGTTGTTGCGAACTGATGAAATGTCTGCAAATACCATCACAACCCTTAAATAGTGCAATGTTTTTGAGATGACGTGAACAGATGCCCAACTATCAGAGGAAGAGACTTGTGAAGTCACGGTGAGGTTGATTTTTCCATGCAGACAGTGTGAGAACTGATTTGGAGAACCCCTATTCTGGCATGCAGTATGTGTTAGTCAACTGACCTTGCTGACGATAATGGAATTTTGGTCATATACATGCTATTTTCTCTGTAAAAAAATTTACAATAGCCTATGCTTCAAATGGTTAGTGACACACGTAAATGTTTAACAATCGAAGCGGCTAGTGATACCTAGGTAGCTGCATTTAGAAAATTGAATAAATCATTCATTATACAAAATATGTCCTCTCCTCCGCCATGTTGAAAGGTTATGTCTCCTCCCAACTCTTAAACTCAGGTATCAAAATGATCCCAGTTTAATTACAATTTGAGAGGGCATTCATTTTCAACTTCCAAGCATGAAACTCATATATAAATTATTCCGATAGCATGTGATTAGCCTGCTATAAATGTCATAAAGGTTAAAATGATCTGATAGAGTAAAACTTACTGACCTTGACACAGTCATGAGGGTCTACAAGGGTCCTCTCTGTGATGTAATTTCCTGAACTAAGGTTTTCTTGTCACATGACAACAAAGTGGCTTCCTGCATGTTATCACACTGACATCCACACATACAAAAGTTTTTTTTTCTTTAGTTTTGTTTGAGCTACTTGCTCAACCCGGGGGATCCCCGGCCACTCTATTTCTCAAACTAGAGACTCTGATGTACTTATCCTCTTGTTTAGTTGTACATCTGGCCTTCCACATCTCTTTCTGTCCTTGTTACAGCCAGTTGTGCTTTGTCTTTGAAGACTGTATGTGTACACCTTTGTATGAAATCTTCAGTTTTTTGGCAATTTCAAGCCTTGTATATCCTTCATTCCTCAAAACAATGATTGACTGACGAGTTTCTAGAGAAAGCCGTTTCTTTTTTGCCATTTTTTACCTAATGTTGACCTTAAGACATGCCAGTCTATTGCATACTGTGCAACTCAAAAATATACACAAAGACAATGTTTAGCTTCATTTAACGAAACAAATAACTTTCAACTGTGTTTGATATTATGGCAAGTGATTTTCTAGTACCAAATTAGCAAATTAGCATGATTATTCAAGGATAAGGTGTTGGAGTGATGGCTGTTGGAAATGGTGCCTGTCTAGATTTGAAAAATTGGAAAAATTACTTTTTTCGAGGGGGCTTGGGTAGCTCATCGAGTATTTACACTGACCACCACCCCTGGAGTTGCGAGTTCAAATCCAGGGTGTGCTGAGTGACTCTGGCCAGGTCTCCTAAGCAACCAAATTGGCCCGGTTGCTATAAAGGCTAGAGTCACGTGGGGAAACCTCCTCGTGGTCACAATTAGCGGATTGAGGTGAGTAACCGCACCACCACGAAGACCTACTAAGTAGTGGGAAATAGGCATTCCAAATTGGGAGAAAAGAAAAAAAAATACTTTTTTCAAATAGTGATGATGTTGTTTTTTACATCAGTAATGTCCTGACTATACTTTGTGATCAGTTGAATGACACTTTGGTGAATTAAAGTATCAATTTCCTTCTGAAACTGCAAAATCTGTATATTATTCCAAACTTTTGGCTACCAGTGTGTATATATATATATATAAGCCAAACAAGACATTTTAGATCCAGAAAACATAAGTAGCACATTATTGGCCTAGTTTTAGCGGGAAGACTAGCAGCTGTACATCACCGCACCATTAGCTGGGTAATTCCCAGCCAATCACATGCAAGCCATTGCTTTATAAGTCTGCTCACAATCTATCACATTGCTGTTTCAATGTACTAACATGGCAACCTCCACCACCCCACCACCACAAGTTGAGTTTCATCCTGCTCAGGGGTAAGCTCCTCGCCCCTGCCTCCTATCTCCGGCAGGATATGACGGTTATGAGTACAACTTCTTCGGACCGTCAGACCGGGACTACGTCAAAGACAGACATTACTTTTCTGATTTATATTCATCAAATAAATCTTCATCTTAAATCTCACTCAAGTCTGCGAGTCTTCCTGATAGAAATATCTTCCTGTGAGCGTTCCAAAGATGGTTGCCAGTGGATTGATTTGCTAGAAAGACTTTGGCCATACCAAGACCTTAAGCCTCTGATATTTTCAAATCAAACGTCCCTGCACCCAAACAATGGAAATGAAGAAAAGTGATTGTAAAAAAAAAAACTAAACACTTTTAGTTCAAACCCAGAGAGTGAGAAATGTGCAGAAAGTGTCTTGTGTTTATGTTATGGCTTCTTTTGGAATTGTTTTGGCTGGCCAAGTTTTGCCTGAAGCAGGTTTTTAAATTCTATTTACTTTTTGGATGAACTTTATGCAAAATCAGTCGCAATCGTGCATTTTATTTTTCTTGTATTCAGCGCGATTACTCGTGTGAGCTTGTATAAATATATCTTCTTTAAAAAACATGCTTATAAATACGTTCAAACTATCTTAACACATCGTGTTGTTTTAAGTTAACAACAACAAATAATCTACACATTATTCTATCATTGAAAAACAGAAATTCTCCTAAATAGCAATATGGTTAAAATAGTATCTCCAAGTTCAGAATGTGATCAAATAAATAAACAAATAATAATAATAATAATAAAAACAATTTGCCTCACAACAGATTAAATAACTACATTTACACTTTATTTCAGTGCACAACTCAAGATTACACTCACAGTTTGGAAAAGTAAGTGTCCATGTACATTAAAATGGAGCGATGAGCAATGAATGGGGCATTTTTAGGTTATGCTTTTCAAATATTCATGAGCTGAAACTTTATCTTTCAAAGGATGGGGATATGACTTTATCATTATAGGTATTATAAACAAGCTAGGGAATATTATGACATAGTTGGGCCAACATGACTACTTACATTTTTACCAGGTCTTAAAAAGGTATGCACTGTTAATCTCCGTAATGAATGAAAAAATGCCAGAGAGGTAATGGATGCCCGCCACATAGCGGATGAATAATTGAGCGTCTGGGGAACAGGAGAGGTGGACGGGATCGGATGGTGCATGTGTCACTGTACTGCCTGGCTTCTTTTTCTGCAGTCACCAGTGCGGTCGCCATGTCAACCGGCCATGCACTGAGAACAGGTGTTGACTTCCAGTGGCCAATAGCAACACCATCTATTTACCTGAGTTTGTGTGGTCTTAACCTTTAACTGGATGCTTACTGGGGAATTCATTGGTTTTCATAAAAGAATATGATTATAAAACTCTTTTTAAAAAATTTACAAAATGTACACACACACACACACACACACATATATATATATATATCATCTATTTTCTTTACCGCTTAGTCTATTATGTTCATGGTGGCAATAGGGAGAGCAGAGAGGCCCAGACATCCCTGTCCCCTGCAACTTCCTCCAGCTCAACCTCCAGAAGCTAAAAGTTTTTATTTGTTCAGTTATGTTTGAGCTACTTGCTCAACCCGGTGGATCCCCAGCTGCTTCCAGGCCAGAGATATAATCTCTCGGCCGACCTCGGGGTCTCGTCCCAGTTGGCCGTGCCTGGAACACATCCAATGGAAGGTGCCCAGGAGGCATTCTTACCAGATGCCCGAACCACCTCAACTGTATACTGTATATATATACACTGATGGCCAAAAGTTTGGAATAATGTTCAGATTTTGCTCTTATGGAAAGAAATTGGTACTTTTATTCACCAAACTATCATTCAACTGATCACAATGTATAATCAGAACATTAATAACTTCAAAAATTACTAATAAAATTTGGAGAAAAAAACGACTTAAACTAATTCAAAGAGATCTCAACAAAACAATCCACCACCGACTGCAATGACAGCTTTGCAGATTATTGGCATTCTAGCTGTCAGTTTGTCCCTATACTCAGGTGACATTTCAGCCCTCGCTTGTCAGGCACTTCTCACACACCTTACATTCTAGCTGATCCCACAAATGCTCAATAGGGTTAATATCCATAACACTCTTTTCCAATTATCTGTTGTCCAATATCTGTGTTTCTTTGCCCACTCTAACCTTTTCTTTTTGATTTTCTGTTTCAGAAGTGTTTTTTCTTTGCAATTCTTCTCATAAGGCCTGCACCCCTGAGACTTCTCTTTACTGTTGTACATGAAACTGGTGTTGAGCGGGTAGAATTCAATGAAGCTGTCAGCGGAGAACATGTTAGGCATCTCAACTAGAGACTCTGATGTACTTATCCTCTTATTTAGTTGTACATCTGGCCTTCCACATCTCTTTCTGTCCTTGTTAGAGCCAGTTGTCCTTCTTTGAAGACTGTTGTGTACACCTTTGTATGAAATCTTCAGTGTTTTGGCAATTTCAAGCCTTGTATAGCCTCCATTCCTCAAAACAATGATTGACTGATGAGCTTCTAGAGAAAGCCATTTACTTTTTTTTTTTTGCCATTTTTTACATAATATTGACCTTAACATCGCAAGTCTATTGCATACTGTGTTATTTTGACCAGTTGTCATTTTCTGCAAACAAATGTTCTAAACGAAAATATTTTTAATTTGGGAGAAATGTTGTCAGTAGTTTATAGAATAAAACAAAAAAGTAATTTGACTCAAACACATACATATAATTAGTAAATCCAGAGAAACTGATCATTTTGCAGTGGTCACTTAATTTTGTGGCTACAGTGGTGGCCACAAACTTCACAAATAATTAACCTTTAACTGAAGTAAAACAATTGAAACAGGGGAAATATCTCATTATTAAATAAATATTTTTCTCCAAAACATGTTGGCCACAATTACTGGCACCCCTAGAAATGTGTATGAGTAAAATGTATCTGAAGTATATTCCCATTTATATTTGACATTATATAGTGCACATGGGAGACTAGGAACATGAAAATATTCGGCCATGACTTCTGTTTCACAGAGGTATAAATATGAAGTAACACACAGGCCAAATTCACAGTGGGTTAAAATAAAGAATATAGTTCTGATGTGGGCATAAGGTTGTTGAGCTTTACAAATTGTGAAGTGGCTATAAAAAATAGCTACAGCATTGAAAATACACATTTCCACCATCAAGGCAATAATTAAGAAGTTCCAATCAAATGAAGATTTTAAGAATTGACCTGGAACAGGACGTGTGTCTTTATTGTCTCCACACACAGCGAGTGGCCAAAGAAACTCCAAGGCTCACAGCTGGAGAATTGCTTATATAATTGTTATATATAATTAGTTGGGACTTTCTATGGTCTGATGAAACAAAAAAAGAGCTTTTTGACAACAAACACCAGAGATGGTTTGGTACACACAGAGATTAAGAAGTACCCAATGCCCACGGTTAAATATGGTGGTGGATCTTAAATGTTGTGGGGCTGTTTTTATGCCAGAGGTTATGGACATCTTGTTTGGATTCATGGCATCATGGACTCTATCAAATACCATCAGATAAAAAATCTAAACCTGACTGCCTCTGCCAGAAAGCTTAAAATGGGCTGTGGTTGGATCTTCAAGTAGGACAATAATCCAACACAAACATCAAAATCAACACAAGAATGATTCACTGACCACAAAATCAAGGTTCTGCCATTGCCATCCCAGTCCGCTGACGTGAACCCATAGAAAACCTGTAGGGTACACTAAAGAGGAGAGTCGACCAGTGTGGACCTTGGATTTGAAGTATCTGGAGAGATTCTATATGGAGGAATGGTTTCAGATCACTTCTCATGTGTTCTCCACCTCATCATGCATTGTAGGAGAACATTCAGAGCTGTTATCTTGGCAAAGGGAGGTTGCCAAAAATATTGAATAAAAGGGAGCTAATAATTATGGCCAATGCATTTTGGAGAAAGATATTTATTTAATAATTCAATATTTCCATTTTCCAATTGTTTTAGTTCAAGTAAAGGTTAGATTTATGGGAATTTTTTTAATGAAAGATCAAAAGGATAAACAATGCAGATTTTTGGCCACCACTGTACTGTATTGCTATCACCGCATATTTATAATTACATCAAAATATATTCATTATTTTAATAATTAGCTATTATTAATCCTTGGATTTTATGCATTTAAAAAAATCTGTAAAACTGCTATTTATATGCAGAA
The DNA here is from genome assembly GCF_025860055.1 of Xyrauchen texanus. Classification (NCBI taxonomy): domain Eukaryota; kingdom Metazoa; phylum Chordata; class Actinopteri; order Cypriniformes; family Catostomidae; genus Xyrauchen; species Xyrauchen texanus. The sequence continues at coordinate 31,947,652 of NC_068309.1, read as the reverse complement.
TAATACTGGTTATATTACTGTTACTGTAAATGTCCCAGGCCTTTTTGTAGTAATTGTGAGATTATAATAATTCATTATGAATACTGAATATATATATATAAAATGGTTGATTATAAATAAATGACAACTAATAACAATCTACACTTGATTTACCCCTCTAGCTTGTGAAAGGAACACATTTATTGTTTAAATACATATAGCGCATTTGTAAGTATTATATTCAAACAGCTTTAATATATATGAAAGAATATTTTTATTCTATCTTTTTATTATTATTATTATTATTATTATTATTATTATTATTATTATTATTATTATCTCTGTCTTGAAGTTGTATTGTTTGTTTACTGGAAGCTTCTGTCACCAAGTCAAAATGATTGTATATGGAATAATACTTGGCAATAAAGCTCATTCTGTTTCTAATTCTGATTAAAGCCCTCTTTTTCTAAATATGAACACAAAATAAAATAACAGTAAATAAAATAAAAGAATAAATGAAGAAATGAACATCTATATGATTTAAATCTGTAATTAGTTTTATTAAAACTAATAATAAACTATGAAAAATAAAATACTCAACAATTTAAATGCTTCCATTTTTAATTTGCAACATGGACACATGTATTTGCTACAGTAGGTGACGCATGCGCGCTAGCCCTCCTGCGTTCACTGACTCACTGCTTGAAAGTTGAACGGGGGGAGGGGGGTGGGGGGATCCGGCGGTGCTGCCAATGGAAACAGCACACACGAGGAGCGTCGAGCCAGAGCACCAAGCCGCATCCATGTCAGGTCCACTCTCCCGCAAGGTGCGCAACGAAGATGATGGCCATGAACGGCAAGCAGCACTTCTCCATGCACCACGCGCTGCACGCGAGCTCCGAGGGTATGCGTCGAGTGTGCCTACCTGCCCCGCAGGTATGTCTCACGGTAACTACTCACTGTCTCCCTTCTGTCACTTTGAGGTGTTTTGAGTTGCTCCAACATCACTCCCTCCCCCACCTCCTTTCCTCCTCTGTCTCTCTCTCTCCCGCACATGCCTATCCAAGCAAAAGCTCCTGCTTTCATATTAATTTTTATGACCTGTACTTTGAGGAGGGTGCTTGGGAATGTTCTGTAATCCGGAGTTAACACAATTCCCCACTGACTTCCATATGCGCGCTCTTGCCTGCAGCTCCAGGGCAATATATTCAGCGGCTTTGATGAGAGTCTGCTGGCCCGTGCTGAAGCTCTGGTGGCGGCTGACATTGTGTCTCACGGCAAGAGTCACCCTTTCAAGACGGACGTCACCTACCATACCATGAGCAGCGTCCCCTGCACGTCCTCTTCCTCCACAGTGCCCATATCGCACCCTTCGACCAATCTGCCCTCGCACCATCACCATCACCATCACCTCAGCCACCAGACCTTGGAGGGGGACCTGCTCGACCACATCTCCTCGAGTTTATCCGTCAGTGGGATGGGGGCCCCGCCGGACCAGTCGGTGATGACCTCTCAAGCTCACCAGCACCACTTGCAAATGGGTCACCTGCACCAAGCCATGGCCATGGGCCACCCGCACGCCCTGTCGGTCCACAACGGGATGGCGTGCGTCAGCGATGTGGAGTCCGATCCCAGAGAGCTGGAAGCGTTCGCGGAGAGGTTCAAACAGAGGAGGATAAAGCTCGGAGTGACCCAGGCGGATGTTGGTTCTGCCCTCGCCAACTTGAAGATTCCAGGGGTAGGGTCGCTCAGCCAAAGCACCATCTGCAGGTTCGAGTCGTTAACGCTTTCCCACAACAACATGATCGCCCTCAAACCCGTCCTCCAAGCCTGGCTGGAGGAGGCCGAAGCGGCTTACCGGGAGAAAAACGGGAAACCAGACCCCTTTAACGGCAACGAGAGGAAACGAAAGCGCACGTCGATCGCGGCTCCGGAGAAGCGATCGCTGGAGGCGTATTTCGCCATCCAGCCGCGACCGTCGTCCGAGAAAATCGCAGCGATCGCAGAGAAGTTGGATCTTAAGAAGAACGTGGTTCGGGTTTGGTTCTGCAATCAACGGCAAAAACAGAAAAGGATGAAATATTCAGCAGTGCACTAGTCGTGCTATTGCAAAAAATTGAGACATTTCAGGAACACCACAGGGATCTACATTTATTTATTTTAATCGTTTTAAGCCCATAAAGACTCTAAGTAGCCTACATACTTTTCATATTGCCTTCACTTGGTGTAACCAACAATTTGACACTATTAAAAATAATGTTGATTAATCTTTGGTCACACTTTACGTTACAGTGTACGTTACTGTGTAATTACGAGTAAGTGTAACGCCAGTGAAGAACAGGTTGACTATTTCATGTGTAGTTAAAGGCCTATTTCACGGAGAAGATTGCGAGTGATGATTACACATTGATATGAATGAATTATAGAAACATGTAATACATGTGATATGGGCATTGTAATGTAAAGTGCTACCTATTATTTTATTAAATAATTAAATGGATATTAATTTAGCACTTATTTACAAAGAAATGCTGTTTAATCCTTTAAAAGCTCTCTCTTTTTTTTAGTTGTATTTCATTTAATTTTTTTCCAGGAGAATAACTGAACAGCTAAAACTTTGTTTCAGTATTATCACACGGGAAATTATATTTTGAAGTGTGCACGTGTGTTTTTGGTATTTACAGATTACATTTAAAGACTTATTTATATTTATTTACTAGCCTGTACAATTTACGCACAAGGTCTACCTTATGTTAGTATCACTTATAATGTGTACCGACATTTGTAATAATCGTTTGAATGTCTTTGCATATGCGTGACTATGGTGGAAATTCACAGATTGTCACAAATCGTCACGATATTTTATTTTGATTTTTTTGGGGGGTAATTATCATCAGTTAATCAATGTGATTGTAATATGCAAAACTGATGGTGTAATGATGAATGCTGCTATTTGATTTGCATTAATGTAGCCACTGCAGTCTCTCACGTTTAAAATTCACTTTACAAAATGTGTGACTTTGAATGTCATTTAATAAACTGTAGATTTTTTTTTTCAAAGCCTTCTTGGGATCATTTCATCCATGTAGTTCATGATGTTTTAAAACATAACTGAAAAAAAAAAAAAAAAAAAAATCAGAAATCGCCCGAAATCTCTCATATTTTGTTTTAATGAAAAGATCCCTAAAAACTGCACTATGACGGCATAGTTTCTTCATTTTACACAAATTATATCCAACATATCCAGACGCGTCAAAATCAAGGTCTATCTCATGCATGTTTTATTAGAATGACGTGTTGTTTTATTAATAAGCCTCTTGATCTGAGTTGAGTTTAAAATGTCATGAATTAGGGCATATGATAAAACACACTAATCATCTCATTTAAGTCTTATTATAGAGAACAGAAAGAACGAAAATAACAACATCTAATTGAAGTCTTTTCCTGTTCTAATTCTCGGTGTTAACTTCTTTACGCAGACACCGCTAAATAATAAATGTCTGTCACGGATTTGAAATTATTAAGTAATGACGATGCAATATTAATTGTATATTGGTATAAAACAGCCCGAGAGCTGATGGGAGAGTTGTTAGTCAGGGACAGGCTCAAGGGATGGAGGAAGACTCCGTGTGTTCAGGTAAGATGAAGATCAGAGTCGTTTTCTTGCTTCACTTCACTCATGTCTGAATACTGTTTTGAACAAATATATATCTATTGTTATCTTTAAAACGAAATATTAATTTTCTTTTTGACTTTAGAAAGTTGGATTTGTATTATTACTATTAGTACTGCACTATAAATACAACAATACAAAAGGAATATACGTCGAGATTAGATTGTTAATTCGTTGCGCGGAATGTTTCACGTTGAAACGAAATACGCCCAGCAGAAATGGCATATCTATTATTAGAACAAGAAGAAAAAAATATGTTTTATTTTATGTCTTTTGAAATACAAATTTCCACATAGTTTGAAAATAAAATATTTTTGTAAATATAACGATTTTACTTCTAATTTAAGGAACGACTGTTCATGGATATTACATATATAAAAGTGAGCTATATGTATGTTATTCTGACATGTTTCTTTCATTTAATGCACTTAATTTAATGGAGTAATTCAATGTATTTACATTTTGTATTTTTGATCATTTCAGTAGTCTGGTATACTATAGTCTACTAATATAAAGCGCATTTTTCCCCACACAAAACAAACTCCACTTTTAAAATCCTATTTGTTTTACATTCATGGAACCTTTTTAGCAGGTGTTAAGCGTTCAATTTTAGTATAACTTAAGCCTCTATTTAGCATTCACATTTCTCTTTAAGTGTTTCTGTTTAACATGCTGGAGTACATTATTATTATTATTATTATTATTATTTAATAATTTAAATCCTTTCCTAATTGCAAAATGATCAGTCCCATCTGAGTTAGACAAGGTTTAAGAGTTCGAGGTTGGTTAAATACGTTGATGGAAACGATTCGTGAATAATTAAGAGCAGTAATTCAACTTTTTATATCATAACCCCAAACAATGGTGTAAACCAATAAGTTCAGCACAGAGCAGGGGCATGTGGCCAGTGGTGGCGACTGAATTATTCATGATCGATTGAATGGTAGAGGCCAAACTTATGTGTCATATATGGCAATGCTCAAGCACTGTGACTGCCTATTGTTGGTTCAATTTACATTTTGAAAATTTTAAATGTAAATTGAACCAACAATAGTCAAAGTAAATGATCAGACTGATATAACTTCCAGTTATAACCAAAAGGGGTTTTACAGAAACCCAGAAACAAATAGGCTAAAATTAAGAGGGTCCTTAATGTTTGTTTTGTTTTATTTTTTGGCATTAATATTTCAATGTAGAACCAAACGGACCAAAAGAATAGCTTTTTGCTGAAATTGTTCTTCTTGTTTGGGTTTAAGGTTCTTTATACCAGTGGCGTTTTGGCCTTTTATTAGTACTGGGGCACAGGCACCCCATGAAGTGCAATTTAGAACCAGTTTTCCTGTTATAGGCTAACATAAAAACATTTTTATTTTATTTTATATTTTAAACCCCAAATCCATCTTAAAGGAATATTCTGGGTTCAACAAGTTAAGATCAATCGACAGCATTTTTTGGCATTATGTTTATTACTACAAAAAAAATTATAATACAAAAAAATTAGACTCATGCCTCTTTTTATAAAACAAAGAAAAGAAAAAAAAAAGAAGAAGCAAAAATCTGGGTTACAGTGAGGCACTTACAATGGAAGTGAATGGGGTCAATGCGTAAAGGTTAAAATTCTCACTGTTTCAACAGTAAAGCCACAAGACATAAACAATATGCATGTTATCATGATTTTAGTGTGATAAAATCTCTTGGTAACATGTGTAAAGTTATTTCCAATTCTATGCTGCCATGAAAACATAACACATTTTGAGAATGATAAGACACAAGACCTTTCTACACAAAAATATTGCAAAACATTTCTGTAATTAATAAGATTAAATGTGTATAAAAATATCCAGTGAGGTAAATTACAAATGTTTATAAAGTTATGCACAAATAAAATGTTAAAAATTACACTGACGAGTGGAGCAGCACTATACGGTCAGATTTCAGCACCTCGCAAACGGACAGCGACCCTCTTAAGTAGCACTTAAAGCATGTCCTCGCCCGTTCATGTTAAGCGCAGTTTTGGGAAACACAAAAAAAATAACGAATAACGAATCATAAATTGCTCTTAGAAAATGCTCTTAACCTCTAAGATCAATAGTTATTGGGAAACAGGGCCCAGATCAGACCAAAGCCTTTTGCAATACAGTCAAAATTCAAAACGCACCATATAACACACAACTTAATTCAGTTCACCAAATCATACCCACATAACCAGAAATAATGTTATGCTACTTCCATGACCTATAGTCCTTAACGCATATTTCAACGTATTCCCACCATTACTTGAACAATAATTCCATGCGTCCCGCCTTGAGAATCTCCGCAAATTTGTCATTACGTTCATCTCTTTATCTATGTGAAAAGGACTTTTAAATCATATTTTGGGCAGCCTTTGTTTGGACAACAATTCCCTTTTAGCTCTAAATTTAACATCACATATATTTCCACGTAACGAAGACGAGCAGTTAATATTTGCCATCTTATTTGAATATTCTTTTGTCCTTTTTAATTCCCCCCTTCTGTTAAAATAGGCTAAAATAATATTACATAAAAGAAATAAAAAAAAAAAAAAAAAAAAGACAAAAGGGGGGCATGGCCCCTACGGGCCCCCCATAGCACCGACACTAGTCCCATTAACTTCCATACTGTTACCTCCGTTTTTGCTTTTTTGAAACAAAAAGAGGGACAAATCGAAATAATTTTTGTGGATATCAACACTGTGCCAAAAAATGCTGTCGACTGAGCTTAACTTGTATTGAACCCCGAATATTTCTTTAATAACCCTATAGCCTACAAGCAACTTGAAAAGAAGACGTTTTTTGCTGAACTTGTCTATTTGAGGCTGCTTGAGATATGTGTCTGGTCGGAAGGAAGAGAGTGAATTCATGTTTTTATTTCAGAGTAAAGAAGATCTGACAGATTGAGGGTGGAGGCCATTCAGCCACCGACTGACTCTGGGAGGACTCGGCGCACCCCCTCTCCCTCTGCGGGACAAGTGCTTGTTCTTACTCTGACACTCCGGCTCGGCGAATGAGACTGGCAGAGTTAAGACACCGGCACTTGAATTATTCATACAGTGCCAGCAGCAACACATGAGAATGAAGCCAATGTGAAGTCAGAGAGCAAGCCCGGTGTGCTTTATTAGTCCTTTCCTATCATCATCACACGCCAAACTACCTTAGGCACTCAAAGTGGTCTCAAAGCGATAACTCATGGGGTTATCCGAGGGAATACTGTTACCGGGAAACTTGAGAACATCCTTCAAAAGGTGAAATTTGGGCGTGTATTCACCGAACTCATTTGCATTTTATCACTTTGTAGACTGTTTGAATGTCACATTCCTACAGTTTAATAAGATAACAATATTAAAATGGTTTAATGGTTAAAACTGTGTGTTACAGTTGCTGTTATGAATGTCGTCTATGAAGCTGAAATAAAATGCAGCATATTTCAACTTGAGAAGAAATTACAAAGAGAGTGAGCGATTTGGGTTCGGGCTTAAAACGTAACGCACCGGCTACTTGACACCAGAAAAATGTCATAGAGTTGACCTTGTGGCTGATAGGCATGGGTATCTGATCATTCGCACCCTTTAAAAGCGTGCAGAATTGTGGGATGTGTGCACACTTGGCTCTTGAATTGCGTCTGCATAATGCATGCAGTGTGGTTATGTCACTCTACGTGTTCTCATAAGCTCCCACTATGGGGCACTGGTCTTTATTTCAGTGATACTGGAACAGGTGAAACAAGGGAGCATACAGTCTATTATTATATAATACATTTCTGAATGCACAGAATTTATGTAGTGAGTTTAACGGCAGTTTAGGAAACTGTAAGGACTATTATAAGAGAAATGCAAAATTTGGCAACAGACTATACTCTAAAACGCCTGAAGAAATGAGAGTAATCATTTGAAGAAAATGTGCCCCATCATCAGTTCAAAGCACATAAACCTATGAAGCATCTGTCTGAGCTCCTGCCCACTCAACTCATAGCATACTTCATAACCTCATTTTTAAATGGAATCTTGCAGCAGAAATGATCAGAGAAATAAGATTAAAGCTTTTGAGAAATGGCAGAAAATGAAACGCAAGCAGAAAGCATTCACATGGCGTCCTGATCCAAAATTCATCTGTTAATAAAGTACAGACCACAAATACATTGGAGGTGCACGAATAGCCATAGTTATAGCACTAAAGGGATAGTTCACTCCAAAATGAAAATTCAGCCATAACTTACCCTCATGTCATTACAAACCTATATGTGGTTCTAAGTATTCTGAAGGCTTACGATAGGCTTTGCTGAGAAACAACCTGCAACTGAAGTCATTTTCCAATGAATCCTTAAAGCTCTGCTTTTTGTTGTCAATGTCAGACACATTTGTGGCATTTATGATTTAAAAGACATTACTGTTGAATCATTGAATAAGTTTGAGCAAAACATTTGTGGGTGCTCGTATCGTATCTTAAGGCTATGCATCGTATCGTGAAATTTGTGTATGGTTACATGCCTGATGTCAACATATGTGGACACTGGGACAAAGCTGTGAAATTGTAAATAATACCAAGCTATAGAAAGTCAGATTTTTATTCAATCAAATTGTTTATTATGTTTCCAGGAGTGTTGTTATTGATGTTTTTGAGATGTAACATACATTACATCAGAAATAAGCATAAATAATTCTGATTCAAAGTAATGGCCAGCATCATCTAATCAATGCCATCCATGTTAACAAAAAATTATACATATGATAAATTTGGAATTTCTGTACCGATTACATTATCCAATGTCTGCTAAACATGATGAGTGGTACAAACATCATCTGCAGCCTGAAACTCAACTTTAAATATGAAATTTCTCTTGAATGCACTTGAGAGCTGTTTAGAAAGCTGTAGGATGCACCCTTGCTCCCTACTTAGTAAATGACCTAACGCAGAACAGTTTGAACAGGTCTCAGAACAGTTTGAAATGCACCTTGTTTTCATCCTAACAGCTTTTGGACGAACCCTTGATTCTCAATGTGATAATGCACAGTAAATATATGATTTCTAAGGAAACTATGTGCTGAAGTAAACATTAGTGTACATTGTTTTTAACAGCGTACCGTTTCGTGATAAAGCGCACAAATTAAAAAAATGGTGTATTGGATGAGACTAGAGACTCTTTTGACTCAAACAGGTTTCAATGTAATAACGTAATTATGTTTCATACCAGATGTAGTTTTGTTGGTGTTTCTCAAATTCTGCTGTGAACGGCACCATGTTGTTTTGTCACATCATTTACATTTATTTATTCATTTGGCAGACGCTTTTATCCAAAGCGACTTACAAAAGAGGAAAACATAAGCAAATCACATCACATTGTGCGTCGAAAGTTTAACCCTTTACTGACAGCACAAAGACTTTTGAGCTGAGATCAGTCGGTTTAAATTAATTTAAATAATGCGTCACGTAGAGCGAATCCACGTGCATGCGGGGTCGTACGAGGTTAATGTGAGGCACTATCCCCCTGCCATTGTATTGAAGATGGTCCACGCTATTTATTAAAACATCTAATTTTTGTGTTCCACATAGGAAAGGCTTGTGTTTGGAACAACATGAGGGTGGGTAAATTATGACAGAATTTTCATTTTTGGGTGAGCTGTCTCTTTAAATACTACACAGATTTGATCAAACAGTATGAAAGCCTCTGCGGTCCAGTTTACTTGATAAATCCCCACTGGATCACAGACAACACCCTCTAGAAAAATTACACTAAATCCTTATTAACAGTGAAAATATGATAAAATATTCCTCAAGCATGAATTATATATATATGGCATGAATAAATGAATGATCATTAGCTTCATGCATGATTGTTAATCAGTGAGTCAACAACCCAAAATAGGCATCTTTTGTCTTGTATGGGTTGTATGAAGAGCAGAGAGTAAATTGGGTGTTGGGGAGGGGATGAATTAATACACGGAAAGCTACAAAATAATACAATAACTTTTGTTAATACAACTGTGATGATAACACAGTTATACATTTTGTACAGTTGTGTACATTTTAATCTACATACATTACGAAAGCACATTCATTTGTGCACAAGTTTAGCATTTACCATAATAAAGATGCCAACATTTAATCTTTTGTTCAAGCTGATATTGGATGGAATAAACATTATGAATATAATATATATTGTGAGGTCACCTGATCTATCACATGTCAGATGTACTTAATATGCATATTGATATTCTGTATCTGTCAACATGATGAACCGTAAAGTTTTGTTAATCTAAAATAAATAAAAATAGCAAAAACTGCAATATACTAAAATTGCAGTTTAAACAGCAAAATCTTTTCAAACCACTGTCAGAAACACACAAACATCAGACAATATTCAAGAGTGCAAAAATATATTTCAGCAAATTTTTTTTCAGTTACAAAATTCTGAAAGACAGTCTTTCAGAAACACATTCAATGTAAATAATATATGACTTCAATAGAAATATAAAATATAAATATGATCTTTCATAAATTAACACTGCTTGGTCTGGCAATAAGGTAACTTCACTGAAAAAACATCAAGCTCATTTTTTACATTTCTCTATATCTTTTTTGAACACAACTTTTAAGATCCTTCATGAAATCAAGCAAGGGGATTTCCTCACGATCTTTTTCATGGACTGGGTTGCAGGTACTCTGAAAGAAAGTAAACATGACATGGTTGGACCAGAAAACACCATTAAACACTACATTCCACACCTCATGAGAATATAGTACGTACCAGATGATAGTTGTTAAATGTAACCAAACTCCTCAATAGTTTTTTGTTTAAACGGAAATGTTCAAAAATGTCCCCAGACCGTCCATACACCTCTTTTAGCACTTTCTCAGCCTGGCAGAAAAAGTCATGCTGCAAAGATATTGAAAGAAAAGGTAAGACTAGGAGTCAGACAGAGAGGTAAATTTACTGAAATCACAGCAGAAGCAACATTTTTGTATACACAATTGTGCTTCAGCCTCATAAATGTTATTAAATTGGGTAGACCAGGGCTAGTTGTCACATGGGGAAGTTGTCACAAGTCGTTAATCTCTATATCTAGTTTTTTAGTCAAAAGGCAAACGACACATATTCTTGTATTCTTGTCGTGGTATGTTTGTATCAAACCCTCTTAAATTAGAATACGTTTTGTGAATTCTACCCTCCAAACTAAAAGTCTTTTTCATAAATGTTGAGTGGCCGCATGTGTTTTCTATGTTGCAATAATTACAATTTCTGTGAGGCCAAAGCAATGGTTTAATTTTCATTATGTTGCGTATTGGATTTTTGCTGCTTATTTAATTGCTAATTGTAGCAAAGAGTTAAAGATGTCTACGAGTTAAAGATGACTTTCTACAATAAACCTGCTCTGAGAAACATTCACAGGAGTTGAAAATGACCCTATTCGTATGTACAATTTGTGAAGTAATACAAACTATAGTTACAACGCTATAAAATTAGTCAAAAATTCACCTCACCTTAAATTGTTGCTTCACTTTCAGATTTGTCACAAAGATGTCCTCCTAAAAACAGGTACAATGCATTTACTGTATACCCAATCAATTCCAGTTGTGGTTATTATGCTGTGAAAAAAAAAAAAAGTTCAATCTTACCTTATGTTTTAGGAGATATTTCAAAGTGCTGTTGATTTCACCAGAAAGTTCATCCAATAAATGTTTCTCAGTTGCTTTTGAAGGAGCAGCAAAGGCGCAAATAACTGCACAGGCCAAGAGTAGAGCGGTCTTCATCATTTTGTCAATCTAATTCAAGCCAAACCAGAAAGGGTTCTAAAGACTTTAGCTGTGACTGATTCCCCTTCTGCTGTAGGCTGAGTATATATGCTCTCAGAGAGCAAGACGTGCCACATTCCGGCCTTTGAAACTTCCTTTTCGCAGTGTAAGCACTAAGAGATGATCACTGGCTGATTACTGTGCACTCAGTAGATATCTTGATTGAGATGTGGTTGAGCTTGTGGCTATTGTCTGTCATATTTCCCAATTTCTTTGAAGAACGGAATTGAGAACTGACAAACTGCCAAGAAAGATGATTTTACTAATGATTTTGAAAAACTGAGGTACTACAGGATGCATCTCGGCATTGTTTGCAAATTATTGCAAACTGGAATGATGAACACTGATAACTTTTGCAACAAATTGGCATCATATTATCAAACCATCTAAAATGCAAAAGCGCCTATAGATGTATTGATACTCAAACAGATGACTGCATCTAATGTCTGATGACTAATACCAGTAGAGACTGATTATATAATTATTATTGATGTATTTAAAACCATAGTTGTTTATGTATAGATCATAAATTGAAAAGAGGTGGTTTCAGAAGATCATGGCATGGACAATTTTTTGTATCACATTTCAGAAAACGCAACAGTTTAAAAACAGTTCAGCAGGAACGCCATCATGCACAAATGAGCTAACTTTAGTCAATTTTAATAACAATTTGAATAACATTCATGGAACAGAAGCAGAACGAATTTGTGTAAATTGTTCGTAAAACCATTATTATGCAAATTTCCGCATTAAAGTCAATGCAAGGTTTACATAAGAATGGTTTGAAATTCGTTCCAACTGCATCTCATGAATGAAGTCCATTGTGTGCTGCACAATGCATGCTGTAGCTGCGAAAATTGTTAGGTTTCCTTATTCCCAAATCATTTAGAGTAGTCCCATATTTACTGAAAAAAGAAAAAACAGTTATAGAGAGCCACTTACAATGGAAGTGAATTGGGCCAGTCCATAAACATGAACATACTCACTGTTTCAAAGGTGAAGCCACAAGACGTAAACGTTATGATGCTTCAGTGCAGGTAGGAGTTGAGAGAGGAGATTGTCCTGGTTTTTCCTGATCCGGTTGAAATGCTCCACATAGTTGGATCATCCTATATTCCTTTTTGCTGTATTGACAGCATACATTTGAGCTCGCATGAACTCCAAAAGTTTGAGTAAAACCTCATGATCCATGTTTTCCAGCATGATCTGACAAAAAAATATTTTGCACAAAAGGAGTTAACATGATCCTTGTCAGTGATATACTTTACATATTGACCTAGAAATAGTGCAGAATCGTGCATCTTTTATGCCAGAACTTTTTGCTTGTTTGATTTTTATTTAATGTTTTTAATCATTAAATTCAAATAAATTGGAATTTAAATGTCACATTTTCGATGTCTACATCTGAATCCCACAGTATCTGGAGTACAAAATTGTGCTTGGGGATATATAACAGGAGCAACCATTCATCATGTAAAAACATTCTTGTAAAACACCTCACAAACCCTTCAAATATCTTTGTGTTCCACAGAACAAAGTAAATGGTAAATGGTATATAGCACTTTTTAACCTTATAGGTATTCAAAGTGCTTTACACTGCGTCTCATTCACCCATTCACACACATTCACACACCATTGATGGCAGAGCTGAAATGCAAGGTACTAGCCTGCCATTGGGAGCAACTTTTGGTTCAGTGTCTTGCCCAAGGACACTTCAGCATGTGGAGTCATGTGGGCCCCACGATTAGTGGCCAACCCGCACTACCACCTGAGCCACAGCCGCCCCACAAAGAAAGAAAAACATTTCAGTGATGGCACGAGGGTGCGAAAATGATGAGAGAATGATCATTTTTGGGTGAACCAACTCTTTAAGGACTTATAAAAATAGTTAAAACATTAATGAATCATTCAGACCGATTTGAACCAATTCAATGAAAATAACCGAATCAAAATATTGATTCGCTCACAAATGAGAGATTAGCAAGTTGTACTGTACACGAGAGTAACATTTTGCTGATGAAAGATTTTAGAACAGATGAATGCAAGAGAAACCATAAGCCATTTTTTTTTTTATCTTTGAAACACTTTTTATTAGAATTTATATAAGAGGAAATCTTGCACACTAAACATGGTGTGTCCTATCAGATTACCAGACTTCTTCCGCTTCTCTGCACAGACAGCAGTGATGGTATCATGATGAGAACAACTGGCCTGATGAGCTGGATTGATGATTGTTTCAATATATAATTAGCTGAAAACTGCTGTAGCCAATGGCCTACATATAATTATGAATAGCTGTCTGTGTACGGTATCCTTTAGAAAGCAGTTTGAACAACCAGAACACAAGTCATGGAAAGCACATTAAACTAAACAAATTGTCTCTCCACCTGAAATCAATGACTAAGGTGATGGAAGACTTCTTGATAGGTAAACTACAGCAGAGAAGTTTGGATATTCATACGGCTACAGTATGGGTTTTTCAACAGCCACTTTTTTCAACAACTGCCAATAACTTTTCCCATTTGGTCGATAAGTGTCTGCAAGCCCAGAAAGGCCTCAGACATAAAGGGGCTGTGTGATCGACATGTAAAACCAACAACAGCTTGCTTATTACATGTCTTTTTATAATAAAAAGGAAAATTAATAAATTAAAAGTTCTTTCTGCAAATATGCCTTGAAATAATATATTGCCGTTGCACAATTTCCCCTAAAAATCTGCTATTTTGTTTGAATAAATGAAGCAAAAAGAAATTTGCAATCTTCTTCAATTTATAAAAATTAGGAGGTGTACCAAGAATGAATACTAAGAAAATATATTGAAACAACCTATTAAAAAAAATACATTGATGAGCCAAAATATTATGACTCAACATTCACTCACAGGTGAAGTAAATAACGTTGATCATCTCCTAACAAAGTCACATGTCAATGTCTGAGTAGATTAGATGGTAAGCGAACAATCAGTTCTCATAGTTAACACGTTAAATGCAGGAGAAATGGCCAGGAGTAAAGACCTGAACGACTTTGACTATGGCCAAATTGTTAAAGCCAGATGACTGGGTCAGAGCATCTCTGAAACAGCAAGACTTGTGGGGTGCTCTCGGTCAGCAGCACAAATGTCATGGCAGTGGCCTCTTTCAGTAGGATAATGCGCCCTGCAACATTCCACATATTGTACGGGAATGGTTTGAGGAACATGATGAAGAGTTCAAGGTGTTGCCCTGGCCTCCAAACTCCCAAGATCTCAATCCGATGCAGCATCTGTGGGATGTGCTGGCCCAACAAGTCCAATCCATGGCGGCTCCACCTCGCAACTTACAGGACTTGAAGGATCTGCTGCTAATGTCTTGGTGCCAGAAACCACAGGACACCTTCAGGGGTCTTGTAGAGTCCATGCCTCGGCAGTTTGGTGCTGATTTTGGTTTGCACACGGAGGACCAATAGCATATAAGGCAGGTGGTCATAATATTTTGGCTCATCAGTGTATAAACATAATAAATATAAAGCTATATTTTAATGCCAAGAATCTACATTATCAAGTTACATTTTTCTCATTGATATTTTTGGGGAAAATTCTCCACACAGTCAGACTGGAAAGGGTTTTCGTGTAATCAAGGTACACTGTTCCCTCATGCCATACTGACATGTTTAATCTACACTTCTTCTATAGCTCTACAATAAAGCAGCAAGTTCTACACTTGTTGTACAAAGCACCAAAGTCCATTGAAGATTTATGTGAAACGAGTAAAAGATTGCAATATATAAAATGTTTGAATCGCAACAAACTAAATCTTAAGAATCACGATATTATTGCATCGAAACCCAGATAATGGGTCATCCCTGATGATTTTCACCCCTGATATTTTATTGTCAAATCTGTCAAAAACATAAAATAAAAAAATATTAATGACATATCCAGTGAAAACCAGACAACGCCTCTGCATTTCAGATGTGAAGATAAGATTCAGACACTCACAGGCCTGCTGATGTAACTTCTGTGAAGGCTCTGGATGATAACGATCTACACCAACACAATGATCTAGGATTTTCTCTGTATATCCTTTTGCTTTGTACAATTTAAGCAATGAGCAATTTCACCTCAACTGCCATTATAAATATTAATGTTGACTGCATGATCAATATTAATGTGCATATGTGCAGAATAGAGTACAAACTATCATTGCTAAAAGCAGATAAAACATATTGAGCCATGGTGCCATGTGGGTGATGTCATGACTGATATTGTTCGACGTCATTTCCCACCCTCCTCCCTTATCAATGTCACATCTCTTGTCCCTATCAATACATTAATATTTAAAACATTAAGATAATACATCTTAGTAATATGCAATATTAAGGGTTCTAAAATTGGTTGAAATTATAAACCTGTAGAAATATGAGCGAATTGAGGAATTATTACATAACATCTGGTTTAACAGCCCAATTATGTCTGAGAATTTATGCAGCATATTTGTTCTTTCACTGATACATGCTGCACGTCACATCCAACCACATCTTTTGGAGCACACGCACAACATCGATTCTAAATAAGGCCCAATTAAGGTGTTCGTATGCTGAACGACACCGAGCTACAATTGCATTCATCTTTTTTTTAAAACATCCTCACCATGCAACATTTCTAAAAACTGCCTTAAACTTTTGCACAATACTGTATTAAATCTTATTTTTCTGATCTAGGCCGACTGACAGCCCTTGTTGTCTCATTAATGAATACATTCTTAATTAATTTTTTCTTTTGTCAACTACCTACACATGTCAATATAACTAGCAAAGGTTGCAAGCTTTCTAGAGTCTTTTTGGGGAATCCCTGTGAGGCCTTGAGGGTCATTGAGCCCACCAGCTAGTGATGATTCATCCACTCCACTGGTGCTAGTGCTTAGTCAGATTTCCTTTGTCAAGGATAAAAGTGCATGTGCGCTGCTGTTTGTTACATCAGAACGTCTGCTGAACCACATAAAAACAAACCTTTGATCAGGCGCTAACTGAAATTACCCTGCAGAAACCCCAGATAACAAAGATTTACTAACTGGTCTAGAGCTTTATAGTAGATATCCAGGTCCTTATTGGCCAGCTCAGTTGTTCTCTTAACAATCATCTTGTCTCGGTAGAGATCTTCGGCGTGGCAGTACTGGTCATCACTGACCTCCTTTCGGAAATAAAGGATCTCGTCTTCGTAGCCTTACTGCCGACCAAGAGCTATGCTGCAGTTCTTCTTCAGGTCCTCCAACTTTCACTACACTTCTCGCCATTCGCTGACAGTAGAAGAACTAAGGTTAAAATAGTTAAAAGTAGAGACCGAGATGTATTCTTTTATACACAGAAGACGATTAAGTGGGATATGGTAACCTAAGGGCATACTCTACATAGAAAGACTTCTGAACATCTGAATCTGTGACATTATCAGGGCTTTCTAACTGGGACTTATGCCTTGCCCTCGTGACACAATTTTGCTCAGATTTTGAGGCTGCAGATGAATGTTTGAGGTCTGCAAAGAAAATAAAAAATCAGGTTGTAGGCAAATACTGTAGGTGCTGGATTCAGTCAATGACGCAGTTTAAAGATCACCTAAAAGCAGGTGGAGTTTTGTGGAGCCAAATGCTGAAAGAAGGGACCATAAACAATCAATTATTTTGCCATATTCCTAATTGTATTTTATGTAAACTAACTGAACCAGGGTCAAAAATGTATCTGTGTGTTCTGGACAAACAAAGAAGAGGGAATTAATTCCTCTTAGTTTTTTTTGTAATTCGATGCATACTGTATCTATTCAATGATATCACATAGTGAGGGCACTACCCGTGTAACTGAATTTAAGTGGTTTTGTACTTCCGCAAATCTTGGACTTGAATGTTGCGCATCTCCTTCAGCAGGACTTCCTGTTTCCTGGACACTTCCTTCAGTTCCTCCACACGCTTCCTTAAGGTCATATTTTCCTGAAGCCAATGCTCTTGAATCAGTCAAACAACATTCTGCAATTATACGTATGTCCACAAATATCTCAATGCAAAACTAGGCAAACATATTTTTCATTTGAATTAGCACTATGGAATCACACGTGTGTTCAAACTAGTGATGAGCCGATTTATCGACTAAGGCAATGATATGTTTTCCAGTAGTCAAGATACATTGTCAGGAAAAAGTATTCAAACCCTTTGGAATTACCTGCATTTATGTATAAATTTGTCTTAAAAACTGGATTAATCTTCATCTAAGTTACAATAGTGAACAAACACAATCTGTTTTAACTAATAACACACAAATTACTATATTGTTCTTGTAAATACTGAATACATCACTGAAACTTTTAGAGTGCAGGTTGGAAAAAGTATGTGAACCCCTGTGCTAATGACGTCAGCAAAAGTTAATTAGTGTCAGGAGTTGGCAAACCTGGCATCCAATTATTGAAATGAGATTGGAGGTGTGGGTTAGCGCTACTCTAACTTATAAAAAGCACTCAAACATTTTGAGTTTGCCATTTACAAGAAGCATCTGCTCACGTGGACCATGCCTCAAAAAAAGGGATCTCAGAAGACCTACGATCAAGAACTGTTGCTTTGCATGAAGGTGGAAAGGGTAACAAAGTTATCTTGAAGAGCTTAGATATTCATCTGTCCACAGTTAGACAAACTGTCTATAAAGGAAGTTGATATAGTATTGTAACTACTCTGACTAGAAGTGGCAGTCCAGCCAATATGACTATAGGGCACACAGCAGAATGCTCAATGAGGTAAAAAGAATCATAGAGTGACATCTCGTGACTTTAAGGAATCATTGAAAATGGTTAACATCTCTGTTCATGAGTCTACTATGCAGAAAAAAATAATTGTGGAATTGCTCAAGAGAGCCGTTCACTCCAGACATCCTAAGAATATGAGCTGAAGCAGTTCTGTAAAGAAGAATGGTCAAAAATTCCTTCTGAATACTGTGCAGATCGAATCCACAGATACCAGAAATGCTTGGTTGAGGTTATTCCTGCCAAAGGAGAATCAACCAATTGTTAAATACAAGGGTTCACATACTTTTACACATCACTGTGAATGTTTAATGGGATGGGATCAATAAAGACATGAAAGATTATAATTGTTTGTGTTGTTAGCTTAAGCACATTGTGTTTGTCTATATTGTGACTTTGATGAAGCTGAGATCACATTGTATGGCCAATTAATGCAGAAAACAGAAAACATTTTTCCTGGAGACCCAAGGCTTAAATGGACCGGCCTGACAATGTCAACTTTGTCTCCCTTTACATTTTTGTATACCTACTTTATATATAAATACATTTTGTTTCAAAAGCTGACATACAAGTCTACCTAACACCAAGAAGTGTCCTGATGCTCCCTATGGTCAGTCCATTCCTAATTCAGTTGACCACCAGTTAAGACAATATGTGTGGTAAGTGTAAGTGTAAAAACACAGATTAGATTTAGAAAACGTTTTGCTGCTTTTAGTCCACATCCATTTGCTTAAGGTCATCTGTATGTTAGTGAACTTCTAAACGTTGAAAATTTGTTTGTAGAAGATATAAGCATTTCAAATCTGTAGTCGCTCTCTTCCTAAAAAGACTCTGGAACACCCATGATGTCACATAGAGGTTGAGAATCCTTGTCCAATCAAACGCTTTTCTATTTTTCGAAGGGGAATAAGGCAAATGGATGATCACTTCTGAATTGTATGCACCAATGCGAGAGCTGGATGCGAGGAAAGTTGCTGGAGTTTATTTATATTTTTTTTGTGAGTTTTTTTTGGGATATCCAGCTCCAGTAAGTGTTCTTATTCTTTCTGTTTAACGTATTGTGATTCAAAATATGAATATAACATCTTTATTAATTTAACACAAATTTTACTCTAAATCTTATTTAACTTAAATGTATTTAATATATTTAACTCGCTTGTTTCTCATTCATCTGCATTGGACAGCAGTGTCGTAAGCAAGGACCGCAAGATGTGCTGTGTGCCTTTTTGGGCTGGACGGTATTGAGATTGCTTCACAAGTTTATGTGCATGTCTGTGTGTGTGTGGCTGCAAAATAAAGCCTACTGATTATTTTTTTCAATGGGTTGAACCATTCAATGTGTCCCATCCCCACTTAATCTTTCAGTAGGAAATATGTCAAATCGATATGACAAATCGAAATGGCACATCACTGGGACTTAAAGAATAAAATTAAGCAAAATCATTCAATCTTGGTGGTTTCCCAGACTCAGATAAAGGCTTTTCCCTAACTGAATACTAAAAACTTTATAAATCCTGTCTTTATAAATGTACAGTCTTTTGTAATGTGAAATAAGTTTAATGGGAATCCAAAAGTGTCGATCTATGTAACAAGTTCTATGGCAATTCATATGATAAGAAAGTGTCTCTCAGCACCTTCTGAGTGTCTCAATGTCAGATGTTGCCCATGTCTGTATTGATCTTCTCTCGCTGTTTTTCAGCCTCATGTAGCTCAGATTCTTTTGGCCAAATAGCAAGATAGAGAAGATTTCATAAACCACATGCAGAAAAACTAAATAAATGAAAGAGAAAGCAAATTATTTTCTTGTACCTTTTTGTAGATGTCTTTGCCCTTATCAAGGTACTATGAGATCTCTCTTTCAAGGAGAGTCAGGTTTTTTAAATTTTCCTTGATCGCATTGATCTAAAAGACAGTACAGAAGACGTCTGTCATATCTAATGTTAAATTAAACACATTCCTCATCTTGGATGAACTCAACATTTTCTTACAGTACATTGTCATGAATAATACCATTCTCTACCATACCATATTTTAATATGTCAGATGTACTCTAACACTATGTACTTTGCAAATAAGTCAAATGCAAAAGCACAGAACCCAAAACCTTTTCCTGCCCTCCCTCCTGTTTCTGCCTCCTGCTCTCTGCGAGTCCTGTTTGTCCTGATGGAGTTTTTCTAGAGTTGCAGCCAGTGGACAGATCTGCTCGTTTGCTTCCAGAAAAACAAACAAATCATGACGACACAACAGTAAGAATTCTGAACGTTTTCATGACTTCAGTGAGCTGTAGTTTTCCTTTGTATAATTTAAAAATATAGCCTTAAAGCATGTTTGTAAAACATTGTTTTAAACATTCATGGATATTATGATAGGGCAATTTTAAAAAGCAGTAATAATATAATTTTTTAGAGTTCACATGTACAAAATAAGTCGTACAAATCAATCCACTATCTAATTTATAACAATTTCAAATTGATGAATGTAACACTAGCTACATTATAGCATTCATATCATAATGACACGTACCTTTATTTTTTTTTTTTTTATCAACATCAAGATTTTAGGTTAAAATGTATATGAATGCTTAAGGGAAAGAATTAATTAATATTTTAGCTCCTGTTATTGGTCACCCTTTTGCCTTCACTTTTTATTTTGAATGGTCCTACAGTGTGACATATGCATTTTTAAATGATTATAATGTCCTAACATCTCCTTTTGTGTTCCACAGAAGAAAGAAAGTCATATGGTTTTGGAGTGAGTGAGTAAATGATGATTGAATTAAATGATTTTCATTTTTGGGTGAACCATCCCTTTGAGAAACGACTGGGCATCATTTGAACTGTTCAACGGAGAAGAAAGCTCTTTTCTAAATTAATCAAAAACACATGTGTGGCAGGGCGGAGGGCGGGGCCGGGTCGTGATTATACACACCCGGTCCCTTATCAGGCTAATAAAGCCTCGGAGAGGGATAAAGGCCGATGACAGACGGTGGTGCGACGAGAGAGATAGTTCACGGACATGTCCGTCATGTGTGTGTTTGTCTTTTAAGTTTATCATTAAAACTATTATTTATATTGTCAAGCCGGTTCTCGCCGCCTCCTTTCCATTGAATACGTTACACTGGTGCCGTAGCCCGAGAAGGAGGAGGGATGCCCGTCGCGGAGTCCTCGACACTGTCGTCCACCCAGGGGAGCGCCGCTGCCATCCACCGGGGGAGGGACTAGACCGACCACCCGGACGCGGTGAACGGCCGCCGTCCAGAACCAGTTGAGTGATGGATGCATTTTGAAGATTATTGGTGTCAACCCATGTCAATGCCTGCTTGTTCAATTGACTCTTGTCTAAGCCACACCCTAAATGTTTTACTGACCAATCACATCTTTGCATCTATTTTGCAACTTTTTGCCTGCCTTTTTCTAAAAAGAGTCATGTGTGTTTCAGTTGTTTTAAGTTGAATTTTATAGAAATTATACAAATTTTATAAAAATCAGTACTCTGAAAGGATATGTGATATTTTTTCCCCTTTTTAAATCTTTAAATAAAATGGTAACACTTTACAAGAAGGTTCCATTTGGTAACATTTCTTAAAAACATCAGTTAACATGAACTAACAATGAACAAAACTTGTACAGCATTTATTCATGGGAACATTTATAACATCAGCATGGACACCTACATTTGCTGTATGGTAAATTAAACCTAATAACTTAACATGAATTCATTTATATAATGATTTATCAGGTCATAGTAAATAAAAAGTTCAATTACACCATTGTTATCAGTTATAATCACTATCTATTAGCGCTTTTCTCTTTTTAGAGAAAAAATTTAAATATCTCAAAAAAGTTAGTTCTAGAAAAGTCCAAGCATCGAACTTACTGAACTATCTTTCCCTTGGTTATGGTTGATAGGGAAATATGCACTGGCCCTTAAACAATTTGGGGAACTACTGTGTGACAGTACATGTTTCACTCGGTTATGAACTTTTAGGTGAATTTTAGAAACAGCAACCTTTGATATCTAAGAGAAGACAATAATAGCTAATAAGAAATAAAGCTTGAAGCCTGACACACAAAAAGACAGAGAAGCAGATACTTATCAGGAGCAGTCCAACATTAATAATAATGATAATAATAAAAAAATTAATTTCAACATTTCATAAATCATGTGAGTGACAGATGATACCAGCTAACCAGCAAATAATCTGTATGCTATGACCGACAACCTTCATCATTGCCAGTATATACATTTATACCATTTTACTTTTCATATAGCATTCACATTAATGCTCCAGTCTAAAACTCATGCCTTAAGTTAAGTCAGGACATAATATAGTATTTAAATTTACATTTATGCATTAGGCAGACACTTTTATTCAAAGCAACTTACAGAGCACTTATTACAGGGACAATCCCCCCGGAGCAACCTGGAGTTAAGTGCCTTGCTCAAGGACACAATGGTGGTGGCTGTGGGGATCGAACCAGCCACCTTCTGATTAACAGTTATGTGCTTTAGCCCACTACACCACCACTCTATTATAATTATAATGTACAGTAGAAAAGGTGGATAGTTGTTTAGCACTTTAATAACCTGGCATAGAATAACATTTACTGCTAGAATTGGAAAAATAAACCATTACTAGTAGCTCCTAATAAACAAGCAAAACAATTCTAGAGCAAATTGATGTTTACATATGTGGTTGTGTGACACGTCGATCTTCTCATCAGAAAATTTTGATGTGATGAAAGAAGACCTAAATAGAATTCTATAGTTGACTTTCACTTTTCATGACTAGTTAATTGCAGAGGAAAACTATTCTCGTTACAGTACTAAAGTACATTTGTACAATTTTTCTAATTTTTTTAAGTATAAATAAATAATAGTACTTTTACTGTTACTTCAGTTGATTAAAAATTAAGTATTCAACTTCGCAACAGTTTTCACCACAATTACAAAGTCCCCCAAAAAAACCCATAATATTTTATAATTTTTGAAAAGAAGAAATCTTCTCGGTTACTCATGTAACCTCCGTTCCCTGATGGAGGGAACGAGATGTTGTGTCGATGAGTTGACACTAGGGGTCAATCTTGGGAGCCCAGACATCTCTGATCTTTGAGAAAAGGCCAATGAGAATTGAGCGTGTGGGATATGCACGCCACTCCCCAGGACATACGGGTATAAAAGGAGTGTCGCTTGCAAACACACTGAGGAGCCGAGCCAAAGACCCGGCCATTTCAGCGGTTGGTTCGGTGTTGTGGCAAGAGGGACACAACGTCTTGTTCCCTCCATCAGGGAACAGAGGTTACATCAGTAACCAAGACGTTCCCTATCTGTCACTCACTCGATGTTGTGTCGATGAGTTGACACAAGAGGTCCCAATGGAAAATGCCACAAGAGCTGAACCGGGTTGCGCAGACTGGCAGTGTGAGACGGGCAGAACTCTGTGTGCCTCGTAGCCAGTGCAGCAAGCCGTCGTGTAACTACCCCCAACACACTGGCATCCATGAACCAATGAGTGATCCTCTGTTTGGAAACAGCACTTCCTTTCCGCTGTCCAGCCAAGCAGACTGTAACAACCCTCACGGGAAGGAGGACAGGAAACGAGACTTCAACAAAAAGGTAAGGCTTTAATTGCCGTCTTTCTCACAAAAGTTTACACAAATACAACACAAGCACACTGGGTTGGCTTGTCGGGTTCTCTCGACTGGAGGCTCTGTGTCTGCTTTTATGCCACTCTCCTCGTGCTCACTGGAATTAGAGACAGGTGTTAGGCATAATTTAGCTCAGGTGTAAGCGCCCTTACCGCTTTCCTCTCCCGGACGGGCGCTTGACCACGCCCCCGCTGCCACACAGACAAGAGCTGCTTGGAGCTTATAAAGCTCCGAGTGCGATCCAATTAGACACGAAGAGCACGTGCCGGACACAGCAACGCCAAGGCTGGGTCTGCCTCCTCCTGGGGCAGCGCTTGCAGGTTCACCGCCTGATCCCTGAAAAATTATCTACAAATACTTAAGCAGAAAACTTTGCAAAACACAAAATTGTGTGAATGCGGCTTAAAAGAGGATTTACAACCAATATTCTGCTTCTGTGTGAATGCATGACCACAGTGAACACATCTGTACTACTCTGTTTGGAGCACTTCTCCAGCTTATCCTGCAGTTTGCTTACGTTTGCACACGTTAAAGGGTCTCTCCTTATAGATGACCAGCTGCTACATAAACATTACCATTACATACTGTATGGATCTCTGTGTATGAAATGAAATTAATGATTTTATGAACAGGTTATGTACATGATTGCAGAATTGTGGGGTGCAATTCTTTAATGTGAACTTTCATTGTAATTTGTCAAGACACTCCCACCAGACCTTCCTAAGCAGTCTAGACTAAACATCACAAGCTCAATATTAAACTGCACTGTTCCACTGTATGGTATGTAGTTGAACAAAGGCAGTGTTTTTGTGTGCATGTTACTCATCACGTAGATGTTTAGACCAGTGCTTCACAAACATTTTTGTCTTATGTAGTCCCAACAGTCATTTAGTTTGATGTTAGTTTCTGTGATTTGATTGGCCAACACATTTGATGGGATTAAAATAGGTTTTTAACAACATTGTATTGTTGCAGAAATCTACCTTTGTCTAATGTCTTTATATGCAAATAAACTACATGTCTTATTCTCACAAATTGCCAGAAATTATAGAGTTTGCTTTCTTTGCATAAGAAATATCTGAGCTGTGTTAAGGTGTGTGCTATATATTTTATATTTCTATATATATATTTATATGATATATAAAAAGATTTTAACATTTTGACATTAACATATTTAACTCTATTTCTTTTTTATAGGTTTGAAAAAGAAATGCATAATATTTCCAAGTACCATCTAGGGTACACCTATCCCTGGCTGGGAATCAATGGTTTAGACTATCAAAAGCTGGTAATTAATCCGTAAAGTGTGTAACTCAATTGAGTTTGTTGAGCCGTTCACTGGTGGAATTGATCTCTGGATTTGGTGTAGATCCAGTCTTCAAGATCTCTCGTTTGGAAAGTGTCCTAACATTGCCGTCAGCTCTTCATTATGTCTCGACTTGATCTTCCTCTCTTGTTTCTCTTTATCCATCTGGATTGCAGAGCAGAGTTGAACTATTTCCTGTCTTGATTAACTAAACTGTCATATTGCACACCCTGGTTTGTCATGCACACTGATATCAAAACTGCAGCATTTGCGCAGACAGGTTTATTTATCCAGTGGCTTTGCTTTACTACTGTATTAAGAATTTGCAACAGTGAATAAAGACAAGAAATTGTGAATTAAGACTGTAATATGCAAAAAAAAATTGCTTTCTATGTATGATCTGCAACTTTCTTAACAGTGTGTTTAAATAAATATTGTATACAGTGGAACATATTCTAAATTTGAATAGATTAAAGGTAGCAGTATGCCAAGACAACTATTAGTAAGCCATTTTATGTTGATTCCCGCACAAATGGTAAATATTGCGACTCTTAAAAAACAGTTTTTATTTCTGCATTTCTTTTTGGCTCAGAAATGTCGCATTTCACATTTAAATTAACTGATATATAAATCAAGTAGTCCAGGAAATCAATATAAAGACATGTGCTGAAATATAGGTGCTAAAGTTACATAATGCATGCCTTGTTATGTGGTTACAGGCTTCTACTAGCATTCTATTCATTTTATTTTCAGGTCTCATTGTTTAAATGTGCTGTTGTGCAAAGGTAGTGCAAGTAGGCAAACAATACAGTTTCTGTCAATGTAAAAAAGCTGAAGTTTCCAAGCTTCTGAATGAGCCCACTTCACAGACATTCATGACATATTCCCCCCTTTAAGTTGAATAAATCTAGAAAAACTTTTAAATATCTTTTAATATTTATGTGAACCCTTTGGATTAATGTGTCCTAAAATCTAGTTTGATCTTCATCTTAGTTACCATAATGATAAAAAAAAAAAATCAGATTTAACTAATAACACACAGATTATTGTATTGTTCTTGTACATATTGAATATCATTCAAACATTCACAGTGTAGCTTGGAAAATGTAAACCCCTAAAGCTAATTAGAGTCAGGAGTTGGCAAACCTGGCATTCAATTTTACAGTTGACATTAATGTGAACAAAACAAAAGCAATATTTTGTAGCCAACTTATTTACACCCTGAGGTATATAATATAAATTCAGAAAAATAAGAAAAAAGTTAATTTTTGGCTCAAGTTTTTTGTGTGATTTCTTAATCTGAGAGACCCAGAATATACCATAATCGATATAATAAAATATAATTAAAATGTGAAAATGTTCTTTACAATTATACCAAACACTTGACCCCTCCTTGTTTTTATTTTTTTATTTTTTATAAGTTATAAATATTTAATTTTGGGTATGTCGCTGAAACAGGAAATCTTTAAAAACACTCAGAGCTTAAAGGGTTAAGTAGTTTTTAAACAGCCTCTGTTACAGTGGTATTAGTATGTGTTGCATATGTACAGAGAATGTGAATGGGTGTGCAATCCAATGCATGTTTCTTCTGCTCAAAATGTCAGCCTGTTTGTGTTGTAATCTGAAGATAACAGCATGGTTTAATGCAAGAGTGTGATATATGTAACATGGATCTGTGGGTCTAACCACTTTCTGAAGCTAGACTGACTCAAGTGTTGCATGTGTATGAGAAGCAACTGTTTTATGTATTGATGCCAGACTTATCATTCATTGTTTTGAATAGTAGTATCCTTTGGTTAGTGCACATCATGTTCCACTAACTAACTAACTGACTAACTAACTAAAGAAAATGAGATGCCCTTCCTTTCACATTTAAAGTATTTAAGTCACTAGATTATCGAACAATAAACATTTCTACAAGGGTTTGTAATATATAAAAAACATTTTGGGCTTACATTTACACCAAAAATAACTATATTGTCATACACACCTTAACCATGAAACAACATTTGTCATTTTTCCCAAAGTATGAATAAACAAACCATTAACATTATAAAGACAGTGACCTTTTGAATAGGAAAAATCACTACATAACAGCAATCAATGCTGATCAATATGATTTACTTCCTGTTTGAGGGTATATAGGAAACGCATGTGCATCAGCACTGAAAGATAAATGGAAAGAGAGGGAGGTTTGTCTTGCTCAATGAGAAGGTCGGATTTGATTCTGTTCATACTCTGATACTCTCGTCCAACTCGGTCCAGCTCGCGTTGACACTCTGTGAGCCTCCGCTCCTTCTCCTTGAATGTCCGCTGGTGGTTCTGATACATTTCCTGCAGCTGATCATCTGAGCCCTGAAAAACCTGAAGAACACCACAAACAAAAGAGGGTTTAGGCCACATGTTAACCTCAGTCACCATATACTTTTACTGCATCTTTTTTCCATACAAATTAATCATAAGGCTAACATTCTTCCCAACATCTTCTTTTGTGTTCCATGGAAAAATGAAAGTGAAATTGAACAACTTGAGGGTGATTAAACTGTGATTGAAGGGTGGAACTCAAATTGTGATTCTGGGTCAATGTGACTCAAAATAATGGAGCGGGTCACAAATGAATGCAAGCAGGAATTAATAATCTTCTGCTTTGCAAAGATTCACACTACTGTATAGATGCATTTGAGTTAACAGCTTTCCAACCTAACTACGGCAAAATATGGTGTACCGCAAGGCTCAGTCTGAGGCCCATTGTTGTTCTCCTTGTTCCATTTAGGTGATATTACAAAAACAATAGCTTTTGTTGTTATGCTGATGACATCCAGTGGTGCATTCCTTCAGAATGGGTTACATTTTATAGTATAAATGAGGTCTGCCTGTTTTATTAGACAAGAAAGTATCGAGAAAGAAATCTCCAGGCCCTGCATCTCAAATGTGTCAGTAGCATGTGCTCTTCCACTGCACAATGGCTGTCACACTCATGTTAAGTTAACATGCATTTTCCATGTAAATTCTTTGTTTAAAATTAACACGTCAACTATTTTTTGGATGTCAATTGGGCTTCAAGAACTTTTTGTAAAATAAAGTGAATTAAATTAGTTTCAATGGTAAGAAAAACATGGATGAAAACCCAAACTTTCAAGGGCAAGTAAATACCAAAACCATCCATTACTGAGCATCCTGTATTGTACATGTTTTCAGAGCAAAACACTTCCCCTGCTTTCAGATGATAGTTATCTGACATTTATGACTAATACTGAAAACATAACGGATGACTTCTTAGTCAACACTTTTTATAAGTTTGGGCTACCTGCTCCATCTTTTCTTCTAGCTCACGGTTATCATCCATCTGTTTTTGCCTGCTGTCCAGAGCAATGATGTCATTATCCAACTTCATCACTTTCCTCATGCTGTCATCTATGTCATTTAGATGGTTCTGAAAATATGGAGGCAAGTAAATGTATAAAATCACTGCAAGAATATATATTTTTTTGGGTTCTGTATGAACACCATCTGTATTGAATACATTTCATATTCATCATAAAACAATCAACTGCCAAAAAACAAAACAAAAAAACATGCCCTTTGTACAGATTGTTAACTGATGCTTCTCACCCCTAGTGGGTCAGTCTGGCTCTCGCTGTGCTGGACACTCTCTTTGGAGGAAGCTAGCTGACCCTGAGCCTTATCTTTGTTTTGTTTTGTTTCAGGTTCCTGAGCTCCATTTGGCAGGTAAAAATATAATAATTATCTAGTAATTATAGTATTATAGTAAATATAGTAATTAAAGCTTTTTGAGCAATGTGCAAGCAGAGCAGATGAACATTAAAGCTGAATTATGTAACATTTTCTGTGTTTAAATACTTTTTTCTACCCCAGCTTAATATTCAGAGACAGCTATTGTAAATTTCCTGAAGAAAGATCTTGTCTAAAAATAGTTTCTCTTATGGTTTGTACAAATATAGAACTATCTAAAGATTAATTCAATGTTAAATGGAAAGTTTACCCCAAAAAAAAATAAACATTTGTTGCCATTTAGTCACCATCTTGTTGTTTTTCCAAACACGTAAGGCTTTCTTTCATTGAACACGAGATGCAAGACTGAATGTTACATTTATGCATTTTGGCAGATGCTTATTGCACTTATTACAGGGACAATCCCCCCGGAGCAACCTGGAGTTAAGTGCCTTGCTGAAGGACACAATGGTGGTGGCTGTGGGGATCGAACCAGTGACCTTCTGATTAACATTTATGTGCTTTAGCCCACTACACCACCATTCATTGTATGGGGAAAAAATGCTATGAAATTGAATGGTGATCGAGGCTATCGTTCTGTCTATCGTCTTCTTTTGTGTTCCACTAAAGAAAGAAAGTCAGACTGGTTTGGATCATCAAGAGACAGAATTTGCATTTTGTGAGAATGATCCCTTTAACTTTTGACCTTGCTTTCAAACTATGTGTGAACAAAAGACCTTCTTAAAGGTGCTGTAACTTCTGCCACTGAATCTGCCCAAAAACTATTAGTAGTACTGCATTATGTTTGCAGTCAAACTGGAACCACACAAGGACAGACTTTAAGAAACGTCTTTCAGGTGTTGTGCTGAAATCGGTGACATATCGAAATCTGTGACTAGAAGCCGCTGTTCAGTAGGTTTTCATATGAGAACACGTCCGATGATCGTGCTCAGTGCGCGTCACCGCGCGCTGACAAGTGACGCGAAAATACGCGCACCGAGGGGGCGGGGCTGTTTAATGAGAACAGATTTCTTAAAGACGCATGCTACCACAAGCGATCCATAGATAGTCAGTTGTGTGTTTTACTTTTAATATTGTTGTTCTTAATTATTTGTTTTATTCCGTTGTTATCGTTTATTTGTGCACGAAATATATTTATTTGTAATATTTGTATTATTGTCTTTGTTCTTCATCTTACATTTTTTCAACTTTATTCTCAACTAAGTGTGTTTAATTTTCACCAAACTCAATCATGTGATGTCTAATCTCCTCTGTGTTGTCCACTAAAAGCAATATATGATAGTAAATAACAGTGCCCACAACTTCACATTTCAAATAAATAGAACACAGAAAGATCACATTCACTTATCTGCTCTTATGCTAATAAAATATCCATCTATAGAGACAGTTATCAGGAAAGTAAAACTATGAACGCTTGGACACTATAATGAAATATTCTATCTCAGTCACTTTACTGAAACTTACAAAACAAAGGCAAAGTTTCTGCTTCATATATTAAAAGACTTCAAACTCTTTTGGCTTATTTGTATTGCTCTAAGTGCAACTGAGAGTGCAACAGAAAGTACATTAGCACAAATATAAAGTAGCATTAAAATTAGGATACAACTAAACAAAGGATCAATAATGCAGTTACTTTCACGTACAAACTGCAGTTTAGGCTTGTTTTGACTGCTCGTGCACTTCAGACATATTCACGTCAACATCACAAATTTCTGGATCTACACATCCCACAATGCAATGTAATAAAATGCTATATTCTCGTCTAAACATACCCCTTGGTTCTAAATCGTAGGAAGATGATTATGGCTGAAATACATTGATAAATAAGAGAAATACATTGAGAAATTAAAGTGAAAATGATTCAATATTATTAAAGAGCAATGATATGGTAAATGCAAGTGCAAGCGTTGACTTGACTGCCTTGAAACATCATTTTGAAAGGGTGGTACAGCCAGAGACTATTTAGTGAAGACGGACCACTTCTACTAAAAGAATAGTAGTAAAAATTTTCTCATCATTAACCTCATGCCAGCCTAGATGTCTTCTGCTGACCACAAATTGAAGATTTTTAGAAGAATATCTCAGATCTAGGTCTATACAATGCAAGTTAATAGTGGTCAGAAGGTCCAAAACATATATAAAGTAATCATACAATTTATCCATATGACTCCATGTGTGGGACAGACTACATGTGTGGGACAGAAACAGATCAATATTAATTCAGTTTGTACTATAAATTCTCCTCCCTGCTCAGTAAGTGGCGACATGCACAAAGAAAAGTATCACCAAAAAATGTAAAAATATATTAGTTGCAATATATTGCGGAAAATCAAAATGGTGGAATCATCTCAATTATGCTCTCAGTTACAGAACCCCTCTATCAAATGGAACCTTCAAGGTTATCAAAACAATGTGTAAAGGTGCCGTCCACTGGTGAGGAGACAAGACGCCATTTTTAAATGGAATTCAATGGAGGATATGCTTCAGTGTGCTGAATAAATGCTTGGTGAGGTAATAGCTCGTCGTTTAGTGAATTGACCACCTGTCTGTTAATCTTCAACATGTTTTACACTAAATATCCTTTTGGAATGAACTATGTTTAGAGTTTACTTCGATAAGAAGTCATTAACAATATTGCGACAGGTAGGTTCCAGTTTACGGCTCTCCCCATTAATTTGTATGGCATCTGTAAACTCTGTATTACTGTCATAACATGCTAGTTAAATGATATTATCTACTATGGTAAGAGTGTGGAGGTTGTTATCTATTTATAAAATAATCTCTCCTCAGTATTACTCTTATGATGGGGCGGCTGTGGCTCAGGTGGTAGAGCTGGTTGGCCACTAATCACAGGGTTGGTGGTTCCATGCCCGGCCCACATGACTCCACATGCCGAAGTGTCCTTGGGCAAGACACTGAACCCCAAGTTGCTCCCAATGGCAGGCTAGCGCCTTGCATGGCAGCTCTGCTGTCATTGGTGTGTGAATGTGTGTGTGTGAATGGGTAAATGAGTCACAGTGAATACTTCCGAGAGCAATATCAAATCTTTCGTTCTTAAGTGGCACCGGGAGACATCAATCAATTTTGAGAGGAATCTGACAGCAAACATCCACCCACAATTGTTCAGATCCACTCAACTTTCCCTCTCATGCTGTGTCTGGCCTGTAAGTAGTCAAAATTCGAATAAATATCGGTTGATATAAATTGTGACCTGTGGAGGATGATTGGTTTACGCAGGCTATTCTCTGTTTTGTGTAGAGTCACATTTGATGCGAAAAGATAGGAAACCAAAGTGTTAACACATATGTTTAAAATGTCGCCAAAATAGGTAATAATGAAAAGACACCAAAGATTCTTTCAAGACTAGTCAGTCCACTTGACGGCCAGCTTTGGAATGCTTCCGGAGCAATTTATAATATAAACAAGCTGTCTATAGACTTGAATGGGGAAAGAACGAAATCGCCAAACGGTTGGCCAAGATTACAATCAAATCACTTTATAGTCACACGACCATATGCACAAGTGCAGCAGTGAGTGAAAGTTTTGTGTGCAGTTCTGAGCAACATAGCAGTCATGGCAATGACGAGACATATACCAATGACAATAAACATCAGATTTACACAATACAATTTACATATCCAATGTACACATAATTACACAACACAATAATAAGATACAATGTACAGTAAACAATAAAAGTATATAAAGTGTATAAAAATATATACAGTAGGTTGTACTGTAAAGAGAATAACGTTTTTGACAGTCCAGTGTAAGATTAATAAAGTGCAGTGCTGAAGTATATTGATCGTGAGAGATCAAGTGTTCAAAACTCTGATTGCTTGGGGGAAGAAGCTGTCATGTAATCAGCTGGTGCGGGCCCTGATGCTGCGAGACCACCTGCCTGATGGTGAGAGCAGTGAGAGCTGACGTTGAGGGAGAGTTTGTGCTCCTGAAACCAGCGTGTCAGAGTGTGCACCTCCTCTCTGTAGGCTGTTTCATTATTGTCATAAGTGTAACTACCACTGTCGTATCATCAGCAAACTTAATGATGGCTTTGGAGTTAAGTGTTGCCACAAAATCGTGTGTGTACAGGGAATACAGGAGTGGGCTGAGAACACAGCCCTGCGGGGCTCCAGTGTTGAGGGTCAGTGATGAGGAGATGTTGCTGCCCAATCTAACCACCTGATGTCTGCCTGACAGGAAGTCCAGGATCCGGCTGCACAGCGAGCTGTTTAAGCCCAGAGCCCGGAGTTTCACATCAACCTTGGAGGGCACTATGGTTTTGAATGCTGAGCTGTAGTCTACAAATAGCATTCTCACATATGTGTTCCTTTTTTCCAGGTGGGAGAGAGCCGTGTGTAGCGGTTGATGCGGTATGCAAACTGCAATGGGTCCAGTGAGGTGGGCAGCAGAGAGCAGATGTAATCTCCGATTAGCCTCTAAAAGCATTTGCTGATGATGGGGGTCAGAGCAACAGGACGCCAGTCATTTAAGCAAGTGATTTTTGATTGCTTTGGTACGGGCAAAATGGTGGACATTGTGAAGCATGTGGGGACTACAGACAAGGAGAGGGACAGGTTGAAAATGTCAGTAAAAACACCAGCCAGTTCATTCACGCACGCTCTGATGATGCAGCTTTACGGATGTTCACTCGTTGGAAGGAACGGGTTACATCTGCAACAGAGACGGAGAGTGAACCAACCTCTGTAACGTCGGCCGTGAGAGCTCTTTCCGCGAGGGTGGTGTTATTTCCCTCAAAATGAGCATAAAAGGTATTTAGCTCATCCGGGAGAGTTTTCACAGCAGAGTTTTTATTCCCTTTGTAGTCATGATGATGTTTAATCCCTGCCACATGCTTCTAGAGTCGGTGGTGTTGAACTGTACTACAATCTTGTGCCTGTACTGGCATTTTGCTGCTCAGATAGTTTTGCGGAGAGCATAACTGGCTTGTCTCCTCCATGTTCCCGGAATTAAAAGCGGAGGTCCGCGCCTTAAGTGCCACGAACATCGCTATTAACCCATGGTTTCTGGTTGGTGTAGATCTGTATTGTTTTGGTCGGAACACCCTTTCTGATGAAACACGTTACGCTATCAGCGTAAACCTCAATGTCGTCATCAGAGGCGGACCGGAACATCTCCCAGTCTGTGTGATCAAAACAGTCTTGTAGCGCAGAGTCTGATTGGTCCGACCAGCACTAGATCATTCTGAGGGTGGGTGCTTACTGTTTCAGTTTCTGCCTGTAAGCGGACAGAAGCAGAAGAGAAGAGTGGTCTGATTTGCCAAATGGTGGGCGGGGGAGGGATTTGTAGCCATCCCAGAAAGGAGAATAGCAATGGTCCAAATCCTGGTCCCCTCTTGTGTTGAAGCTGATATGTTGGTGGTATTTTGGTGCGATTGTTTTCAGATTGGCTTTGTTAAAGTCCCTGGTCACAATGAACACGGCCTCAGGGTGTGCGGTTTCCTGCTCACTTACAGTTCCTTGAGTGCGCAGTCTGTGTCGGCTTGTGGGGGGATGTACACAGCAGTGATAATGGCCGCTGTGAATTCCCTCGGTAGCCAGAATGGTCGACACAAAAGCATGAGAAATTCCAGATCAGTTGCAGTACACTTAGTTAACCATTTTGATGTAATTAGCAAATAATTTTTAATGTCTACAAATATAGGATATGGGCCTTTATCACGCTGCCATGTTCGCACTGAGCGGAAGCTTCGCTTAGTAGCGTAAATCAGCTTCCACTGCAGTCTGTTTCAATGGAAGTGCCCACATTGCAGAATGATCATGGATGATTTTATGTACAATTCATCTCAAATACTTAATCTAAACAGACCAACCTCACCTTACATTCTTTACTCAGGTTAATGAAGTTTTGAAATAAAATCTCATGTTGTTTTTAATATTTTAAACAGGTATGTGAGAATGGAACACTTCACAGAGTATAAGTGGCCCAGTGACTAATAAAGTTTTTAACTGACTAAAAATGAAAGGTTAAAACTGTACATCAAAGTAGTTTTTGCCTTTATGAGGAGGTTATTTCCTTTTACTGAAGTCTTATTTTCTAAGAATGTATTTTAAGTGTTTTAATTGAGAATCATGAGACGAAACCAGTCAAAATGGCATACGGTATAACATTAATTCATTTTCAAAATATTATCATATTAAAACTTTTTAAAACAATAATACTTAATGAATATATAAAGTGAGGCAGTAACCAATATTTAGAGCTCAGAAATTAAAACTTGCACAATAATTTTTTTCTCATTATAATGTGTTTGCTTTAAACGTGACCCTACTTGTTAAAGTTCTTTACCCACATTTTAATACTGCAATGTGATTTAAGCTGCAAAATGACTGAAAATGTTTTACAGTACTTGCTTTCTCATTATTGTTCTCAACTCCATAAAATGAAATTATGCGTTGTTACTCGGTATGACACCCTATGAGTTTACACATGAATTGTCATTTTTACACACCTTACACATAATTGATGTTGATAAATAATAAATTTTTATGTTAAGCAACAGGAGTCACACTGAAAATAGTTTTTTCAAGGAAATGAATTAGGCTACGCTGTAAAGAAATCACTACAGATAGTCATGCTCTAAAATCTAATATAGATAATGGAAACATTCAGAGTAAAGATTGAATAAAACAACAAGCAATGTTATGGAATTGTGCGTGCAATTGCAGATTATTACCACATCTCATTAAACTTTCTCCAGTCTTGGCTGCACAGTTGAGCGCTGCAATTAGTGTATGGCTCTGGCTCAGAGATGATTGCTTGGATATCAGATAATAGATGACATCAGGTGTCTCTGGCCAAACAAATGAGTTCTTCTCACCGGTTTGTCTCAAGCAGCTAACCTCAATTTCATCTTCCACCCCCTGGAGAACTTGGCCAACAAAGGGTCCTTCATTTCTCACCACTACAAATTTCCCAATTAAATTGAGTGCTTGCTATGTTGTGGGGATGGCCTTCACATTTGTTTCAATTTCTGAATGATTGAAGTCAATCACTATGGGGTCATGGCATTGACAGATCTCTCCTCCTTGTCTTTCCTGGGGTTTGTGCAGCAACTTGGTGAATCTTCATTGTGCCCTTCACGACTTGGGAGCTGACTTGGTACAGATTCATCATATCTGGTCACATCCTCCTCTGGAATCCAGAAGTGATCTATGGCTGAGCTGTTCTCCTTGAGAGCCCTGTAAAGTTCCTCTGGGGTCTGGATGTCTCTACCTATATTCACCAGGGCATCAGCAGTACATTTCATGGCTCCTCCAACTCCATCAGGAGCCCCTTTCCCATGGGATTTTTCAGAGAAATTACATGTGACTTCATCATATCCCCAAAGGAATGGAACTGTGCTCAGAAGATAAAAGTTATTTTATTCCGGTACTGTGTCATTGGGCCATCACTTAAGAAGTGAACTTTTTATGGTTGGGTTCTCCTCCTTCACCTTTTTAAGATTGGTTCTAGGTGTGCCCAGACAGCTCTATCATCGTGACGGAGGCTGTTTGAGATGGTGGCATAAGACTTGCACCTCTGCTTTGTGTATACCACACAGGTATGTATGGTTACCTGTTTTCAAATTCCACCAAAATGGAAGGCCTGGATCTCTGTGCGTAGCTTGCATCCATAATTTTCACAGAAGTCGATATGGACAACTAATATGTTAGCATATTAGCTTACAACAAACTGGGACTAGCAAACTAGCTAGTCTGGTTGTTGAAAAGAATTTGGTATAGTCAAACCTACAAATTTTGCCATTTTTTTATTCTAATCACTTCTGGCATATTTTATGCTGACAGGTTTAACATGTTAAGCTTGGGCAGAGCAAGCAATTAAGCAAACCTATGGAAAAAATTTCAGTAGGAAAGTAAGCTACACCTCACCTCTGAATTTCCCACCACTGAAGAGAGAAATAAATAAACTGTGTCATGTGTTCACTACAGTGTATGGCCTTTTCATCAAGGGGCAGATTCCCCAGTATGACAGGTTGGACAATAATTTAATTGAATTATAATTGAATTATTAAATATTATTATTCATATATAATTTGTTAGTACTTAAATAAACAATGTTCACAATAATGTGTTAATATCACAAT
The DNA here is from genome assembly GCF_025860055.1 of Xyrauchen texanus. Taxonomy (NCBI): domain Eukaryota; kingdom Metazoa; phylum Chordata; class Actinopteri; order Cypriniformes; family Catostomidae; genus Xyrauchen; species Xyrauchen texanus. The sequence continues at coordinate 31,910,624 of NC_068309.1, read as the reverse complement.
AAGAATGGAAATTATACAAACAAAAGCTGAAAACTACATAAAAAGAATATAATGCCAAACGTGTGTCATCCGGGATAACGGATGACATTATGAACTAACAGAAAATAACTGTTATCCTATATGACAAAATTGTCATCAGGATGACAAAACTCGGTTTGAACCTTAATCAGGCAGTTGTTCTGGCCACCTATAGAAATCTGCAACCTTGCCCATCAACTTCCAAGTATGTAAATGAATAATAAATAAAATACAATAATGCCTTTGGCAGAGATGTATATACACTCACCTAAAGGATTATTAGGAACACCTGTTCAATTTCTCATTAATGCAATGATCTAATCAACCAATCACATGGCAGTTGCTTCAATGCATTTAGGGGTGTGGTCCTGGTCAAGACAATCTCCTGAACTCCAAACTGAATGTCAGAATGGGAAAGAAAGGTGATTTAAGCAATTTTGAGCGTGGCATGGTTGTTGTGCCAGACGGGCCGGTCTGAGTATTTCACAATCTGCTCAGTTACTGGGATTTTCACACACAACCATTTCTAGGGTTTACAAAGAATGGTGTGAAAAGGGAAAAACATCCAGTATGTGGCAGTCCTGTGGGCGAAAATGCCTTGTTGATGCTAGAGGTCAGAGGAGAATGGGCCGACTGATTCAAGCTGATAGAAGAGCAACTTTGCCTGAAATAACCACTCGTTACAACCGAGGTATGCAGCAAAGCATTTGTGAAGACACAACACGCAAAACCTTGAGGTGGATGGGCTACAACAGCAGAAGACCCCACCGGGTACCACTCATCTCCACTACAAATAGGAAAAACAGGCTACAATTTGCAAGAGCTCACCAAAATTGGACAGTTGAAGACTGGAAAAATGTTGCCTGGTCTGATGAGTCTCAATTTCTGTTGAGACATTCAGATGGTAGAGTCAGAATTTGGCGTAAACAGAATGAGAACATGGATCCATCATGCCTTGTTACCACTGTGCAGGCTGGTGATGGTGGTGTAATGGTGTGGGGGATGTTTTCTTGGCACACTTTAGGCCCCTTAGTGCCAATTGGGCATCGTTTAAATGCCACGGCCTACCTGGGCATTGTTTCTGACCATGTCCATCCCTTTATGGCCACCATGTACCCATCCTCTGATGGCTACTTCCAGCAGGATAATGCACCATGTCACAAAGCTCGAATCATTTCAAATTGGTTTCTTGAACATGACAATGAGTTCACTGTACTAAAATGGCCCCCACAGTCACCAGATCTCAACCCAATAGAGCATCTTTGGGATGTGGTGGAACGGGAGCTTCGTGCCCTGGATGTGCATCCCACAAATCTCCATCAACTGCAAGATGCTATCCTATCAATATGGGCCAACATTTCTAAAGAATGCTTTCAGCACCTTGTTGAATCAATGCCACGTAGAATTAAGGCAGTTCTGAAGGCTGAAAGGGGGTCAAACACAGTATTAGTATGGTGTTCCTAATAATACTTTAGGTGAGTGTATATATATATATATATATATATATATATATATATATATATATATATATATATATATTTATTTTATTTTTTTAACACTTTTTGTAGCTGGGTGATTCTTCAACTATGGTACTCTTTGAGCTAGACAGTTTCAGATAATAAAAACATTTCTACAAACAGCTTTTTAGTATCAGTTGGTTTCTCAATCTGTCTAGAAACCTTCCCTTAAGTTGGCTGTGATGATTTGTATTGAATAATATATATATTTTGCCATTTTTATCTGACAGTCCAAGAAAACGGTCATTTCCATCACATAGCAAAACATGTGTTTTGAAGAGAAAATAATTAAAAATCTTCTGTTACAAATATATTTGATTAAACAGCACACACATCTCTGATCAAATTTGTAATTTATTTATTTTTCAGAAATGTAACTGTAAAGATTTTCCAACGTTTACACTAAAAAACACCTAAAACTAGATCACTGGAACATTTCATTTACTTATCATAGCTCAAAATCATGTATTTCTCAAAGTGTATACACATGCCTTACCCCTAACTGCACAATTATCAACACCACTGAATATAGTTGGTTTGATTGTATGTTTTTATATGTTTTACTTTAAAATATGTGTTGTGGTGGAAATGACATGGCGTATGGAAGAGACCGAGTGTGGTGGAAATGACAAAGATAGTCAACTTCCAATTAAAAACTATTTTTCTACTGCTCTATGTGGTGAACCAGAGCAAATCAATAAGCAACAGCATTAGTGAACAAAAACATATCAATATTTTTAAATGAAAAACAATGAAAAAACATGAATATGTGTTAAAAATCAGCAAATAATTTCTTCACTGTTTTCTACATGCTGAACTAGGACAAACTAGTACAAACTAGAGCAAACCCTTTATGTCATCATTACCTTAATGTAACCTTAATATAACCAGTTGAATAACAGATAAAATAGGCAATATTTTGAAATCGAAAACTTAGCATGCTTATATGCTATATGCCTATATGCTGAACCAGAGTAAACACTCTGTACTTAAACGTTACTGACATGTGTGTTATGTCGTAAATCCATGTACTGTCAAACGTAATCATGTGGAATAACAACTTGAATCTGACTAAATAGACATTGTATTTGCTAAATACTGTATTTGTTAAACTTGCATGACCAGAGGTTCAGTTATGTTTCATGGTCAAGAACAGAGCATATTTCCTTCCAAACTGTTGGCTCCACCATCACATGCCTCTTTGTTACTGGTGGAGGCTCTGGGACCAGCCTGATCACATCTTCTGGCCGGTACCAAATTACATCGTCTCTCATAGGCCAGAAGAACTTGTTTATGCCATTATGACTCATGGTTCTCACCAGAGCACAACCCTCAGGGTCCAGATCCTGTATAATGCCAGAGTAAGGATCCCCATCATACCGTACCACACACCAACTTCCAATCAGTCCCTCATGCAGGTCTATGATGGATTGAGAGGTGCTGGTAAGTGTGCTTGAACTTGGTGATCCCAGTGCAGTCTCCATGTTCTGTGGTCCCAGTATGTCGACATTTTTGAGACCAAAACACTGGCAAGGATGGGGATCTGCACAAAAGCAGTGATTTAACAACACCTTGTTGCTTTTTCTTCAGGTATCTTTCTCGGTTCTTCTTGAGGGGCTCTGCATATTTAAGTGGATCTGATTTTATTCTTTCTCTATATGATCTTGACATCTGTGCTGTGGTATTGCTTGCCATCTTAAAGAAAGAGCCAAGACAGCATGTCAAACTTACTTATCTATTGTTCTCTTATTTACAACAATATTGTAACAATAATAAATAATAAAATATAATTAATTAAGGTAGTAAGGAAATATGTATTTTTTTACATTAAAGTTTTAGTATTATAGCCCAAAAAAGTAGCTGTTTAGCATGAACAATGTCATTTCCACCACAACCTGTCTTTACCACCACATTGAACACCGTGGTGGAAATGACTGTGGTGGAAATGACATTTCCCCCCTTTCCCTCTAAAATATCATGCTATGTTAGCCTGCTAATATTAGTTTAAGAGTTAGCATTAAATATACACAAATTACACATAATTAAATTAAATTTATCCAGTTATTTTTACGTCCATGTGAAATATGAGCAGTTTGGAAATGACTACCAATAAACATACTCTCAGTTTTAGTCATATTTACCTTGATTTTTCTTCTTTTCATTACTCCCTGAAGAGGTCACCCTTTCACCCAGCCATGTGTTCCACTGCGGAGTTTCTGTTGCTATGGTTACTAAGTATACAAACCTATAGCAATGATCCCAGGATTCTATTTTGTACAGTGTGGTGGAAATGACAGTGAACCCAAGAGACAAGGGTTCTACTTATGAAAAATATAGGAAAATGTGAATAAATATTGCAATATATAATATGTATAATTGAAATAGACATTATTTTATCATTTGTACTTGAAATCTACATTATTTAAATATTTAATTTAGAATTAAGCAAGGTTGAGGGTACAAAGTCTGGCTTAGGGACAGAGGGAAAACAGTAAAAACCATGCATAAAAGGCCTCATATTATATAATAAAAAGAATGATTGACCCATGATACATTTTTATAAGTTCCCCTTAGGGTGAAGTAAATGTGACAAAAACAAAAAAGAAGAAATGTTTTTTAGATTTTATTATTTCATCCAGGGACAAGAAAAGTACCATAGTTAAAGAATCACCCAGCTATTATGCATTTCACCATGAGGTCCGGACAGTTATCCTTTATGACATTGTGACACTATAATGTCTAATAATTCTTATAAACATTTAACTTATTTCTACTCCATAAAGGGGTTTGGACATCAAAATTGCACGTCACGTCATTGGTCCAAGTACGTTTTTTATTAGAGGAATGCAAGATTACAAACAAGAGTACCTTTACACATTAAAGAGCATAAGGACAAGACAATACAGTAGGCTATGTCACAAAAACACGTATATTCCGAATAAAGATTCTACATAGCCTATTATATGCAATGTAGGCTAGGCTACTTTATCTCCGTCAATGATATACGATCAATTTTTAAATGTTCAAATTAAGAAACTTTTCCATCCCAGAGTCCGATAATATAAATTAACTGGTTTATTACTTGTAAAGGTGTGGTTATATCCTTGTGGTTTGTGTACAATGACTGGGGAAGCGTTCACGCGCGAGTCGCGACCGAATGCAATGTAAATAAAGTGTCAGTGTCTACAACTGTATTATATTTACAATAGTGAAAACAGCTACATTAAAACACTTAAACGCTGTCTCTTCGGACTTGAGTTGAGTAGGCTACAATAATCCTCTGGAAGTATAAAATGAACAGCAAGCACGCGCCGCTCCTCGTGAACTGGGAAAACTTTGCGCTGATAAACGCCTTGTTCAGATACTATTACACATTATAGTGGTAGATAACGCATAATGAAGTGATGAGTTATTCCAAAGACACAATCAAACGGCTGATGTTTACTGCCAAGTGCATCCAAATTGGCTACATTTATTATAAAAAAATGCGATCGTCCATAGCCATATCGATGGGCAGATGTTTGGTTACGATACTTTTCGGAACAGGTGTTGTGTCGAAGTCTATTTCCCCGTCGGCTTCCGTTTCCTCCTAGCCCCGCCCCGGTCTAAACGACGAAGGAAGCTCGCGTTCTCAAAAAGCTCGCCCCCGAGATGCTGTGCTCTTGCCACTGAGGTCTACGGAGAGTGTAAGGCTCAAAACTACAGTTTATAACATTATAGCTGGGGGACCGCATCCTGACAGCTGAGAATGTTACTGTCAGGTACTGTTCCCCGTTTTCAATTTGAAAAAAAGCACATGTGACAAATTTATACTGCTGACTTGTTTCCCCACATCAGATAAGTCCTGTGATGTTTAGCCTGCTATCCCTATTTGTCCATTATAGCAGGGGGAATACATGCAGCTCTGAGAATGTTACTGTCAGATACTGTTCCCCGTGTTCAATAAGAAAGAAAGCTCAAATATGTGTCAAATTCATACTGCTGACTTGTTTACCCACAACAGATAAGTCCTGTGATTTTTAGCCTGCTATCCCTAGGCCTATTTGTCCATTATAGCAGGGGGAATACGTTCTGACAGATGGGAATGTAACTGTCAGATACAGTTCCCCCTGTGTTTAATAAGAAATAAAGTCCATTGACGTGTCATATTCAAACTGCTGACATTCCCCCTGCTATAATGGAAAAATTTAGGGATAGCAGGCTACAAATCACAGGAACTATCTGTTTTGGGGAAACAAGTCAGCAGTACAACACATGTATGAGCTTTCTTTCTTATTGAACACGGGGAACAGTATCTGACATTAACATTCTCAGCTGTCAGGATGCGTACCCCCTGCTATAATGGGGGTGGTTTTTTTATATACCTGCAATTACCTTTGACCTTTTCTTAGTAAAAGGTGAAAGTGTACTTGTTGTGACTAAAATACATCAGATTAAGTTTAATGTAAACAGCAGACCTAAAGTGGAGAACGGAGCACTCTTGTGGCCAAACAGCGCAATTGCATATATATATATATATATATATATATATATATATATATATATATATATATATATATATATACATTCCCATATATATATAGAAAAAACCTTGGCTATGGGGAAAAAAGAGAAATATGGGAGAATGGTAGCCTATAAAATCACAGCTATGTGAGTGAGCACACATTTATTCCAATAGTCTACTATATTCAAAATGAACTCGCACAAATGATAAAATTATTAATAGATAGAAATAACTGTATGTGGTTGTGTTCATAAAGATATACAAATGCAACAAACATAGGCTCTGTTACCCATTTCCAGAAATATAACTAGAAAGTCATAAAATTTGGATTGTTCCGCCTATGTTTTTACTTATAATTAGTATCAAAGTCTGTTGCCCTTATGTTTTCCCTTAATGTTATTGTTGAATTCTGTTCCCCCCATGTTTCCCCTTAATGTTATTGTTGAATTGTGTTCCCCCTATGTTTCCCCTTAAGGTTAGTGTCGAATTCTGTTCCCCCAAGTTTCCCCTTAAGGTTATTGTCGAATTCTGTTCCCCCTATGTTTTCCCTTAATGTTATTGTTGAATTCTGTTCCCCCCATGTTTCCCCTTAATGTTATTGTTGAATTGTGTTCCCCCTATGTTTCCCCTTAAGGTTAGTGTCGAATTCTGTTCCCCCAAGTTTCTCCTTAAGGTTAGTGTCGAATTCTGTTCCCCCTATGTTTCCCATTAATGTTATTGTTGAATTCTGTTCCCCCTATGTTTCCCCTTAAGGTTAGTGTCGAATTCTGTTCCCCCTATGTTTCCCCTTAAGGTTAGTGTCGAATTCTGTTCCCCCATGTTTCCCCTTAATGTTATTGTCGAATTCTGTTCCCCCTATGTTTCCCCTTAAGGTTAGTGTCGAATTCTGTTCCCCCATGTTTCCCCTTAAGGTTATTGTCGAATTCTGTTCCCCCTATGTTTCCCCTTAAGGTTATTGTCGAATTCTGTTCCCCCTATGTTTTCCCTTAATGTTATTGTTGAATTCTGTTCCCCCCATGTTTCCCCTTAATGTTATTGTTGAATTGTGTTCCCCCTATGTTTCCCCTTAAGGTTAGTGTCGAATTCTGTTCCCCCAAGTTTCCCCTTAAGGTTAGTGTCGAATTCTGTTCCCCCTATGTTTCCCATTAATGTTATTGTTGAATTCTGTTCCCCCTATGTTTCCCCTTAAGGTTAGTGTCGAATTCTGTTCCCCCTATGTTTCCCCTTAAGGTTAGTGTCGAATTCTGTTCCCCCATGTTTCCCCTTAATGTTATTGTTGAATTCTGTTCCCCCATGTTTCCCCTTAATGTTATTGTTGAATTCTGTTCCCCCATGTTTCCCCTTAATGTTATTGTTGAATTGTGTTCCCCTATGTTTCCCCTTAATGTTATTGTTGAATTCTGTTCCCCCTATGTTTCCCCTTAATGTTATTGTTGAATTCTGTTCCCCCTATGTTTCCCTTAATGTTATTGTTGAATTCTGTTCCCCTATGTTTCCCTTAATGTTATTGTTGAATTGTGTTCCCCATGTTTCCTTAATGTTATTGTTGAATTCTGTTCCCCTATGTTTCCCTTAATGTTATCGTTGAATTCTGTTCCCCATGTTTCCCTTAATGTTATTGTTGAATTCTGTTCCCTATGTTTCCTTAATGTTATTGTTGAATTCTGTTCCCCTATGTTTCTTAATGTTATCGTTGAATTCTGTTCCCCTATGTTTCCTTAATGTTATTGTTGAATTCTGTTCCCCTATGTTTCCTTAATGTTATTGTTGAATTCTGTTCCCCTATGTTTCCCCTTAATGTTATTGTTGAATTGTGTTCCCCATGTTTCCCTTAATGTTATTGTTGAATTCTGTTCCCCATGTTTCCCCTTAATGTTATCGTTGAATTCTGTTCCCTATGTTTCCTTAATGTTATTGTTGAATTCTGTTCCCCTATGTTTCCCTTAATGTTATCGTTGAATTCTGTTCCCCTATGTTTCCCCTTAATGTTATTGTTGAATTCTGTTCCCCTATGTTTCCTTAATGTTATTGTTGAATTGTGTTCCCCATGTTTCCTTAATGTTATCGTTGAATTCTGTTCCCCATGTTTCCCTTAATGTTATCGTTGAATTCTGTTCCCCATGTTTCCCTTAATGTTATTGTTGAATTCTGTTCCCCCTATGTTTCCCCTTAATGTTATCGTTGAATTCTGTTCCCCCATGTTTCCCCTTAATGTTATTGTTGAATTCTGTTCCCCCTATGTTTCCCCTTAATGTTATTGTTGAATTCTGTTCCCCCATGTTTCCCCTTAATGTTATTGTTGAATTCTGTTCCCCCATGTTTCCCCTTAAGGTTATTGTTGAATTCTGTTCCCCCTATGTTTCCCCTTAATGTTATCGTTGAATTCTGTTCCCCCTATGTTTCCCCTTAATGTTATCGTTGAATTCAGTTCCCCCATGTTTCCCCTTAATGTTATCGTTGAATTCTGTTCCCCCTATGTTTCCCCTTAATGTTATCGTTGAATTCAGTTCCCCCATGTTTCCCCTTAATGTTATCGTTGAATTCAGTTCCCCCATGTTTCCCCTTAAGGTTAGTGTCGAATTCTGTTCCCCCATGTTTCCCCTTAAAGTTAGAGTTGTAATCTGTTCCCCGTATGTTTCCCCTAAGGTTAGTGTTGAAGTCTTTAACCGTATGTTTTTCCTTACCGTTATTGTAGAATTCTGTTCCCCCGATGTCTCCCCTTAAGTTTAGTTTTGAAGTCTGTTCCCGCTATATTTCCCCTTAAGATTGTTGTCAAAGTTCCCCCTTGTTTAAAGTTTAATGGCACTTAGGGGTACACTAACTGTGGAAACATAGGGGAAACAGACATGCAAACAGTGATAAAGGCCTATTATTTAAATGTTATGGTGACTTTTGCAAAAACGACATTCTATTGTTGTTTAAATTCACAGGACATATTTACACATTTTCCTCATTGTCAATATTATTTCATGTGTCCACTGGGTAATGTTTTATAAATACATTTATTGAAATTGAGATCATATTCATTAATTGAGATCAACAAACTGTTTTAACACTACATTAGATCCCAGGTGAAGACAGCTGGTTGATAACAATGTTATACTTATTTTTCAAGCTCTTCTCATCTTCTTTTTAATTGTGAATGGTGTGATGTAGCTTGTATGAAATGTTCAGATTATAAAAATATATTGTGTTTATAGGATTGCAGCACACAGGTAGAGGTGATGAAACCATACTTGAGGCACTTTTCCACCTTAGTGACCTTCTGTATTACACTCATCTCTTCAGATTTGTAAGTAACATGCTGTCTTTGTTGGAAATACACAGGGTGGCATTTTGAACATAAGCATAGCTTTCTTATTAAGAAAAAAAAAGTATATGAAGTGGTCTGTCAATGAACATCAGTATATTTTCTTACCTGTTTAAGTTTGTTTGTAACTGATGTTTTGTATCTCGTGCTTAGGACATGAACACAATATACTCACTGAATGTGCATAATGAAGGCAGAGAGGTTTGTTTTGAATATCCTAACAGACCTTGAGATTGCAATGATCTGAGACGAATGATATGATCATCTGTAAGCAGGACTGGGCCTGTTCTCTTTCAGATGTGCAGCTGTAAGGAGTTCATTGCTCAAGAGCTTCTGAAGATGTTTCTTTCGGTAGAAATCACTTATTAAGATGCTGCTGAACCTCATACTGCACTAAGTCTGTTGCAACACAATCCGGTGAGAAGCAAGTATATATAAAATGTATTTTATATGTGTCTGGCCCAATTTTATTCAAGTGACATATCATGATTTTTCCTTTACTTTGTGTTATTTTGCAAGATCGAAGAACACTGCCTATAAGACAAAGTTATGGTTTGCATGAGAAATAGTCATCAGAGGAATGATCATCAGTTGACATTCATTAGTCGGTGTATCACATTTTTCTCAGGATTGCATAACCATATCCAAATGCATAACCAACAGTGAATTTTGATTCATCGTGCAAGAATGAACCCGGTTCGATACAATTTTGTTATTGTCTGTTTTGCTGCTTTTCATTTTACCAGGTATACTCCTCCATGCTCACTCAACTGTCAACTTAAAATACTATATTTTGCTTGTTAAACACTATTTATGCTATAAAAATGGTTTAATCATTCAACCTTAATTTCCATTTTATTATTTTTATGACAATATTTCATCTATTAATATCACCCAGAACACATCTTGAAATTACAAATATTACTTATTATATCTCACAACAGATTCAAAAGACAACCTGCTTAAAGGGATAGTTCACCCAAAAATGAAAATCGTCTCATCATTTACTCATCCTCATGCTATCCCAGATGTGTTTGACTTTCTTTCTTCATCAGAACACAAACAAAGATTTTTAGAAGAATATCTCAGCTCTGTATGTCCTCAAAATGCAAATAAATGGTGACCAGAACTTTGAAGGTCTAAAAATAACACAAAGGCAGCATAAAATAATCCATATGTCTCCAGTGGTTGCATCCATGTCTTCAGAAGTGATATGATAGGTGTGGGTGAGATCATTATTAAGTCCTTTTTCACAATAAATCTCCACTCACTTTTTCTTATGTTTTTGGTGATTCACATTCTTTGTGCATATTGCCACCTACTGGACAGGGAGGAGAATTATAGTATAAAAGGACATATATTGATCTGTTTATCTCCCACATCCATAATATTTCTTCTAAAGACATGGATTAAACCATTGGAGTCTGAATGATTACTTTTATGCTGCCTTTATATGCTTTTTGGAGCTTCAAAGTTCTGGTCATCATTCACTTGAATTGTATTGACTTACAGTGCTGAAATATTCTTCTAAAAATCTTAATTTGTGTTCTGCTGAAGAAAGTAAGTCATACACATCTGGGGTGGCATGAGGGTGAGTAAATGATGAGAAAATTTTTTAATTTTGGGGTGTACTTTCCCTTTAACCCTATAGTACTGGAAATTGTTTGAAACCATTTATGCCTAAATGTAAAGTGCTGTTGACTCGGGACATTTTCTCACTATTCTTACTTTCAGTGCACTATATCAGTTTTTTGCTTTTTTAAACATACCTATAAAACTGAAATTATTTCTATAGATTAATAGTACTTATAAAACAAGTTATAGATTAAAAGGTTAAAACTAACTGTTTCATGCTATGATTTTTCTTTTAAATTCTTTCTTAAGAGACGAATACAAAATAATGTGTGCAAGTTTTATAAATCTGTGTGCATGACTCATAACCGGATATAATATGTATTATTTGGTGCTTCTTGGCAAGTTATTTTTCACCCAGGCACACTATCTGAAGGGGTACTTGAGTCTTCTTCATGGGACTGTGTGGGTATTTTAAATAAAAAGGTTGGAAAATGTACTGCATTTATGCACCTCACTTGTTTGATTTGCCTTTTGCAGATATTAAATTTGGCAGTAGAGGGCAGTGTCGTCAAAACCTCCATGGGTTGCCACTTCATTATGTTACAGTGTGGGACACTAGATAGTTATGAATGAAATAATATATGACCTGATTAGATTATGAAGTAAATTACAAGATTAAAGCTTTGATAGAGCGTACATTAACAGATATTCATTTCTATTCCCTGTCTGGCTGTGTTTGCTGTACAGAACAAGCTGATTGAAATAGAAAATAATAGGCAGAGTTTATGGAGAGACAGGGCAGAAGTAGTAAGAGTAGTATGGGTTGTATTCCATTTCAAACTCTGCTATAGTCTTCTTATCACTCTGCTTTTCTAGAATAAATTGATGCTGTTAGACAAGATGTAGGCCTATTCAACAATACCAAATCTTACATTGATTACTTTTTTAAGCAATTGAATTCATTCAAGTAATTGTTGGTGCAATATATGTTAACATTACATGATATACAAACCTAAATCACTTACTCCACCGTTATCATAATGTCTCTGTGTGTTTTGCATCAAGTCATTGTTGCATTTTGTTATGCTTTATTCATATCAGATCTATGAATATAATGCATGTAACATTGACATTATTTTTCTGTTTACATACAGTATGCAGTCTCACATAAGCCAAAAATTTTTCTTGCAACTGTATTTTTAAAAATAATATTATATATATATATATATATATATATATATATATATATATATATATATATATATATATATATATATATTCTTTTTTTCATGTAGTGTTGTAGTCGTTTTGTTTTTATTAGGGCTGTCAATCTGTAAAAAATGGTAACTGAATAAATAACTTGATATGCTTATTAACTGGATTAATCACATATATCAATCTTTACTGAAAAAAGAAGATAATGCCAAGACATTACATTTTGGTAGATGAGCATTGAATAGACATTTTTCAGACATTTCTGCCTACTTTTTTCTGCCTACTATTTTCAAAAATGATTACGTGAAACTGTAACTCGATAAACATTTTACACATTAGTATGCTGCACTTTTGTTATATGACCTCATTATCTTGCATTTTTATTTAGTGAATGGCAGCCAGCTATCATCTCAGAAATAAATATGGCTGCTTTGCATTTTAATCTAATTTTGTTTAAAAATGTCTTTACAGTGTTTACTATGCAGTAAGCAGTACGCTGGTATTCCATTCCGAACACAACCTCAGACAATCAGTTTTGCATAAAGCAGAAAGTCATGTTCACGTCTCAGATCAGTGGCCTTGAGCGTTCTGCATGAGGTGCTACATACCAGCTGAGGGATCAAAGGCTTTATCATTCGGCAGTCCAGAGCAGCAGCGAGTGAAGATAGGAGATAGCAGGAGATGTCAATGATGACCCAGTGAGATGTCTGCCTGCACTTTAAATCCACCCAAGCTTTTAAGTTATTTATTTATTTTTCTTCCTAGAATGAGCAGTTACCTCTATATATTTTGTGGATGGTACTTGAAAGAAAAAAACATTCCAGGCATTGGACAAAATGACCATGGACAAAAAGTGATAAAAGATGATATATGTACATCTGATGCTAAATATATGTATTTCCTTTAATTCAGATATTCAAATTGAAATATATTGTGTTATTGTTGTGTCAGACAAGTAAAAAATTGATGATTAGACATTTCAAAAATTAGCTTTACAACTTTATATTGCATGTGTTATTTCCATATCATTAAACCGAAGCATTACACTAGCCTCAATTTCATGGTTGTCCATTTTGGAGTTCGAGAATATAGACAGACTTAGGTTTTTTCACAGGATGCATACTTGCATTCCATCTGGGCTTTGTACATCTATGTTTTATGATTTTCGAATTTCAATGGTTTTGATTTCAGTGGCGGATTTAGGCCCCACACTCCGGTCAACAACTTTGGGGGCATGTTGAAGCACATGGCGCCAAACAAGCTAGAATCGTTATGTGCATTCACATACAAGCCAAGCGAGCATTTTGCGTGGCGCAATTACATACAAAGATGCAATTATATATCATACATGTACAGAGACCGGACGAAAAAAGACATCGCTTGGAGGAAAGTGAGCGAGGAAGTTGGACTACCTGGTAAGTTCTGAAAATATGTGCGTTTTCTTTTCTTATCTTTCTTTTGGTTCGTTTGTTGGGGAAGGAATGGTTAATCACTCAAACAGTACAAAAGCACACGCAAAATATACTTGCCACCCAGTCTATGCGATATCCAGCGTTGATAGGAAAAAGCTGTCGGTCTCCGTCACGCTGTTATAACGATCCACCCTCTCAGACATCAACAGCCAACTTTGGGCTTAAAGATGGTTTGTTACCTGTACAACTGCGAGTTATAGGTACATCTGGAGTTGCGTTTACTGCCTCCTGCTGACTGCGACTCTGTCGCAGTCAGCAGGAGGCAGTAAGCACAACTCCAGAGTATTAGCTTGAATTGCTCCAATGGTAGGAAAATTCCTTCTTATGGAATTTGCATATGGCCAGGGGGCATGATTGGTTGTGTTCATATTTGTTTTTATACATCATTTTTCATATAATTAATTGCACTGAAATAACATGTTGAATTGACAGCCTTAGTAAAAAATGTTTTACTAATGTTTTAAAATCATCCATTTAGGGTGGTATTACTTTCTACCGAGCAGTAAAGTAAAAATTGTCCTTTTAAGCTGGAATTACTTTTCTAGGTGGAGGAACTTTGTGGAAGGTTGTGTTAACAATTACTGTGGGTGGAGTTTGCAGAACATAAACAAAAATGGTGTGGGTTCAACTTCCCTTCCTGTCGTCTCAATGTGGATATAAAGTGAAAGTAACTGAGTTTACATTTTTAGTAGTGCTGATTTTTCATAGTTATTAGCGATTATTTGCTTTTGTTAGTACAGAATTGTGACTCTTTACATACTTATTTTCCAGTCAAAAGGCCTTAGTTCCTTCTTAGAAAAGAAAACAGTATGCAACAAAACAATTTTATTAAAATTTTCCAAACAAAGCCTTCCACAAAATAAAGTTAGAAATGCACTAAAATCAATCAAAAGTCTAAGTGGGAGGTTGATTAGGTTGCATATTCATTGCAATATATGCAATAAATCTCTTAAAACCCTCAACCTTCATAATATTAATCGGCCAGCAGGCTGTGGCTATCCACTTTGCTACAGCAATCGTGAAGCAGCATTAACATGATTCACATCAGGGGGTCAAGGCACCACTCAACATCAGAGTCAAGTGACGCTGCCCATGTAACAACACTTAATGTGGAACACTATGCGGAACTATGGAGATGCTGATGCTTCGTTCCATAGAGCTCAATGTATTCAGCTAAAGCTAGTCACGTGAATGCGGCTTTAGTTTGATATGCATGTGATTGCCCACAGATCTTCCACGGTAGAACTCCCAACAAGATTTCCTTTTGCAGTGTTCCCTCATCAGCGCCATGTATTGTGCATTTTACTTTTCATTATAGGATCAATTCAAAACAGGGTGAGACAGTATTTAGCCGTTATGCCACCCACAACTGGAACAAGCTCCAACAGTAGCCACATTCAAATCCAGAATGAAAACACTTCTGTTTATTGGTTTAATAATTTTTAATTTGTATCATTTATTTTATTACTTTTTTAATTGGTTTTAAAATGTATTTTATCTTGTATTTTCTTTATCATTTTTATATAAAGCACTTTGAACTGCCATTGTGTATGAAATGTGCTATATCAATAAACTTGCATTGGCTTGCCTTTAGGTGATAATTAAGACTTGACATACTTCTGTGGTAATTAAATTCCACCTTACAAAGGCTGCAAAATACTTGATTTTTTATCGCAAGTCCCATGTGGGTTTGTTTTGTAAGAGGTCCTTTCTCTATCACTTGATCACTAGCTATGATCCCATCAATAATTTTTTTTATGTGCATTTTGGGTTATCACATAAAACTGCTGGATGGAAGCACCGAGATGCTAATAATTATGTTTGGAATAAAAGATATGCATCAAAACGTTAATGTGACTGAAAACACTTGGAGATTACTGTACTAACCTGTGGTCCAATGATCACATCTGAAATGGTGCTCTACCTAAAAATCCAAAGCCTAAAAAGAGTTTGGAGAGCAAATCATTCGAAAACAAACTTGAACTGTAAGAAACAGAAGGTCTATTGACAGTTTTGTAGAATATCTTATAGATCTGCACAGTATATTCATAAGGATGAATGAACGCACATATATAGTACTCAGAAGTGTGTGATGCACTGTTGCTCCCACACATGAGACAAGAGTGTTGACAGTGTTTTGTCTCTGTGCTCTAAACCGCCAGTATTTTATTAACAAAACACTCACAGTGGCAACAATTTCTCTGGAAGTGACGATTTCATCCTTTTGAACACCCTTGCATGGAAACACCGCTTTATTCGCACATTGTATTTGCAATAATATGGTTTATCGCATAAATTAAATTCTCAACTTGGATGTAAACATAGAATTGCTGTTGTGTGTGTGTTTGTGGTGTGTGCGTCAGTGTACTGAACCCTGACACATTGCGAAGGTTCCGCCCTATTCCAACCAGTTTTCAGAACTCACACGGAGCTGAATAAAATATAAAAATATAATGTCAAATTGGTAAATGTGTTAATCGTGGTAAAAAAATATTTTTATGTCAAGTTATGTCAGCTGAAAGATTGGATATAACTTTGGACAGACAGGATAAGTAAGTGATGATACCACACCAGTCTCGCACTAACATGTGTAATGTGTTCTATTTGTACTTAAAACTGTGTTAGTTGCACATTTTAAGCATTTATTCATCTCATTTGCCAGCTTTTAATTAATTTCCTTTCATTAACTAACTTCTTTAGTTTTGGGTTCCTTGCCACAGTTGCCTTTGGCTTGCTCATTGGGGGCCTTATTTTTAATAATGTAAAATGTTCATTTAAATTGCAAAATGAGGACTTCAAGACATTACAGACTCAATAGCATAACTTTCTGTAAAGCTGTGTGTTGTGAAAAGCACTATACAAATAAAAATGCTGACTATTCTTGCCAGCCTAAACATATTACTGTCAACATGTTTCCGTGTTCATTCATGCACACTGGGAGATGAGTTGAAACTTTTATTTGTGGTGATCAACAGCATGCCATAGATGTGGTTCATGCATATTAGATTGAAATTTGAAAATAACACACCTTAGCGTTTACAGTCGGTTTTTTTCTTCCATTAAAAATCTGTTTTATTTTTCAAATAATATAACACTTTCATGGCTTGATTTAAAGATAGTACTTTGATAAGGCATTCAACATTGTTGTGCCTGCCCAAGGAAACTTGTTTCACTAGTTATCTGAATGATTGCTATAGTTTTTCTTATTCAAGTTAGAGATACATAGTTAAGTCAATATTCTAAGGTAGACCGACGAAGCAATGAAAACAATCATACAGGATGAATTGTAATCTAAAAAGGAAAAGGACAAATGAAGTCTCATTACAGTTATATTGGCTATACAACCTATTCACTGTACATTGTATGCTTGAATTCCTGCACTTTGTTGTCACATGATATTTGCTGACACATTATTCAGGCTATTTGTAACTATTTTCAGAATGCACAGAATGCATTTTCAGAATGCATACAAACACTGTTCAATGTTGCCTATAGAAAAAAAAACAAAAAAACAAAAAAACCAATACAAAAAGTGGCTTTAGATTGCAATATATTGTTTATTTCCATATTATTGAACAAAAGACAACCATTGGCCGACAGTTCACGGCAATCCATTTTGCAACTGAATTCATCAATCAGTCTGAGATTTATTGCTTAAGGATGTGTCAATGTACAACTGCATCAGACAAACGCTTTTGGAGCATCTCTGTTTCGACGCATCATAAACGTACCGTTTTAAGGTTTGAAACTTAGAAATACACATCTTGAGATCCCTGCCTTCAGAGTTGCAAGCTGTGTTTGAACGCAAGAACGTGTTTGTGGCAGCGGGGGCGTGGTCAAGCGCCCGTCCGGGAGAGAAAAGCGGTAAGGGCGCTCACACCTGAGCTACATTATGTCTAACACCTGTCTCTAATTGCAGTAGCGTGAGGAGAGCGGATAAAAGCCAGCAGCCACAGAGCATCGAGAGAGCCTGACAACACGGCAGAGAATACGTGTGTGTGTTAAGAAAAGTAAATTAAGTGACAAAAAATAAAGCTTACCCCTTAAGCTGACGTCTGTTTCCGTCCCTTCCTTGGTCTGCTTTACACTGGTCGACTTTTTTACGAGATCATGCGGGCTCAGGCAGAGGACCGACTCGCTATCCGGAGCCTCCTCAGCCAGGAGACTGCGTCGGCCCCAGCCGCGACCCCGGACACCCACGCTACGCTACCCCTGCCCACGTTACAGAAGATGGGGGTAGCAGATGATCCTGAGGCCTTCCTCGACTTGTTCGAGCGGACAGCAGAAATCTGGGGCTGGCCGCCCGAACAGTGGGCAGCACGCATAATCCCTCTCCTGTCCGGGGAAGCCCAACTCGCGGCACAACAACTGGCGGCGACAAACCTCCTGGCTTATGCTGACCTGAAGAGGGCCATACTGCAACGGGTCGGTCGGAGCCCGGAAGAGAATCGCCAACTCTTCTGGAGCATGAAGTTAGAAAAGTCCGATCGCCCGTTCGCGTTTGCTCAAAAGCTCCGGGACGCCTGTCGGCGGTGGCTGCTCGCGGGGGACCGCGACGTCGAGGAAGTCATCGATCAGGTGGTGCTGGAGCAGTTCGCGCAACGGCTGCCCAGGAGAACGGCGGAGTGGGTCCAGTGCCACCGCCCGGCGTCGCTGGAGGAAGCCGTACGACTCGCGGAGGACCACATGGCGGTGATTCCAAGGGCGGATGAGCCCTCTCTCTCTTTCTCCCCTTCCCCTGTGTCTTCCCCTGTTTTTTTCCCCTCCCCTCTTCCCTCTTGCTCTGCTCTCTCCCCAGGGTCTGTGCCTGCCCCCCGAAGGCGTAGAGGATTTGTGAGACCAACTTCCCGGCCGTGGGAGAAACCGCCTTCCCCTTCCCCGTCCTTCAGCCGCTCTCCTCCTCAGGTGGTGGCGCCCGCCATCACGGGTGCGGCCGTGGCGCCTGGGCCGGTCTGCTGGAGGTGCGGAGACCCGGACCACTTCCGGGATCAGTGTCCGCTGATGGAAATAGGGACGGTGGTGCGGGTCTCCGACTTCCCGCAGGCTGCCCCCGATTGGGCTGGAGCGTACCGTGTTCGGTAAGGATCCAGGGGGTACATACCAAGCATTGTTGGATACCGGCTGTAACCAGACCACCATCCACCAACGCTTGGTTCAACCCGGGCTTTGGGTTTAGCTAAACTGGTGAGGGTGAGGTGTGTGCATGGGGATGTTCACAAGTATCCCATGGTGACTTTGGTGATTAAATTCAGGGGAAAAAACCATAGTGTGGAGGCAGCGGTTAGTTCCCGCCTCACCCATCCGCTAATCTTGGGTACTGATTGGCCGAATTTCAAAGATATTTTAGAGGGTATTTGTGCGGATGGGTCCTGCATAAAGTGGTGTGCGGTGTGCGATGCTTTGGCAGGGGAGGCGGAGCCGGGGCCGTCCTCGGCTGCTCGGAATGACGAGGGAAGGGGCGAGGTGGCCGCCCCTCCTCTCAGGGAATTCCCTGAGGGGGACTTTCCTCTAGAGCAGTCGCGGGACGAAACCCTTAAACATGCTCTTGACCAAGTGAAAGTAATTGATGGTCAACAGCTCCGGCTGTTGACCATCCTCAAACAAAGGAGGAGGTGACACAATTGTTGATTCCACGAAGCCGCCGGGAAATGGTTTTCCAGGCGGCTCACTATAATCCTATGGCTGGTCACCTAGGGGAAAGAAAGACACTTCTCCGTCTAATAGCCCTAATAGTTTCTATTGGCCGGGCATTGGCGGCGACGTCCGCAGGTGATGTGCGGCGTGCCGCGAATGTCAACTCATAAACCCACCGGCCACCCCAAAAGCGCCATTGCGCCCCCTTCCATTGATCGAGGTTCCCTTCGAAAGAATTGGAATGGACCTCGTCGGGCCATTAGCATGGACGGCACGCGGACATCGCTTTGTGTTAGTCCTGATGGATTACGCAACGCGATATCCGGAAGCAGTGCCTTTGAGCAACATCTCAGCACGTAGTGTTACAGGGGCACTCTTCAAGATAATCTCCCGGGTGGGGGTTCCGAAAGAAATCCTCACCGACCAAGGCACTACTTTTATGTCACGAACACTTCGTGAACTTTTCGCACTAGTGTGTACCATCCTCAGACAGATGGACTGGTGGAACGATTTAAAAAGACGCTCAAAAATATGATACGTAAATTCGTGCACGAAGAGGCTAGGAATTGGGATAAGTGGCTGGACCCTCTGTTATTCGCAGTACGAGAGGTCCCGCAAGCCTCCACTGGGTTCTCCCCATTTGAGCTGTTGTACGGGCGATGCCCACGCGGGGTCCTCGACGTCATCCGCGAAGCTTGGGAGGAGGGACCTTCCAATAGTAAAAATGAAATTCAATACGTTCTTGATCTTAGAGCAAAACTCCACACACTGGGGAAATTAACACAGGAGAATTTGCTCCAGGCTCAAGAACGCCAACGCCGGCTGTATGACAGGGGTGCTCAGCTACGGGAATTTGCACCGGGAGATAAAGTGCTTGTATTACTCCCAACATCGAGCTCTAAATTACTCGCCAAGTGGCAAGGACCCTTTGAGGTCACACGACGAGTAGGGGATCTCGATTATGAGGTTAAACGTACCGATAGAGGGGGCATGCAAATATATCACCTCAACCTCCTGAAATTGTGGAGAGAAGAGGCGGCCTCTGTGACGTTGGCAACGGTAGTTCCGGAGAGGGCGGAACTCGGACCGGAGGTAAACAAAGCCCGCAATCTCAACACCCCGGTTCCTTGTGGAGACCACCTCTCACCGCGCCAACTCGCAGAGGTTTCCGAATTACAAGAGGAGTTTGCGGACGTGTTTTCTCCTCTACCGGGCCGCACAAACATCATACATCACCATATCGAGACCGAGCCGGGCGTGGTGGTACGTTGCCACCCCTATCGCTTGCCCGAACATAAAAAGAAAGTAGTTCGAGAAGAATTGGACGCGATGCTTGAGATGGGAGTAATAGAAGAATCCCACAGCGATTGGTCCAGCCCGGTCGTCCTTGTTCCCAAGAGAGACGGGTCTGTACGATTCTGTGTGGATTATAGAAAAGTCAACGCGGTGTCTAAATTTGACGCGTACCCAATGCCCCGTGTTGATGAACTGCTCGATCGGTTAGGTACGGCTCGATTTTACTCAACCTTGGATCTAACGAAGGGTTATTGGCAGATCCCCTTGACACCAATATCCCGTGAAAAAACGGGATAGTTCGGTTTACACCAATTCGTGACGCTTCCTTTCGGTTTGTTCGGGGCACCGGCCACGTTTCAGCGTCTCATGGATAGGATCCTCAGACCGCATACTGCTTACGCCGCTGCCTATCTAGACGACATCATCATTTATAGCAATGATTGGCAGCGGCACATGCAACATCTGAGGGCCGTCCTGAGATCGCTGCGGCGGGCGGGGCTCACGGCAAACCCGAAAAAGTGCGCGGTTGGGCGTGTGGAGGTACGGTATCTGGGGTTCCACTTGGGTCATGGCCAGGTGCGTCCCCAAATTGACAAGACCGTGGTGATTGCGACTTGCCCTAGACCCAAGACCAAAAAGGGGGTGAGGCAGTTCCTGGGGCTGGCTGGCTATTACAGAAGATTTGTGCCTAACTATTCGGATATCACCAGCCCGCTGACTGACCTCACTAAAAGGGGGCTCCAGATCCGGTCCAATGGTCAGAGCAGTGCCAACAGGCGTTTACACAGATTAAAGCTGCACTTTGTGGGGGCCGCTTTTGCATGCACCTGACTTCTCTCTCCCTTTTGTTTTGCAGGCGGACGCTTCAGACAGAGGGCTGGGGGCGTACTCTGCAGGTGGTGGAGGGAGAGGAGCCCGGTGCTGTACATTAGCCGGAAGCTCTCCTTGAGGGAGACTAAGTACAGCACCGTAGAGAAGGAGTGTCTGGCCATCAAGTGGGCGGTCCTCACCCTCCGATACTACCTGCTGGGGCGGGCCTTCACCCTCTGCTCGGATCATGCCCCACTGCAGTGGCTCCACCGCATGAAAGATACTAACGCCCGGATCACCCGTTGGTATCTGGCCCTCCAGCCTTTTAAGTTCAAGGTGGTCCACAGACCGGGGTGCAGATGGCTGCCGCTGACTTCCTCTCCAGAAATGGGGGAGTGGTAGGCAGGCGGATGATGCCCGGCCTGAGTCGGGCGGTGGGGGTATGTGGCAGCGGGGAGTGGTCAAGCGCCCGTCCGGAGAGAAAGCGGTAAGGGCTCACACCTGAGCTAAATTATGTCTAACACCTGTCTCTAATTGCAGTAGCGTGAGGAGAGCGGATAAAAGCCAGCAGCCACAGAGCATCGAGAGAGCCTGACAACACGGCAGAGAATACGTGTGTGTGTTAAGAAAAGTAAATTAAGTGACAAAAAATAAAGCTTACCCCTTAAGCTGACGTCTGTTTCCGTCCCTTCCTTGGTCTGCTTTACAGTGTTTTCATCTTGTGTTTTCTGTTGTCGGTCAGTGTGGTTTGTTTTCTGTCTGTTTGAGCTCCGCATTGCCTAAACAGCTGTAGTTTGGCCTACTTCCCCCTGGAGAAAACAGGTGTTACTACAAGCTTGAATTGATTAGATATAAGGGATATTCCTTATTGCAGTCCTAAGACATGATTATGTCACGATCCTGTCACTCCAGCTTTTTGTGTGACAGGGTCGTGACATCATTGTTCTGTGTCTGTCTTGTGTTTTGTCTTCTTTCTTTGTACTTCAGTTGTGGTTTCCCTGCTGTGCTCTCTTTGGTTGATCTCATGTCTCATGTCCGGAGCATGGTATCTGGATCCTGTATTGGCATGAGTGCATTGCGCTTATGTCACCTTGGCGGGATGCAATCGCCAATAATCCATGTCTGTCTCTTGTGACCGCACTCATTTTGCACCGCATGCCTGAGTCCCGAACTGTCTTCATGTTGTGATGAGGTTCGGTCACTTCAGTCTGAGGTGTCGGGTTTGTGTGTGGCCGAACTCTCGCACAGGTGTCCTGTCTCGTTTTATCGCCTGTTGCATGCATCATGTGGTGTTTGCCTCACGATGTACGCTCAGGCTTTGTCTAGTGTGAGAATGAATGGCATTGCTTTGTTAGCGTTGCCGTGCATTATCTCGTCTTATCTGTCAGTTGGCATGAGCGCATGTTGCCTATTGTCTTGGCTATAAGCACTCGTGCCATTGAGCTTTTGTGGCATGTGGCTTTGTTTTGTTTCTGTTCCCTTTACAAAAAGCTTCACTATGATGCTGCGCTGCTAAGCACTACGGGGAACAACCCTAATTGTGACTGAGCTGAAATAGTGTGTGTAACACGTCAATGAACATTGACCGGAATTTATAGCCTCGGCTGATGTAATCATTAGATGCACCTGCGGCCAGGCTATAAATGGATACGTCACCAGGTGTCGTCAGAAACTCTTTTTTTCAGAGCGATTCTGTTAGAAAACCCTGACGGTCTTGCGCCTAGATTAGGGGGTAGCTCCCCTCGGGACGGGGCGCGTGCTTCACTTCACCCCTCCCGGTACCCCCTCGAAGCCCCTCCATTCCCGCCACCTCTTGGTGTTTCGGGTTGCAGAGGCTTCCATCAAAATTGGGTGTTTTCACTGTTCCTGCATTTTATTCAGGACGCAAAACACTCGACAACCCCTCAACAGGAAGTGTTAAAATATAATACCCATCTCAGAGATCCTGGCAGCGTGGAAACTTCTGCCAGATATATTCTTTTCTGTGGGTCTTATAAGGGTGTCAGGATTTAATTCACTCACCGCTTTTCCGTGTTTCAACGGCGTGTTCTCACTACCGTAAACCGGATTTCTTTTTATGTAAAAACAAAAAACTCAATCTCCTGGTTAAAGGGGCCATGGTATGTTTTCCCCTTCCAGAGAGAGAGTTAGGATATTACACTAAATACTTCCCGTTTCCCATGGAGGGTGAGGGGTGGGATCTGGCTTAGATCTTAAAGTTTGAACAACCCATGGGTGTTCAAGTCCAAGTTGATGCCTGTCAAGATGGTCGTGTCTCAAGCCCTACAACTCGTTTGGCTGGTCACCATCGATCTTATGACGCACTTCTATACTTCATTTAGAAGT
The DNA here is from genome assembly GCF_025860055.1 of Xyrauchen texanus. Classification (NCBI taxonomy): domain Eukaryota; kingdom Metazoa; phylum Chordata; class Actinopteri; order Cypriniformes; family Catostomidae; genus Xyrauchen; species Xyrauchen texanus. Next base: position 31,886,927 of record NC_068309.1, on the reverse strand, counting down.
TCTGCCACAACATGGAAAGTTCCTGAGGTTCGCTTCCGGGGGCGAAGTCTTCCAGGGTCAGGTTCTTTCACTCAGCCTAGCCCTTTGTACCCACACATTCACAATGCATGATGTAGCGCTGGCTCCTTACGACTCCGGGGCATCTGCATTCTGAATTATGTAGACGACTGGCTGATCCTAGCGCAGTTCCAGGAACTGGCAGTTCAGCACATGGACATCGTCTTAGCTCATCTGTTTCCCTGGGGTTGAGGCTCAACGCCAAGAAAAGCGTCCTGTCTCCCACTCAGAACATTGTCTATCGGGGCATCATATGGAGTTCAATCACAATGCGGGCACAACTGTCTCCCGCTAGGATTGAGTCCATTCAGATCACCCTGAGCAAAGTCAGGCTAGGTCAAGGTTGCACTGTTATCAGTATCAACGATTTCCAGGTCTCAGGGCGACCACGTCCACGGTGACACTCTGGACCTTCTGCTCATGAGACCGTTTTTGTTGTGGCCAAAAGCCAGGGGATTTCTTCCAAGGGCCAAAACCCCTAGGCTAAAAAGGGTTACGCGCCTCAGGCTTCGTTCCCTTTCTATGTGGTTCAGACCCCGGTTTTCTGCCTTGGGTCCCACTCTAGGTGCGTCTTGTTGTCGCAGGCTGCTAACAACAGACGCCTCCCTGACGGGCGGGGTAGCGGACTTAAGTGGTCGTCCAGCTTAAGGGGATAGGAAGGTCATCAGCTCGGTTGTCACAGTCACTGTCTCGGGTTGATGGCTGTATTTCTGGCCCTGAAATACCTCCTCCTGAGGCTGCCATGTCTTGGTGCGGGTGGACAATACAGCGGTAGCCTCTTACATAAATCATCAAGGAGACCCATGTTCTTGTCAGCTGTATTTCTGACACGTCGTGTTCTCCTTAGGGCCCAGGGCAAGCTCCTGTCACTCAGGTCAGTTATATCCCTGGATGCCCGTATATGGGAGCAGATTTACGGTCCAGACAGAACATACCAACGGGGGAGTTAAGAACTCCACCCTAAGGTAGTAGTTGCCCAGAGTTCGCCAGCAAGGGTTTTTGCCTCTTACTGATAGCACCGCGCTGGCCGAACAGGGCTTGGTTCTCGGAGCTAATCTCTTCCCTCGACGGCTCGCCTTGGGCGATTCCGAACAGGAAGGATCTTCTATCTCAGGCACAGAATCAGAATCAGAATCAGCTTTATTGCCAAGTATGCTTACACATACAAGGAATTTGTCTTGGTGACAGGAGCTTCCAGTCTATAACAATACAAACAATACCAAAAACAGCAGCAAGACATAGGTAATTAAAAACAAAAAAGAACACAAAATAAATAATTATACATATACGTACATACACTCACCTTCATACATACCCACATACACACATGTAGTGCAAATCTAATACAATCTGTTATATAAAGAACAAAAAACTGTATATTATGTACAGAGCAATGTAAGTAATGGCAGAAGTGGATATGTTGGATAATATACATTAAAATTAAACTGTGTATTGCACATAATATTGCACAGGGCAATATTTCATCCCTGCCCCAAATTGTGGAATCTTTCATGTTTGGCCCCTAAGGGTACCAACTGAGGGGCACAGGGCTCTCTCCTGAGGTTATCGAGACCTTTTTAAATGCCGGGCTTTTTCCACTTGGAACAAGTTTGGGTGAGATCTTGGGGCAGAAGAGGACCACTTCTCCACTATGAATAGCACATTGTCTCCCCTACTTCTCCCTGAAATCACCCAGCCCCCTGGGGTCTGGACGTTAAGACACATACATGACCCAGAATGTGTCTGTATGCGTTTCTTTCCCCGGTTTCTCTGCTCCCGGGAGTCTTGGCAATGTTCACCAGCAACGGTCTTGCCTCCTATTAATGGCGCTGCGCTGGCCAAACAGGAAATGTTTCTCGGAGTTAATTCCTCTCCTCGAAGGCTCGCCTTGGGCGATTCCGAACAGGGAGGACCTTCTCATCCTTGGCCCGAATTGTGAAACCTTTCATGTCTGGCCCCTAAGGGTACCAAATGAGGTTCACAGGGTTTTCTCTTGAGGTTATCGAGACCATTTCAAGTGCTAGGGTTCCCTCCACTTGGAACTGATCTGGGTAGATTTTACAGGGCAGAAGTGGACCTCTTCACCTCTGTTGATAGCGCAATGTCTCCTCTACTTCTCCCAGAGTCGCCCAGCAACCCCCCCCCCCAAGGGCTGATCATAGTAACGCATTCATAGCACAAATGCACCTGCATGCGTTTTTTTCTACTAAAGTTCTTATTACAGAACCAGTTAACTGCCAGTTTGCTTCAGTTCTGGATTTTCTGTAGAAAGAACTGTCAGCGGGCACTTGCCTCACCACTGCCAGGTTCTATGTGGCCACTGCGGTTTGCCACGGCTTGGTGGGCGGGGTGCCCTCAAAGAGGTATCCTCATTATTGCCCGGGCCTACGAGGCGCGCGGTCAAGCTTCGCCAGTAGGTTTTAGGGCACACTCTACCAGAGGGCTCTCCTCTTCTAAAACCTTGGCTAGAGGTCTCCCTCTGCAGCAAGTTTGTGATGCAGCTGGTTGTCCTCTCCGCACACATTCATTAGATTTTTATAGTTTGGATGTTCTGCCACTCCGGGCTCTTATGCCCTTGAGTCGACATCTCAGACTCATGCCTGAACAAGTTTGTGATGCGGCAGGCTGGTCCTCTCTGCTCACATTCATCAGTTTTTATGACAAGTTTGTGTTGCGATAGGGTTCTCTTCGCACACATTTCGAACTTAATGGGTTAGATGCTTTTCTACTCCGGACTCTTATGTCCTTGAGTCGACATCTCAGCCCATGCCTAAACAAGTTTGTGATGCGGTAGGCTGGTCCTCTCTGCTCACATTCATCAGTTTTTATGACAAGTTTGTGTTGCCATAGGGTTCTCTTCACACACATTCATCGAACTTTATGGGTTAGATGCTTTGCTACTCCGGGCTCTTATGCCCTTGAGTCGACAAATCAGCTCATGCCTAAACAAGTTTGTGATGCGGCAGGCTGGTCCTCTCCGCAAACATTCATCAAAATGTAACGGTTTAGATGTTTATGCTACTCCGGGCTCTTATGCCCTTGAGTCGACATCTCAAGCTCATGTCTGAGACCTCTCGTGTTTTTGTGAGTACACTGCACAACCGTAGGGGTCCGGACAGCCCCAAGTGCGGCGGCGTGGGTATTGCGTTCTCCGTAGCGCTTAGCAGCGCAGCATCATAGTGAAGCTTTTTGTAAAGGGAACGTCTCGGGTTACATGTGTAACCCTTGTTCCCTGAAAAAAGCGGAACGAGATGCTGCGCTGCTTTGCCGCACTGGGATGTCCCAGGACTTCTCTTCAAAAAGAAGTATCTGACGACACCTGGTGACATATCCATTTATAGCCTGGCCGCAGGTGCATCTAATGATTACATCAGCCGAGGCTATAAATTCCGGTCAATGTTCATTGACGTGTTACACACACTATTTCAGCTCGGTCACAATTAGGGTTGTTCCCCGTAGCACTTAGCAGCGCAGCATCTCGTTCCGCTTTTTTCAGGGAACAAGTGTTACACATGTAGACCGAGACGTTTTGCCTTGTGTATTTCTGTCTTGCACAGAGCATGTGAGCAGAGCTAAATTGTTAAATTCTGGTTTGGGTATCTGCTAAATAAGCAATAGGCCTGGGGTTATGGAGCTCTAACATTGTTTTACTGAAGTTGCAAACCTTATAACCTCAATAAATGTAAAGTATTAATTAAAGCTAAGAATGAAGAAATCGAAAGGGAGTGTGGAGAGACCGTGAGAATTAACAAATATTCCTTTTGGAATTGTACGCATCATATTGCCAGAGAGCACGAGGATGAGCTACGCGATGTAGTGCAGCAAAAGGTGAGCTAGTAGGCTGCACTACTATTCGCTAACAAATTAATAGATAAGTAATGTATCTTGTTGTTTTGCCATCATGTTAGTGCAGCTACCAGCTAGATGCAGGCCCGGTTCTGCAGGGTTGCGAACGTTAGAGCACCCCAATTGAATATGTAAGCTTAATAATACTGTATATTGGCAAACATTTTGCCTTGAATCACGGCTTACACACACACAAAACCAATAAACATGTATGATCTTGCAGATCAGTTAGTCCTAATTTGCAGGCGGAGAATTCTGCTTTCATGCCTCTTTTGTACATTTGAGCATTTGATTGGTAAAGATTTCTGCTCCCGCATAGAGTATTTCATAGCGGAATTATCTCACTTAATCAACCGGCTTTCGATTTCTGCTTTGGGATAACAAATATTTGGGATAAAGTGGCTCATAACTGCTGGTCAGTTTCCCAAAGCCAAATCCACACCTTAAAGAGAAGTGAAACGTAAAGAAAAATTCTAGATTAGTGGTTGCGGATAACATCTTCCGACATCTCTTGCTGCATTCATGCGCAGAGAACAAATTAATTTCAATTAATGTACATTAGAGAAAAAAAGGCAGTGTAATTTGTGAATTAAATAATAGTATTTGTTTTATATATATATTAGGGCTGTCAAACGATTAATTTTTTAAATCGCAATTAATCGCAGAAGCTTCATAGTTAACTGCGATTAATCGCGGTTTGAATTGCACGTGTAACATTCTGTTATTTTGCATATCAAGGCAGTTCTAAGCCCATAATGTAGTATATCTTACCAGAGTTTTCATTGGGAATCAAAAGAACACATACAATTTCCTTTTTGACCTTTTTTTATTAAAAAAAAAAGTGCAACGTAGACCAACTTCCAAATGTTAGGAGGAATAAAGTAACACAGTGCTTACTTTGAGAGATTACATTTATCAGGCCACTCTCTTAAGCTACTTCAAAAATAAACAATAACATCATTAGCAAAACAATCCCTAGCTGGAAATAACAGCAATCAAGTGATATGTAACACTGGTAGGAAATTTCAAACTCGCTTATGACAAACAGAACAGTCTAAAACATTAATGGCCACAGCGGGATATTTGTAACATTTTCTAGTTTTAAATGAAGAATGTCATCCTTGTAATTAACCTGTGCTGCACATGGATGAAAAAAAAGTCCAAATGACAGTAAGATGAAATGAAAAATATTGCATGATTGGACATGAGATTCAGAACTATCTGAGTTCTAAGTTGTCTCTCCTATTTATTTTCTTTAACCCAATTGCTAATACACACCAGTCTGTTGACATTAGCAGTGGACAGTGCTGCTCTCTTTTTTTTGCAAGATGTGACCAGAGAGTGAGAACAGTCTTTCACACGGTACCGTTGTTGCAGGTGTAGCCAGATATTTTTGTGCTAGAGGTGCCAAGGTTGGGTAGGCCCTTGCGTGTCTAGACCACCATTCCAATGGACAGTCATCGATGGAGATGCTGGGCTCACCTCTGTACCGATCCACAGACGTGTCCTTGTTTCTCAGAAGCCGGGTGATCATGCTGAGAGTGGAGTTCCACCTAGTGGAAACATCTTGGATGAGGGGCTCCTGTGGCTGTCCCAACTCCTCTTGTTGTGCTCGCAATTCAGCTGCATTTGCTGGACTATGCTTAAAATGTCCAACCAATCTGCGGCATTTTGCCAAGACATTCTCAAGACCACTGTCACGGAGTGACATTGTGATCGATCTCTGTAAACTGTGCGCAACGCACGGCATGTGCTTGTATGGCAGGAGTCTTGCTGCTGCTGTCATATTACGGGCAGTGTCGGTGCCAATTGTTGTCACCTTCCCCGCAATTTCCCACTGCTCTGCAACTTCAGAAAATTGTTCGGCACGTGTTTCTGCAAAGTGCCGTTCTTCTGAGTGTTTAACCGTTAAAGCAAACAAATGCAACTTCCAGTCAGCGTCTGTATGGTGTGCAGTAACTCCAAGATAATTCTGGTTTCTTACTGATGTCCAATGATCCCCGGTTAATGCCACAGCATTTGCATTTTGCAGGAGATTGATTTTAGATTGTTTCTCAGCTTCATAAAGCTCCTCTATGCGAGCAACAATTGTTCCCCGCAATGGTAACGTGTAAGCCAGTTCAGAACTTGCCAACCTGATTACATCCCTGAGACCCGAATCTTCAACAATGTTGACTGGTCTGCAATCAGTTGCCACCCATCTGGCGATCGCTGTGGTTAACTTATTTTCATCCAAGGGTCTGCTGCGACGCCCGCACTCAGGAATAGTTCTTTGGCGAGGCTGCAGCTTGCTTGGCGGGGAGGTGTCAGGTGAAACACCGGGGTGTTTCGCCTGGAGGTGGTAACTTAGACTTGACGTGCTCCGATGGTAGCTGAACTCCTTGAAACGAATGCTGCATTGTACCTTAATGTTGTCAACGGAACCGTCTGATTTTTTTTTAAAGTTAAACAGGCTGTTTAAAAATCCGGTCGTACTTTTTCTATCCATCACCTTTTAACGCTTCACAAACCAAAGGGGCTGACTACGGGCTAGTCAAAGGGACAAAAAGGCGTTCCTTGAAATGCGATTAAAAAAAATAACGCGTTATGGATTGTTTTTAACTAATCGCGATTAATGCATTAACGCTGACAGCCCTAATATATATATATATATATATATATATATATATATATATATATATATATATATATATATATATATATACACACACTCACCTAGAGGATTATTAGGAACACCATACTAATACTGTTTCTGACCCCCTTTCACCTTCAGAACTGCCTTAATTCTACATGGTATTGATTCAACAAGGTGCTGAAAGCATTTAGAAATGTTGGCCCATATTGATAGGATAGCATCTTGCAGTTGATGGAGATTTGTGGGATGCACATTCAGGGCACGAAGCTCCCGTTCCACCACATCCCAAAGATGCTCTATTGGGTTGAGATCTGGTGACTGTGGGGGCCATTTTAGTACAGTGAACTCATTGTCATGTTCAAGAAACCAATTTGAAATGATTCGAGCTTTGTGACATGGTGCATTATCCTGCTGGAAGTAGCCATCAGAGGATGGGTACATGGTGGCCATAAAGGGATGGACATGGTCAGAATCAATGCTCAGGTAGGCCGTGGCATTTAAACGATGCCCAATTGGCACTAAGGGGCCTAAAGTGTGCCAAGAAAACATCCCCCACACCATTACACCACCAGCCTGCACAGTGGTAACAAGGCATGATGGATCCATGTTCTCATTCTGTTTACGCCAAATTCTGACTCTACCATCTGAATGTCTCAACAGAAATCGAGACTCATCAGACCAGGCAACATTTTTCCAGTCTTCAACAGTCCAATTTTGGTGAGCTCTTGCAAATTGTAGCCTCTTTTTCCTATTTGTAGTGGAGATGAGTGGTACCCGGTGGGGTCTTCTGCTGTTGTAGCCCATCCGCCTCAAGGTTGTGCGTGTTGTGGCTTCACAAATGCTTTGCTGCATACCTCGGTTGTAACGAGTGGTTATTTCAGGCAAAGTTGCTCTTCTATCAGCTTGAATCAGTCGGCCTATTCTCCTCTGACCTCTAGCATCAACAAGGCATTTTCGCCCACAGGACTGCCGCATACTGGATGTTTTTCCCTTTTCATGCCATTCTTTGTAAACCCTAGAAATGGTTGTGTGTGAAAATCCCAGTAACTGAGCAGATTGTGAAATACTCAGACCGGCCCGTCTGGCACAACAACCATGCCACGCTCAAAATTGCTTAAATCACCTTTCTTTCCCATTCTGACATTCAGTTTGGAGTTCAGGAGATTGTCTTGACCAGGACCACACCCCTAAATGCATTGAAGCAACTGCCATGTGATTGGTTGATTAGATAATTGCATTAATGATAAATTGAACAGGTGTTCCTAATAATCCTTTAGGTGAGTGTATATATATATATATATATATATATATATATATAAATATAAATATATATATTTAAGCAATATCACATGAGCAAGAGTGCGATATGGTCCTACATCAGCACTGCTGTGATTCGGCCGCAGGTAATTACAGCAGTGCTGATGTAGGGAAATATAGCACGATTGCAAGTGTGCTATTGCTTGTATTCAACAGATCAATGAACAAGTAAATTTTTAAAAATTAGGAATTTGTGCATGGAACTACTTTCTTACACGACGAATCAGAATCTGCCATTGCTGGTTCAAAACAAATGATGCGTCCAAGCCTCTGTTAGTAATTCAAAAAGTTCACTTGAGAAATAGTATCATGGCTTGTGCTGTTTCTAACAATTTATTGGATAAACAAGGATAGATGGCTAGATGTGTGTGAGAGAGAGAGAGATAGAGAGAGAGAGAGATGTAGCATGTGCAATCACCTGTTGCCTCACCCAATCAGAGATGCCGTCAGCTGTCTCAGTGGAAAATAGACGTTTTCCTCTCAATTTCACGGTAGCCGGTGCGCAAGAGTCATTCACTATAGAAACAGCGATGTCCTCCGCCATTTTAAACAGTATGTATCCAATGTGGAAACTCTGATAAAAGGTAAGCACTTGAGTTCTGTAATAAATCAGTCTGTTGTGTCTCTCAGCATGAGCCTTAATCCTGAAGTTGTCTGTTTAAAGCATTTAAAGCTATTTCCTAGCTTTACATTTACATTTATGCATTTGGCAGACACTTTTATCCAAAGCGACTTACAGTGCAATTATTACAGGGACAATCCCCCCGGAGCAACCTGGAGTTAAGTGCCTTGCTCAAGGGCCCAACAGTGGCATCTTGGTGGTGCTGGGGAACCCCCAACCTTCTGGTTAGTAACCCTGAGCCTCAACCACTGACGGAGCGACGGAGTGCAGTTCTATGTAAACAATGACTAACGGATTCACTTTACATCACCAACTGGCTCATATTACACACAAAAATTATCAGAATGAATCTTTTGCCACCACCTGCTGGCTAACATATGTAATTAAAAAAAAAAGCCAGTAACTCCAAACAGATACACTTTAATTTAGAACAGCACGAACACAAGCGGAGTGATGCACACACAGTGAAGCGACCGAGTGCTGATGGTATCACACCATCAGTGCTCATGGAACGTCATTCGTCCAATCAGATTTGAGGACCGGAACTAACTGTGGTGTATATATATATATATATATATATATATATATATATATATATATATATATAGGACAAAATCTTACAAAATCTCTATGCAGGACAAATATTTTTTGTTTGTTAAAACCATGGTTAAACCTTGCTGTACATTTAAAGAATGCATGCACAAGACATGATAGTTTGATGCATATAAAGTCCAGATTCGCTTTAAAATGCTTAAAAAAATATCAAGGAAAAACAAAGGGGGCACATGGCATCTACTAATATAATAATTATTATTTAAAAAACCACAGTCCTTTAGATTGCAAATGATTCTTACATATAAAATTATAGAAAATTTTAATAAAGCAACAACACTGAAAAAGAGAAAAATATTCACTGCTGTTTTCTGGCTAACTTAATACACCCTTAAAAACTGAACACAAAATTAGGATGAGAAATTGCTAATTTTAATTTACAGACCCAAAGTCTGATTGAATTAAATCAGAAACCTATTAATGTATCAAATCTACATTATAATCATTCCGTGGAGACAACTGAAAAACAATTATAAATTTAACTTTTACCTGCAATAATATTTCCTGGTATCAATCCATGTTTTCATTATTGCCATAAATGACAAGAACAAACTTTAAAGTTGACAAGATTGTGGTTTTCTGGGTCGGTTGTTTCACTCGTGTCCAGTTTAAGCTGAAAAGCGCAAATTTGCACATATGTTTTATCACTTGCATGTTTGATGACTTGTTTAGAGTAAATAAAGGTAATTTAGAACTGAAAATTTGTAAGGCATTATTTGAAGATGTTCAATGACATATGTGCTAACAGAGAAATATTTGAGTCTCGATGTGGTGTTGTATGAAATTTGTACGACCATGCAGGGGTTAGAAAACGTCTGCAAATTCTTTTTGCAACCTGGCAACCTGTAATGATGAGCAGGTGAAGGCAAACGAGGGGCGAGGATCTAAATGCAGTGGGTTTTTATTTAAACAAGAATGACAACACGACAAACAGGAACAAAGGAAATATCCACAATGGGAAAAATAAAACAAAAACACGGAAGACATTCAATGGGAAAACCGGCAAAACAAGCATCCACAAACATCAACGACCGACAGGGGAATGGAGAAACAGCAGGGTTTAAATACACAGACACAGGATGATCACAAACAACAATCAGGTGCAAACAATGACAGAGTGCTGGCAGTGATGAGATCCGGGAATTGTGGGAAGTGTAGTTTTACACAAAGACAAGTGAAACACAGGGCAGACAACAAGGGAATCGTGACACAACCTCTGTGACTTGAGATGGTGAGATGTGGTCCCCACAAGCAACTGGGGTGATATGATTGGATATTAGGTTCACCTCCGGTCAGTGCTCTGCCCTCTCCAGAACTACCATTGCCAACATCACAGGGACCACCTCCCTCCATAATATCTGGGGGTTAAGTGGTATATTTGACATGTGTCACCTCTATCTGTTCGTTTCACCTCATAATCGAGATCTCCCACTCGTCATGTGACCTCAAAGGGCCCTTATCACTTGGTGAGTAATTTGGAGATTGATGTTAGAAGTAATACAAGCACTTTGTCTCCCAGTGCAAATTCCCATAGACGAATTATACAGCCGGCTTTGACGTTCTTGAACTTGGAGCAAATTCTCCTGTGTTAGTTGGCTCAAAGTGTGGAATTCTGCTCTAAGATCAAGAATGTGCCTCTTCCCACACTTCCTGCATAACATCGAGCACGCTGCACGGCAGACGTCCATACTTCAGCTCGAATGGGGAAAACCCTGTGGAGGCTTGTGTGACCTCTCGGACTGTGAACAACAGGGTTTTTTTTATCCCAATTCCTAGAGTCCTGGTGCACGAACTTGCGAATCATATTTTCCTGGGTTTTATTAAACCATTCAACCAACCCTGTTTGTGGATGATAAACACTTGTGTGAATGTATTTTTATATCCAATAATTCGAACTGTTCGTATAGTATATTTGACATATAAATAGTGCCTTGATCGGTGAGGATTTCTTTTGGAATCTTTTGGAAGAGTGCCTCCGCAAAACACTGTGCTGAGATGTTGCTCAGAGGCACTGCTTCAGGATATTGCGTTGCTTAATCCACCAGAACTAACACAAAGCGATGTCTATGTGCCGTCCGTTCTAATGGCCCGATGAGGTTTATGCCAATTCACTCGAAGGGGACCTTGATTAACAGCAGAAGGTGCAATGGTGCTTTTGGGGTGGCCGGTGGATTCACCAACTTGCATTCACGGCATGCCACCACTATCTGCGAACATCTCCATGAATGCCCGGCCAATAGAAACGTGTAGTGTATTTTCTTTCCCTAAGTGACCAACCATTGAAATGTGCTGAGTCCTCTGGAATAGCATTTCCCTACGGTTCTTCGGTATCAACAACTGTGTTGTATCTTCTTTTGTTTGAGCATCCTGCGTCACTCGATACCTTTAATCTTTAATAATCTTTAATCTTTAATAACTAAAAAATTCAGGAAGCCGAGACTTCCCCCTCCCTTATGTCATCCTGACGTGGAACTGAAGTAGGTGGCCCTGGCTCCGCCTTCCCAGCCAGCGAGTCACACATCACACTGAGACACTTTGTCACAGGACCCATCCACACACATTCCTCTCAATAAGTAAGCAAAACCCAGTGATGCCGGATGGTGGCACTGGACCCATTCTCCTTTTCCTGTCAGCAGATGGAGGATGAACTGCTCCAGCACCAACAGATCTATGACTTCCTTGGCATCGCACTCCTCGGCCAGCAGCCACTTCCAGCAGGCATCACGGAGCTGTTGGGCAAATGCAAATGGGTGAACATGCTCACACAGCGTTAGCGAGCAGAAGTGCTGCCGATGATGCTCCGGGCTGCGGCCGACCTGTTGCGTGATGGCTTCCTTAACGTCCTCATACACCAGGAGGTTAGCTGCAGGCAGACGTCGGTCTGCGAGCTGGGATTCCCCGGATAACAGCGAAAGGAGGTGTGCCGCCCACTTATTCTTTGCCCATTTCCACACCTCCGTCGTCCGCTCAAACAGTTCAAGGAATGCCTCCTGTTCATCCTGCGGGCCCATTTTCATAAGGGTGACTGGAGGCATGGAGATAGTTAGGTTGCGGTTAGGCATTCCTCATGGTGTAGCAAGCCGGTCCTCAGCTTGAGCTCGGAGAATGCAAATTATCCTCTGAAAGTGCTCTGTGAAGCGTGATAGTAGACATCATGCACAAAATTTGAATAAAATGGATTCTGTTGGTGACTGAGCCATATTAGCTGACCAAGTGAAAAAAAAATCTAGTTTGAAGTTTTCAAAATTAAAAATGTCTGAAAAGAGACATAACCAATGTTGGCCAATTGACCAGAAAAAAGTGTGAACTGGTATAAATTGGATTGGTGAAAATCTCAATCAAAACCTCAAAGTTGAAACGTCTGAGAAAAGGCACTGAAAACCCGCCAAGGTCACTTGTTGTGAACACAGCCTTGAGTGGGATGCAGTCTGGTGGTCCTTGTTTGAAATGCGAGCCTTTTCCTCTTTCCAATTTAGCAAACATTGAAATGGGAGCAAGGAGTTTGATTAATTTGCTTTTTCCTCTGTGCCTCTGGCCTGTTAATGGCCCTTTGCTATAAAAAAGTATATGCCTTTGAAAATTACTTCTCGTTTCAAGTTGTTGCTTGTCACTCTCTCTCCCTTGTTGCTGATAATCACTTCTGACAACTACATGCCAGTGTGTAGAATATTAGCAGGCAGTGGTTTAACTGCGGTAAAGAGGTCATAATGGACTCCAATTATTACCGCCCTGGAGACAAATTAAATGACCTTTGTGTCATGAGGGACATTCATTAATAAATCAAATTATTTTTCCTGCTCATGGTTCCTAGTCTGATTAGAAAGCCAAGGTTGTCTGACTAGACTCGAAAAGTAATTTAACGTTATTCTTCTATGCAAATACCATGTCTAATCTTCTTTCCACTGAATCATGTTCTTGCTCGCTAATTTGTGCTCCATGCATACCTGTAAGTCAGAGAGTAAATTGGACTATGGCCAGCAGGAATATGAATATGATCACTGTCCATCAACTTTAGTAACACCTAAAGACTAAGAAAAAAATATAGATTACTGTAACGTGATGTTAGACTAACCAATGCGAGTGGTGCTTGGCCATACAATACTCGCTGCCAGACGGTAGAGAGCTGTGGGTGGTTGCTAAGGCATTGCTAGGATGTTCTGAGTGGTTGCTAGGGAATTGCTATGCCCTAACTGATTATGATTCATTTGTTTATAGGTCTAATATCCTCTGGACTAGAAGCTTAGTGACTGATATATAGTATTGCACTTCATTCACCAGTATAAAAATATCTTTAAAGTGTCATGACATGAGGAATACAATTTTCTTTGATCTTTTGACATATAAGAGGTCCTTGTACTATAAGAACATACTGTAAGTTTCAGAACTCAAAACTTCCACCACAATACAAAAATAGTATTTTTTTAACCAAGCTGCCAAAACTACTCATTCTCTACTTCCTCCACACTATGATGTCACACTGTGGTAGACATTTGCATCTGACTGCCTTCCTCCACAACATATCAAAACCTAATTTACCTTTAATCAGTTCTGTAACTCCACCCAGTAGTGATGAGCAGTGAGATTGCAAGTATTGAGAGCAGGTCAAACAAGAAAAGAGAGCCAATCATAACAGTGGGCGTGTACTGTTAAGCCTAAAAGGAGAGGAAGCACCAAAACTGAGCATTTCTTTACAGAGGGAAGAAAATTATCATGTTTTACAAATATATAACTGTTTTTTTGTGCAAAAGACGTTACTTATATTATAAGCGAACCTTAAGGAACATGTGAAAAAAAGGCATGTCATTGTAAGGTTGGGTTCTTGGAGAGGAAGATGCAGGAGTCACTTTTCAATCTTTTAATAGTAGTCGCTAGAACAAAATCAGGGACACTCGCTGGAGTGGAACAAACTATAAAGCAAAACACTTCATAATCACAATGTATCACTTCAAGGACTGACAAATGAATTAACAAAACTAGAGGGTATATATACACAAGGTGCTAAATGAGGGAATGGAATACATGTGAGGATGATGAGGGCCAGATGGAAGTGATAAGGGCAGTAAACTATGGGAGATGTAATCTATGGGAAACTTCCAGATAAGAGACCTTGAAGAACAAGAGGTGACAAACTGTGACAGTCATGACCCCTTTAAGATTTATGTACAGTATTTTTGGGACAAATTTAGATTTCTAGAGCTTGTTACAGTTAAAGTGCAGTAATTGGCCAGCTGAGGTACCGTTTTATAACAGTTTAAATTCCAGCCACTTTATTTCCATTTGCTGTAATGCTGACAGAATCAAAACAGTTTTAGGTATTTATATGGGTTAATATATGTCACTAAAATGTTCCCTCTAATCAAGATCTCCTCCAAGATCTCTAAAAGTAGTAGAGAGGCACATTTCAGAGGATTTCTGAGATACAAAGACTCAATTTCATGTTACCACTCACTGCTAAGAGCAATGTCAAGCTAATGACTTGGAACATCAAGCACCACAAATCTTCTTCGACATCTTGACGCATATCTGACTCTGGATCACCGGCGGGTATTAGACAAGTGCAGAGATTCAACGTCGAATTTTAATCTTTCTATTGAGAGCCGCAGCATTACAACAACCAGGTGGAACGCATTGCTCCAATGATGGTGAGGATCATATGTAATGGCTGAGTCTTTATGTCTTTTAATTGTTATGATAGGTGTTTGGGGCACTTGATTTATGAGGAAGCTGCAGATCCATTGTATAAGAGGTTTTGAAAATTTTCCCTCAGGCTCACTATAGGTCTCGAATTGGAAAGCCAAGAAAATGGGAAACCCACAAGGCACTTGATGTGCTCTTCTCTTGCAGTAATAATTCTCTTGAGCATTTCATTTTAAAGATGATCGAGTCTCTGGAGAGGGCTATACAGTACATTCTCCCTTAAGTGTCTGCTAACAGGCGATTTCTTTTTCCTCCCAACATTTCCACAGATATGTTTTGGATATCATGCAGCACTTTCCTAGAATATACAATCATTCTGTTTTATAAAATGCAAATGTATGTGAATATTTACATTATATACATTATATACAGAATATCAATGCGAGCATTAGTAGTGCAGCTTATTCACAATAAAATAACAATACAATTTGAAGGCTACGTTGGTAAGTTACATTTTCCAAGAGTATACTGTATATTCAGATTTGTAATTCGGATGGACCTCTATATATTCAGGATTACATTTATATGTTTAGATTTATAACTGGGTAATTGACAAAGAGGTGCCAGTTTACTGAAAAACCTAGTTTAAAATGCACATGTAATGTTTGTATAAATGTAATCTTTGAGTGCATGTTGGATTAATAATTTCTGAAGAACAAACAGCATTTTCTACAAAAAAATTATTAAATTAATTTGACGTCACTACCAAGTAAAAAGGTGCTTTTGTACTTACACCATGAATGCACAACATGATCAATGATTTCAAGAAAAGTTTTCAAACATATTTTCAATGTAAAAGACTTTGATTTGGGGGGACAAAAGTTTTTCAAATATTATTTTTAAATAATAATAATAATAATAATAATAATAATAATAATAATAATAATAAAATAGTTAAAAAAATTACTACTTATGCAAACATTTCTTGACTTAGAATTGTATTTTTTTAATTGTTATTATTTTTTTGTCTACAGATGATTACACTCAGAGTTGGAGTCTTGATCTTGTGGTCTTGGTCTCAAGACATCTTTTGACCATATAAAGGCGATCTGGGTCTCGTTACTCAGTGTCTTGGTCTGGATCTGGGTCTCGGCTTATGGTCTTAGTCAAGACCGCAGTGAATTACCAGTGCACTAAATGTGATAATTATTTCAACCACTAGCTGGCGTCTCATCTTAACTATTACTGTGAATTTGTTGGTAGGCCTACTTGATGTCATCATGCATGCTTCGGCAAGCACTGCCTCACTCATAATGTGGATGTAAGTGCAAGAACTATGTTCTAACAACACAAAGCGATCATTAGTGATTCGTGGTTATAGAAGTAGAGGCCATGACTTTACTCGCAGTAGTCGTGGGACCCAATAAGCTTCAGCAACAATAAGCGATGTTGCTGAAGTTGTAAGTGGGAGTGGCCGGTATTCTTGTTGTTGGCTGGAGTGGGGAAGCACAATTATGGCTAAAGTCATAATTGAAGATAATTTCTCTTGCTATTGTAATCACTATTAATAATATTGATTAATATAAATGTATTGCGTGCCATTTAATGTATGTACGTAGCTACATGTTGCGAACAAGCTGAAAACTGACCGATGCCTAGAATAGCAATGAATTAATTCAGGAACACAATCAAGACAGTGACTAAATGGTCAACTTCACATGGTTCCTCTTAGCAGCATAAAAAACAACTGTAATTCAAATTGTGATTATAAAGCGAGCAAAGAACACTCCCTTTATAATCACTGAATCTGTCAATCATTTCAGTTCTGTGTGAACTCACTGACTGGGCTCTGCACTCTTGCAAAAACTCTGCTGTCTACACTGCACAATACATTTACATTGTTTCTACACCTTGTTGTTTATAATGAGGTCATTTGCGAGAGTGCAGCAGCAGAACTCAGTCTGTTAGCAAGCACTGAGCAGATTTCTTCTGCACCGGTGCAGTGGCAACTTAAATTAACAACTTAATGAATTCTTTCAAACTGTTCTTTTCATTTATTGGGAATGTTTTACATCAGCATTTGTCTTTCTTTATTTCGATCAGCGATGATGGTCTGTGTTATTGTCAGTGAAGAACATTCTGTTTATTCATTGGTGTTTTAGTTTAAATTTCCAACAATATTTTTCAATTAAGTTTCCATCTCTCGGTTTAAATATGATTATCAAAGATGAATTTGGCATTTAGTTTTAACATGTGAATCATTCATCTTATTTTAAAAAATGATGCCTATAAAAAAGGGCCATATATGACACATTTTTTTATTGTACTTTTATTACGGTAGAAGAATAAACTGCTTTGTGACACCTGGGCATTTGGGTTAGAAAGGCATCTAGTAAAACTGGACTCTTTTCTAATTATAGCTGTCTGGAAAATGTCAGAGCTTTAAAGAAGATTCTTCAAATATAAATTCAGCATCTTGGTTTATTAAAATGTACTGCCTGGTTCTTGAACCGATAGGTGTTGTTCTGGGTCTTGGTCTGGATCGGGGTCTTGAAGGGTCTAGTCTTGGTCTGGGTCTAGATAGGTCTAGACTTGGTCAGGGTTTGGGTCTTGGATGGTCTGTTCTTGACTACACCTCTGGTTACACCAGATGACAGTTTTTACTTTAATAAGGTTGTGGCCAAAATATTGGCACCCTTGGTAAATATGAGCAAAGAAGGCTGTGAAAAATATGTCTTTATTATTTATCCTTTTGAGCTTTCATTAAAAATAATCACAGAAATCTATAATCTATAGGATATCAAACACAACACAAGTTTGATAAAAAAAACAAATATTTTTGTCAAATATATATGTGGCACAATTATTGGCACCCTTTTATTCAATACTTTGTGCAACCTCCCTTTGCCAAGATAACAGCTCTGAATGTTCTCCTACAATGCATGATGAGGTGGAGAACACATGAGAAGTGATCTGAAACCATTCCTCCATATAGAATCTCTCCAGATACTTCAAATCCAAGGTCCACACTGGTCGACTCTCCTCTTTAGTGTACCCTACAGGTTTTCTATGGGGTTCAGGTCAGGGGACTGGGATGGCAATGGCAGAACCTTGATTTTGTGGTCAGTGAATCATTCTTGTGTTGATTTTGATGTTTGTGTTGGATTATTGTCCTACTTGAAGATCCAACCACAGCCCATTTTAAGCTTTCTGGCAGAGGCAGTCAGGTTTAGATTTTTTATCTGATGGTATTTGATAGAGTCCATGATGCCATGAATCCAAACAAGATGTCCATAACCTCTGGCATAAAAACAGCCCCACAACATTTAAGATCCACCACCATATTTAACCATGGCCATGAGGTACTTTTCCATATGGCTACCTCTCTGTGTGTGCCAAACCCATCTCTGGGGTTTGCTGCCAAAAAGTTATATTTTTGATTTATCGAACCATAGAACCCAGTCCCATTTGAAGTTCCAGTAGTGTCCGGCAAACTGAAGACGTGTGTTACCTCATATATATATATATATATACCGCTGTGAAACAGGAAGTCATGGCTGAACAATGTCATGTTCCTAGTATATTTTACTCATTCGAATTTCTAGGGAGTTTTCTAAACGTGTTTTGGAGAGAAATATTTATTTAATTATGCGATTTCTTTACCCTCTTTCAATTAGTTTACTTCAATTTAAGGTTAGATTTTTGTGAATATTTTTAAAGAAAACTCAAAAGGATAAACAATTGTATATATGTATGTAAAGGATTTCCTCCAAGGGATGACACTTGCAGCACTTGCTCAGAGGTGAGGTTCTTTATTTTCCACACATAGACGTGCACACAGCACTTTTACAAAGACAGGCACTATTCAAATACACACACACAGTAGTTCTGTCATCAGTCTCTCTCTCTCTTGGAGGCCCTCTGGCTGCCTGGCTCCCCATGCTCACTGAAATTAGAGACAGGTGTTATAATTTAGCTTAATTTAGCTCAGGTATAAGCGCCCTTACCGCTTTTCTCTCCCAGACGGGCAATGTATATATACAAATGACAACTATCCCTGGTCTTCCTTGCATCTTTGTATACAAACCACATTTCATGTTACAGAATTATAATTTCTGATATCTTGCTTCAAGATCCTGGATTGACGTGTCCCCCACAGCAATAATACAATAACTAACTCTATACCTGCTCAGGTTGCCAAATAGCCATATGCCTGGAAATAGATCAGACAGGTGTGTGAGAGAGCATTCATTCTAACACACACTAAATAAAACTAGAGGTCATTCCATTTTTGTTATTGCTTTGCTGTTTGAAAATAATGCTCAGAAGTCACATTATCCCTGTGTGATATACAAACTATAATGCATACTTGAAAAAAAAAATTGATAGGTTCCCTCGAGACAGCCATTCACTTCAATATCTGGCAAGCAATGCCTGTTTTAACCTTGAGAAGTAGCATGTGAAGTACTTAAATTGATTATATTATACATTTCGATCCTGGATGGATTTCAAGAACAGTGGTGCCAGAAATTGTCTGCTGTCTGTTTGGGGTGCACCATACGCTGGTAAATGGATCGGACAGGTGTATGTGATTGCCTATTGCTGTTCACGCACATTAAATTAATTATCCACATTAATTCATTTTACATTTTGTTTCCCTTTGCTGTTGGAAAATGACAGGTAAATCACGAGTACTGTATATGAGAGATATTGTGCAGCCAGCCAGTCTTTATCGCTAAATAAACCCTGACAAGGTGATCAGGATATTCAGTTTTACAGCATTGCCAGGGACCATGGCCATTTTTCAGAAATATTTCACTGCTGAATGTCATGATTGATCAATCAGAATGAATATCTTTTTAAAGCTGATATGTCAAGTTAAAAACAGTTAAAAACATGATATTTTGTGGTTCATTACACATATTGCTGCAATTCAGAGGTGAAATGTCCACTGTCAAAATGAGATTTTTAGGGTTAATGCTTTGCCTAGTGTTAAATCAACAAAACCGACCTTCCAATCCTAAATCTTAAACCTATACGCTTTTAAAGAAGTCTTTAAAAATTACTTAAAATTAATAATTTTAAAAATAAAACAGTTTGGCATAGTTATAATTTCTTTACAAACAATGATCTCTATCCAAAAGCCAATTAGTGTAATCATGTTACGACTTTTCATCATGGTTAGTTGGAAAGTTTGTTGGAAATGTTCATCCAGATATTGCATCATTACAGGCTAGCTAGTTAGATTTACTCTAGCAAAATTCTAATTTTATAAGTGCATTTTAAAAAAAACAAGTTTGTTAGATCACACGCTAAAAGGCTTATACATCATAAGCTCATATGGAAATGCTTTGACATAAACTGATAATATAAAGTGAGGATACATCCAAAATGTGCAATTTGTTGGTTCTCCAGAACTGGATTAAACACACCTGGACCTGGTCTAATGAGACCATTTAAGAAATAAAAGGAAATTTCAAATTATTTAGGCTTACCTTTTAGCATGTTCACGTGTTGACCAGTCCACCAAAATCTCGGCAAATCAGCAGTTGATCACTCGTTTCCAAAAATCAAATCACATAATAGCACAGGGTTGTCTTCCCTCTTCATTTTTTTAAAATTGTTATCTGTAAATTAAACCACAAAATTGTATACCAAATTGCATTTTCCCAAAATAATTTCTTCCTTAAATTTAATATTTAAATGCACCCAAAATTTGTATACAGTGCCAGAATATTTGACATATTAATGGTAAAATTAAATCTTAATATATTCATTTAATTCACCACATGAAGTTTGGTTATGTGTTTGGCATATTTTAATTATTAACTAAACAATATAAAAAATAAGACATGATTTGTAGACAGATAATTAATGTAATGTGGCTGTATGGTTGCAGAAATTTTCCTGGGATTTAGCAATTATAGGAAAGTTACGGGGAACCCTTTTGCACAAACTAAAAAAAGTTCTTACTTATTGAAAACATTCCTGGCTAACCTAAAAAGAACCTTAAAGCTGGGAAAGTTCTGGAAATCAAAAACGAACATTCCCAGAATGTTCTGGGAACCAAAAATTGTTTGTTGGGTAGTAATAAAATTGCTGTCAGTGTGAATGGGGCACAAGTTGCCTACAGCGTACGGGTCAGAGGGCATAATAAAATGTTTAACACAATTTTTTTTTTTTATTATTTGTTCTTAATTAATGCATTTAATTGACAGCCCTAAATTTAACCTGATCTTTTCTCTTTTAACATCATCCCCATGTCAAATCTCTTGCTGTCTTTTTTGGAGAAGACATGGGGGAAAGATAATCTAACTGATATAAAGACAGGCAGATTACTTTATCTAAAGTGCTTTAGCTCTTCTATCCCTGATGTTTATCAAAACCAAAGAGAGAAGATTGGAAAGAGGAACAGTGAATTGATTGCCATGTGACACCATCAGGGGATAGAAAACCATCTGGATATAACCAAGTAAACTATATCAATCTATGTTAGGCTTTTACACAATCCCGGCTGTCTAGACAGACATCCTTTAATAGTGTGAAGATTGACCATCAAAAATACTAACCTGATATACTTGAGGAATTGACTGAATGCATTCTCAGAAGGACCTCTTTGTTAGTTTACAGTGTGGTCACATTTGTTTTGTGTTTGAAATTCTGAATAATACCCATTTATTTCTGTGCATTTTTTAACATCATAAAGACAAATTAATTGAGATAAACATAAATATGTAACTTCTGCATACCACAAGCCTTGCATTTCAAAAAAGTTTATAAACAATTTAAACATTTGCTATTAAAACATCACATCAATTATAAAATGTTTAGAAATATATCCCTTTCATAACACAAGACTCTGTTTAGGCAATATATCATTAATATGTTTTATACATTTATATAAAAAAATTGTTTTTACTCAGTCCACATTCTGAATGTCAAAAAAACATGCTGTAAAGGGATCAATAGAAAGGAGGAGGCGAGAACCGGCTTGACAATATAAATAGTAGTTTTAATAATAAACTGAAACAAAGGGCAAACACACATGACGGACATGTCCGTAAACGATCTCTCTCTCCCGCACGATCCTCTGCAGTCAACCTTTATCCCTCTCGGAGGCTTAATTAGCCTAATACGGGCCCTCCGCCCTGCCACATTCCTCCCTCGTTCTTTCAGGCTGGGGAGCCACCGGCCTGACGTACACCCCCTCCCCCCTTCTTTCCCCGGGGGAGGGTGGGCTTTAAGCCTAGTCTGCCGGCAGGGTACTTCCTGTAACAGTGTAGTACCCCCCCAAAAAAACACTAAAATTTAAACGAGAGGGAAAAGGCCAACGCAGAGCGGCAGTGAGTGACAGAGAGGAAAGAGAGAAGAAAAAAAAAACTCACTTACTTGCCAGTTCTCCGATACGCCGCAGCTTGTCCCTCGGCCACTCCTCCACCCTCTATCGGATGACAGCCGCGCCTCTCCGGGCGGATCAGAGGCAGACCTCCAGCCCCTGGCGGACGGAACAACCCGCCGCGTTCTCGAGGAACAGAAGGGGTCTCCCCCGCCCCTGGCAGCGGTTCTCCCGCTCCAGGCGGTCGGCAGCAAGCCCCTCCCCGCTCGCGGTCGGCGGTCTCGAATTCCGTTGCGTTTCAGCGGCAGGTAGGCGACTCCTGTGCCCCTGGCAGCGGCCCTGACCTCTCCAGGCGGTCAGTTAGGAGCCCCTTCTCCCCTCGCAGCTGCTCCGTTTGGGATGGACGGTAGTGGCGAAAACTCTACTACGGCGTATCCCTCCTCCTTCCTGGATTTCGGCACCAGTGTAAAGGGATCAATGGGAAGGAGTAGGAGAGAATCGGCTTGACAATATAAATAATAGTTTTAATAATAAACTGAAACAAAGGGAAAACACACACATGACGGACATGTCTGTTAACTATCTCTCTCTCCTGCACGATCCTCTGCAGTCAACCTTTATCCCTCTCAGAGGCTTAATTAGCCTAATACAGGACCAGGTGTGTAGGATCACGACCCGGCCCTGCCCTCCGCCCTGCCACACATGCATAATTTATTTTTTACATATTCTTTTTAGTATTATGCTTTTGGTACTTAAATATAGATGTTAATATCCAAATTAATATATTAAACTCTTTGACCTTTATATGTCTAACCAATTACAATTCACTCAGAATATTTGTATACCACAATGCCTTTTTCCTCATTCATTTCTTGAAAATCATTAAGCTACAAATGGATATACAGCATGTGAAGATACTGAGCAGAAAGGCTGATTGTTTTCCAAACTAATAGCATCTTATAAGCTGAATTACATATCATTAGCCTCAGATGTAACTTATATTGGCCTCTGCAGCTGTAGCCAGAACCCTCTGTGGATTATGGCCTAATACTTTATGAAAAAGCTTCTGATATTGACCTTACTGTCCTTGCCAGATGAAAATTAATCAAGGAACTTCACCGTTGTCAGGTATATTAAAACTCCATCAAAGCTCCGATAATGCCAATACAAAAAGTTCCACTGATTTGTACAGTGGCCTGAAACTGTCACTTGATTCTCACTGATGTTTTTAAATCCTTCAAACTGAATTGCTATCAAATCTTCCACTTGAAACCGATGGACGGCTTGACCTCTATATTCTTAGAGTCAGAAAGTAGTCCAATGAGAGGGTTTGTGGTAAGCACTAAGATTTGTGTTATGAACCCAATCAATGCATTTATGGGCGCTGTCCAAGGTACTGCGATTAGCATAATGTTCTGATGATTGAAGCAGAGCAACTTGCTGAAGAATTAAAATTTTAAGCTATACTCTGAAAAGATGTAAGTGATTTAATTGTGTATTATAACATTTAATATGATTAGTTTGACCTAACAAAATCATAACGTTTATTTCAAACGGTCATTACACTTACCATGATGACTTTGTTAAAAATGGAATACTAGCATACTGTTTACTGCATACTGTGTAAGATACACTGAATACTGCCACCTACAATTTTTTTTAAATAGTATGTGGAACAGTACATATTGTCCTAACCAGGTGTAACACAATATGTTTCCAGCATCAAGTAATTTGTCAGACCACCGCCAATTAGTACATAGAAGAAAAAATGTAATTCATCAGCTATGACATATATTTGTCTTATGGCCACCTGAGAGTGACTGAGTGAACACGGTCTGTTACTTGACTTATATTCTTTGAAGAACCATGTAAATAATATGGTACATGAATATGGTGATCATTCAGTACCATGGTATATATTAAAGTACCACAGTATTACCATCTGATAGCAGCAGTGTACCACAGTACCTTTTATTTGTGAGGCTTTCAAGTGAATTAACAATTTAATTCACACCTGGGCTCCTTAGTGACCCAGGACCTCATTCCACCCCTGTACCTCATCCAGTTTTTGGCGTTATGCCCACACCGAAAAGTGTTTCATAGAGAGGAGGTCTTCAAAAATAATGACATAAATAACTTTCATTTATCAATTATTGTCATACAATGTCCAGTAAACGTAAAAAAGCTAAATCAATATTCGGCGTGACCACCTTTGCCTTCAAAACAGCCCCAATTCTCCTAGGTACACCTGGACACAGTTCTTCTTGGTTGTCGGCTGATAAGATGTTCCAAACTTCTTGGAGAATTCACCACAGTTCTTCTGTCTGTTTAGGCTGTCTCAACTGCTTCTGTCTCTTTATGTGATCTCAGACAGACTCAATATTCAGTGAGGGACTCTGTGGGGGCCATGACATCTGTTGCAGGGCTCCCTGTTCTTCTATTCTAATCTTTTCTATTTGCAAAAGAAATGTTTGGAAGTCAAACATTTATATTTCCTATTGACACACTAAAGCTCAAGATATAAATAAACATCTGAAGACAAATTAATTTGTGAAACATCTTATGTGCCTAAAACTTTTGCACAGTACTATATATATGTATACATATATTTATAGCTGCTTAATTACTAGAAGTACATATGGTCATTAAAGACCCGATATATGTAATAGTGTTGTTTATCCCATTCCGATTCCATTAATCATATTTTTATGATTATTTTATATACTATCTCAGGATACATATTTCTCTGTTTATTACGAGACAAATGAGTACAATATTCATACAAATGACTACTACATCACTTTGATTTTCTGTGCAACAATAGTGAATTATCAAAATTCCATATGCATGTACACAGGGGGCATCACTACACATTTGTTGAGGGGTATGCAACAATAACGTTGGTTTAAAAATCAAGAATTTAATAAAAACTTTGCAACTTTATGCAAATTATTTAATCAGAACTTTTCTATTTAGTACTTAATTTAGAATTTTTATATGAACAGTCATGTACATAGCAACGAACAAATTATTAATTTAATTTTATTACTTTCGTCATTTCCCATCCAAACAGAAAAAGATGAAAATAAAGAAGTGGCTTATTTGTTCAACATGATTGATTCTGAAGCAATCTTCTCCATCACACATTTCATTGTCCAATTTTTGGAATTTAATCAATAATTGATCCAAGTGTTGTTTAATACTTCCTGAGGTAATTTACTCACACCACATCCAATGGTTTCTTACGTCGTAATTGACAGTGAGACAACAACAGGCGAAGGTAGGAAAGCACAGCAACATTAGTTATAGTTTGTAAGAGGAGCCCAATAGGTTGGACATGGTGGAGGGTAAGTTAACATCTTTTTTAACAAGATGTTCTCTCTAAATGTAAAACGATTGAACAGCAATTCCCAAACATATGGTGACTTTTTGAAGAGACATTACTCGGAAATGGACTGATATTTATGTTAGCTGGACATCAGTACCACTTGGCAATGTTAAAAGTAATTTAACTTCAAGCCTTTCTTCAAAGTTTTTAATTTTCCATCTTCCTTTTTCTGTTCTGCACTCCAGGCCAGAACATATTCCCCCTCAACATCAAAATCAAATCAAATAACTTTATTGTCACACTACCATGTACACAAGTGCAACAGTAGGTGAAATACTTGTGTGCAGTTCCGAGCAACATAGCAGTCATGACAGTGACGAGACATATACCAATTACAATAAACGACATATTTACACAACACAATTTACATATGAAATTTACACATACTTACACAACACAATAATTATATACAATGTACAGTAGACAATACACACAATATAGAATACACAATATACAATAAGTGGGAGTATATGAAATATATATAAGTAGTTGAATTGAGGAGAATATGTTGACAGTCCAGTGTGAGATTATAGATTAACTATGAACATTTTTGGCATGTGACAGTCAGCGTGTTAGCGGTCGCTATGAAGGTACCTCTTGATAAAATACAAATAAAATACAATGCATATTTGAACCCATTTAAAATTGCTAAGGACACAAGTTAAATAAAATAAAATAAAAGTTAAATAAAATACATCCTTTCAATATTGTTTGACATTGCCGCATTTGATGAAGAAACAACGTGGAAGTAAACTATAGCAAGTTTAACACATGAACATAATTTATAAAACTGAAATTGTATAAGTTGTGCATCTATTTAAACTTGGAAAAGTGCCTGAGAAAATACATATGTGTAGTATACGAGTAATGTGCAGCTTAATATGTGTTTGACAGCCAGTTGCGTCTCATGAAATGTCAGTGTTGAAGTAATGGATCCTGTAATATATTTGTTGCATCATCTCTTTGATACAGTATATAAAAAAACAAAACATCAAAATATAAAAATTATATTTAAAAAATACCATCCAACATTACTATTTTGTAAGTGTTTTAAGGGAATTCATTAAATGATTTACTTTACTAGCCTTCTCTCCCCCAAACACTTTGAAAATCATTTCTAAGCCCCTCTTTATAAGGGATTTGACCTTGAAATACAGTTACAAGGTGACTGCAGGGAACCAAAATCCCATGCTGGCATTTTCCAACACCAGAACACTATTCACCCATGACACTAATTTATATCTAAACATGATCTGATCCAGTAGATGGCAACATTGAGCCATTTCATATGCAAATCCCTGCCTCCAAGCCCTGTTTATCTTAAAAAACCTGTTTTGATCTATTTTTAAGGAGATTTAATAGGTATGAAATTGCATGTTTGCAAAGATGTCTGCATGATGTAAAGGAGACTAAGCTATCTGTATTGATTTATAGCTATAAGGTATTCCTAATTATTTGTGGTCAACAGTCATAAGAAATGCCTTGGAATATTTTAACAATCGATGTGCATTTACTGAAGAACATGGTTTGGGATGCGACTATCTCCTCCACTCCTCCAAAGGCAGTTCAGCCTTGTCAGAGCTTCTCTGGAAAAGACAATGGCAAGATTAAATGCCACTTTGTTTTTCGTTTACAAGCGAGAGAAACTTGACTCCTGTCTGTTAGTTCTGATGGACTGCTGAGGCTCAAGAGTAGTATTATAATGACTCTATTATCAATAGAGTAGTATTCAAATCAGTCACAAGAATAATTTAAACTGTGCGTAAATAAGAATATTGGAATTAAGAAACATTCTTAAAGTCTGGTCTGGTTTTTTTATTATTATTATAATTATTTATAATTTCTGTTTCACTAATGCATTGCTAAGTGGACAATTCTTGAGAATATGCATGCTCCACTGCCATTCGCAATGCACATGTGATGCTGCGCGCGACAGGACGAGTGAGAATGAGCGTTAATTCCACATGATGTGCATGGTAAGACGACAGCTTTTTCTTATGCAATGTCCAATGCTAACGCTTTAGAAACCAGTAATAAAATATACACAGACATTTTAAGGAAAACTAAAGCTGGAAAGATGATTTCTCATCAAAAACATGATGGATTGGAGACAAACCGGACGCCTGGAACGTGAGAAGCGCGCCAAATTGCGCCTATCACTTATCTGTTGAGTCTCGTGCATTTGCAGCTGATGGTAAACAGAGTCGAGTTGCACTGAGATGGAAAGAATACTGGATATGTTTAGCCTGAATATAGAAACGAAATACGAAGAAGAATGAAATACTTTGTTGCCAGTTAAGTGAAGCTCCTTGCTAAAGTGCGCGATAGAAGGAAACAACTCTCGTTTTTGTCTTTAACAGCGAGATGAAATACGCATTTCTTGTTGTTTTTACGAATTCTCACCCGTTCTCTTTCTGGAACAGTGTCTGCTTTGGAAACGGCATGAGAAGGACGCGCTTCTGTTGACATTAACGGGGACGAATCAGACGGACGCAGCGGAAATCTGATCGATAGACTCTATTGATAAGCTCATATATATAAGGCTAATGATCACGCCTGCCCATGTATGTTTAACCTGTTTGGAAGAGTATGCTGAGGGACTATGAAGAAACTGCTGACAAGGTACTAAAGAAGAAACCGTCTTAATTATACATTAACATATGTGTATAAACAATATGAAGTGGATATTAGACTAAATATGTGTCTGGATTTTGTCTTTAATTTCTGTTTTTGATCAAATCATGTTCATTGGGAAGGTCTGTGGGAGTTCATGGATCAGTTTTTTGGCACCTCAAGAGAATTTAGTATTGAAATGATGATATGAGTCTTGCAAGATGACTGCCACAGTCGGCATAGTCATGGACGAGCCAGATCAACTAGTTGCTTTGCTGTACAGAGCAGCTGCTCCGATTCCAGTGTAGGCACTCTCTGTTTGGAATTGGTCTGGAATTATGGGGTGACCACTCAATCGACTGGGTGAAAAAAAGCCATGGATGTGAACTACTCCACGGTCCTGGACAGCAATGTGTCGCAACGCGATTCATCCAAGCGAGTTCTGACTGGTTGTTTCCTCTCGCTGCTCATCCTGACCACCCTACTGGGAAACACGCTGGTCTGCGCGGCCGTCACAAAGTTCCGGCACCTGCGGTCAAAAGTCACCAACTTCTTTGTTATATCGCTAGCTATTTCAGACTTGCTGGTGGCCATTTTGGTGATGCCATGGAAAGCAGCGACCGAGATTGTAGGGTTCTGGCCATTTGGCGCCTTCTGCAATGTCTGGGTGGCCTTTGACATCATGTGTTCCACTGCCTCCATCTTGAACCTGTGCGTCATCAGTGTGGACCGCTACTGGGCCATTTCCAGCCCGTTCCGCTATGAGCGCAAGATGACGCCCAAGGTAGCGTTCATCATGATCAGCGTTGCGTGGACGCTGTCCATCCTAATCTCCTTCATCCCTGTGCAGCTAAACTGGCATAAAGCCCAGACAACAAGTTACACAGAGTTGAACGGAACCTATGGCGAGCTTCCCCCGGACAACTGCGATTCCAGCCTTAATCGAACGTATGCCATTTCCTCTTCCCTGATCAGTTTTTACATACCTGTGGCCATCATGCTGGTCACCTACACCCGCATCTACCGCATTGCCCAGAAACAGATACGGCGTATCTCTGCGCTAGAACGTGCGGCGGAGAGTGCCAAGAACCGTCACAGTAGCATGGGTAACAACGCCAGTATGGATTCTGAAAGTTCCTTCAAGATGTCCTTCAAGCGTGAAACCAAAGTTCTCAAAACCCTCTCGGTGATCATGGGTGTCTTCGTATGCTGCTGGCTGCCCTTCTTTATCTTAAACTGCATGGTTCCGTTCTGCGACACTAACGAGAGTGCCGACTTCCCATGCATCAGTTCCACCACCTTTGATGTCTTTGTATGGTTCGGTTGGGCTAACTCCTCACTCAACCCCATCATCTATGCCTTCAACGCTGACTTCCGAAAGGCGTTCTCCATCCTGCTGGGCTGCCATCGACTCTGCCCTGGCAGCAACGCTATAGAGATTGTGAGTATTAACAACAACGGGGCCCAGCAGTCTTCTTCCCAGTACCAACCAAAGGGCCACATCCCAAAAGAGGGCAACAACAGCAACTATGTGATCCCTCACAGTATCCTCTGCCAGGATGAGGAGACCCAGAAGCATGAGGACATTGGGGTAAAAACCTTTGAGAAACTGTCCCCCTCTATGTCGGGAAACTTTGATAGCGATGCTGATGTTTCCCTGGAAAAGATCAACCCCATAACACAAAATGGGCAGCTCAAATCCTTACCATCCTGAGTATTCTGCTGTCAAAATGCTATGTGATGCAAACAAAGAGCCCTTATTTCTACACAGTACGGAATCCAAAAAAGCTTCACTGAGGACCTTAATAAATAATATTCTGACAAAATGAAACTTGTGGAAAACAAAAGAATGTTCCAAATGAAGGCACTTTATGCTGGATAACTATCTGCAAAATATTCGCAGCATTTATTATTGATGTTAACAGGTCTTTTGTCACAAGACATCCATGGAAAGTAATGTGAATAAACCATGTATGCATATGTATACATGTTATACATTTTAAATGTGTATACATGTGCATGTCTATTCAGTTTTGATAGAAATACTGTCCGGGCTGTTACGCAAGGACAAGAGTTTGTACATTAGTTGCTTAAATGGCTCATTAGTAGAGATATTTGGTTGCATCTACTGTTGAGAATAAAATGTACATATTGTTGTTTATATTCTTCACCAGTTATCAGAGTTGGCTTAGGCAACATCTCCTTGCGCTGCTAGTTGTGATAATTGTATTCCAGCAAATGTGCAAAACCACTTCATAATGTGATGGAGAGAAGTTGCTGTTCTTTTCCAATCATATGTTTGGGTATAAATGTTCTGCTATGTGATTTATCAGTTGTGGATATGGCCATGATATTTGGAAGTATTCAACCCTTCAGTAGTCACAGTGCAGGACAGCACAAGGGAAAAAATATGATCCCAGTAGTCTCACAGGTTGTTTACCCACACTTCGATTGTCATTACTCTCATACTTAAAGACAGTTTAAGAGGAATTTTTATTTAATTTTAAACCACATCCGCAAGAGGCCTGTCGGTGTACGTATATCCATCACAGGATTTTTTTTAAAGTTAGGTTACGTCTTTGAAAGAAGTCTGATGTGGACTGTTAATTGTTACTGCACTAAAATAATTTTCTTAGTATTTTTTGTTTTGTTTTCCAGTAAAACTGTCTAAACAGACTACAGGTACATTTACTTGAGAAGCAATATGACTGAAAATTTTAAGTCTTGTTTTTAGAGTATCTAATAAATTTAGTGAGGTTTGTGCATAAAAATGAAAAACGACTTGCCAATTTACTAATTTGAAGCTGGTTTCCACCACGGAAGGAAAAAATAAAAAGATATTTTTTACGTTATATCTCATAATTGCGAATGTATTTTTCCCAATAAATTGCAAGAAAAATACAGTCGCATTTGTGATATAAACACGCAATTACGAGAAATAAATCTGCAATTACGAGGGAAATAGCAAGAGTTTGGATCTCGCAATTGCGAGATATAAACCAGCTATTACGAGAACTACAGTGACAGTTAAGATCTCCCAATCGCCAGTTTTTATCTTAAAATTGCGACTTTATTTCTTGAAATTGCGAGATCTTAACCGTCACTGTATTTCTCGTAATTGCAACTTTATTTCTCAGAACTGTGTCTTTAAATCTAGCAATTGCGACATAATTTCTTGCAATTTCAAGATATTAACTCAATTTGTTTAATTGCGTCTTTAAATATTGCAATTGTGACTTAATTTGTCGCAGTTTTGAGACCTAAACTCACTTTGTTTCTTGCAATTGTAAGTTTATATCTCCAAATTGCGACTTTATTTCTCGCAATTACGAGATCTAAACTGTCACTATATTTCATGTATTTCAGAATTGCATCATTAAATCTTGTAATTGGGACTTAATTTCGCAATTGCAAGTTTATATCTTATATTTCTCATAATTACTGGTTTATATTTTGCAATTGTGAGATCTGAACTCTCACTATTTCTCACATTTGCTGATTTATATCTCATTATTTTGACTTTATTTCTTGCAATTGCGAGATCTAAACTCTCACTTTATTTCTCACAATTGCGAGTTTATATTTCACAGTTGCAACTATTTCTCACAGTTCCAATATATAAGCCTAAATGCTTCTTTTCATTAATAATGTCAGAAAGATCTTTTACATTTCCTTCTTCCCTGGTGGGATCTGTCTTTGATATTATTTTTCTTAAGCCTTTGGCAAATATGTATATATATATTACATTTTTTTCCTGGTTTTAAACAAAAACCTCCCTAAATTTTGTTAAATTCTCAGAAAACAAGACTTAAAGGAATATTCCGGGTTCAATAAAAGTTAAGTACAACTGCCAGCATGTATGGCATAATATTGATTACCACAAAAATATAATTTGACTTGCCCCTCCTTTTCTTTAAAAAAAGAAGATATCCGGGTTTCCAGTGAGGCGCATACAATGGAAGTGAATGGAGCCAATCCGTTAACATTAAAATACTAACTGTTTCAAACGGATAGCCACAAGACATAAACATAATGCATACTAATATGATTTTAGTGCAATAAAATTGCTTACCAACCTTTTCTGTGTAAATATATAGCCAATTTTACAACTTTGTTGCCATGACAATGAAATATCAACAAACCCTGAAACAACTGTAAAAATGATTATTTAAACAACTTTACAGCACAAATAATACATGAGTTTTAACAGAAGAATGAATGTACATGATTTTATAAAATTATATCTTTAAAACCTCAAAAACTGGCTCCATTCACTTCCATCACTCTCACTGTAATCCAGATTTTAGCTTTTTTTTTTAAGAAAAAGAGGGATGTCAAAATAATATTTTTGTGGTAATCAACATTATGCAACAAATACTGTTGATTGATCTTAACTTGTATTGAACCCAGAATATTCCTTTAATATCTTGAGTCATTTTGCTTCTCAAGTAATTGTATCTTGTTTTAAGGATGTGTAGATATTTAACTAAAAAATAAGTATGAAAATGATTATTTGGAGTGTTCCTCTCCTCACTGAATTCATCCTCTAAACGTTCCAGGCACCATGGCTGCCTTTTAACAGAAATAAACAGATGTCTTTGGGTTTCTTTAACCAACTGTGTGATTGAACTGTGATCTTGGTCAGCGTGAAATACTGTTAATGCATAACAGAAAAATGTAATTACTTAAGCAACACATGCGTCCAGCCATCCAAAAAGCTGCAGACATGTGACCTTACCAAAAACATTAGACACCATAGGAAGCTCTGTGTAGTACTTTCTAGCACTTCGAAGCATATCCAGGATTAAAACATTCTTGCTTATAGATATTGTGCAGAATTTTGTCCCTGTACTGTTATGTCAGCTGTCAGATGTTCAGTAAAGCGTGTATTATTGCAAACATAGAGTATGTCACAACCATAGGTACACTGACTCTCAATATTATGATTTAACCATTTTAGCTCAGTCTCTCCTTGTCCAAACAAATTCTGTGATGAATAAACAGCGTCCTACTTTTAATAATTTGTTGAGCTGTTTTGTTAGGTTATGCAACTGCCCTTGATCTAAGTTAATTCCAGGGCCTACCATACAGCAAGCGCTTTCCCGTGAACATTGGGATTTGACCAAATTGAAACACATGAGCTTGTTCTCAGTGCATTATAAAAAAAATGCAAACCGCTAAAAGTCAGTAATGTAAGCTTTTAGAAATTAAAAGTCATTTGCAACTGATCTTGGAAACCATTAAAAGGATAGTTCACACCAAAATGAAAATTCACGTATTTCTTGGAACACACAAAAGATGTTAGACAGCATGTTAGGGACTGATAACTTCACCATTCACTTTCTTTACATCTCGTTTTAATAGAATGAAAGTGAATGAAACATTCTGCCTAACATCTCCTTTTGTGTTCCTTGGAAGATATTCATCCATTTTTGGAACAACATGAGGGTCAGTAAATTTCAAAATTTTAAATTTTGGCTGAACTATCCCTTTAAGTCTGCACTGATTTACATAACTCATATATTCGCCTTCATTAAAAGCCCTGTGCCAAAAAACTAAAGACATCATGATTTGCCAGTTCTTATCTCCTTTCTGTTCTTCCCTAATACTCTCTTTCTCTCTTTAAAGCTCAACAGAATGAGCCTAAACTGTTTCCACAAGCTTCCTTAAATTTTACACAAATGATGAAATATGTGCAACTTGTAGAGAGATGATAAAGAGAGACTAAAGGTAAACATATAAGTGTCTGAATCTGGACATTGTCTGTGTTTATACTCCATCTGTGAATGACCACTTCTTCACAATGATGCTTTATGATTTGGTTCCTAAACATTCATCTTAATGACCTCTACATGTCAAAGCAGCATTTTCAACTCAAATACTATGGTTTGACCCCTGACATTCACTTATTTAATAGGATATATTGGACTATTTAGTTCTTGTAGCATTCGGATAAGTGAGATCAGATTTATTCTCTCCACTGGGGTGATTAGCATTTAAAATTAGCATCTGTGACATTCTGGGAAGTCCCAGGTGCTTCTTTAACTGCAAATGCTAAGGTATTCCATACTAATTTGGGGACCACGTGTAGACCTTTAATTAGAAGTGAATAAAATAAAGTTTCACATTTTATTTCTTACCAAGGAGTGCATTTTTGTTTGTGTTTTGATTTTGCAAGTATTTTCTACATGGTTCCAGACCACAAACCAGTCATTTCATGTTGAGAGGTGTTGTTGTTGTTGCAGTCTTTCTCTGAAAATGACAAGGGGGAGTAATTTATTTCATATTTCTCGCTTGACAGTGACAGCACAACCCCCTTGAAATGTCAGATGACAAAGAACAAAATTCTATCTACTGCATTTGCTATCATTTTATGGACATTCATTCTAAGGTTATACAAAAAGGGTTATCTAACACTCTAACCTTGGACACTCAACAAATACAAATGAGCGCATTGTAACATAAACAGGAGAAAATAAAAACTGTGTTGTAATATGTTAAAATAGAGATGTTAACACAAGTGCTTTTTATCTTGAAGTCCTTAATTGTGTGTAGAGAAAAAAAATGTATGTGTTGTTTTCATGTGGGTTTTTAATGCAGTAAAGAACTTTTACAGGGTTGGTTACAGTGATTTTTTGCATCTTTTGGTGGTCCTGGAACAACAGTCCTGTCGAACCAAAACAGTTCTAAGCCTAACTATTATCTATCGCTAAAATGTACGGAAATTGCAAAAAAAACTGAACAAACTTATTTTTGTACTCCTATTTTTTTGCTTTGTTATCCCAGTAAAAATATTTGAACATCCATTAAACAATATAATTTTACTTGAGAAGCATAAAGGGCATAAGATACTAAGTCTTGGTTACAGAGAAAACTATTTGCAGAGAAAAATAAACTTAGGTGCACTCAGTAACTATTGTCTTTGTGTCATCTTGGACTTACACTGACACCTAGTGGCTTGGATGCAACATCATTTAAAATCAATAGTTTTCAGTTTCAGATGTCATTGTAGAAATGTATTATTCACAGTCAGCCATGATTACTTTAATCAATGAGTGAAAGTGTCAAATAACAGGACGGTTACTGAGATTAAGCGAGTAGTATTCGGCTGGTCATGTGAATCTAACATGGCCGCCCCCATGTGTGGACCCTCTCCATGTAGAATAAAACAGCTTTTATAAGGTCACTGATATGACTGGAGTCTTCATGTTAATGTGAGTGCTCATGATTTCCGACATATAATGCAAAATTACAATTAATGTCTTTAGAAGTTAAACCTTTTTAATGAGGAAAAAATCATTGAGTGCACCTTTTTTTTTTTGTCACACCATTGCCAAATAGTTTTTTCTTACATTAAGTATAAACCTTACCTAATTTTTCTAGTTTTCTCTGAGAACAAGCTTTGCTTCACAAGTAATTATTATTATTTATTTTTTTAAATGCTTAGATATTTTTACTAGAAAATAAAGACAAAAATACCTAACCCCAACTCTGAACGTTACCCTAAAATCTGATTGGTTTACACAAAAGTTGTTCCTGTACCAACAAGTATATTGGCCCAAAAACTCGCTCTACTTGGCAAAATCACAGTGACTGTACAAGTTCATATGTGTGCTGAAGTTCTTCAATATATACCCAACTGATTTGTTACAATATAGTTTAAAGTTTGTATAAAACAGTTCCTTTCTATTTGCTAAATAAAAGTGTATGTTGCTTTTGTAATCCAGTTGTTTCCTGTATTTTCCCTTGCGTGGCATCTATGGCACTATGCATCTGTTATGAGGTATGTCACAGCCAATTTTTATTTAAAGGTTAACTCTGTGCAGGAAATCAATAGTTATTGATTTCGCCATCAATGACACACTTTTTTTCCGCAGCTAGAAATGTCATTAATCGGGTAATTTACATAACATTGTATGGAGAGGGAAAACTTTGCACCTTTGACTGATTACATTTATCTTTTCAACCTTTATTGTCATTCTCTGGCATCAAGGCTGGCCATTGAAAGGTATGAGAGACTGATGTTACATATCACAGTGGAGTAAACTGCAGTTAAATGTTTTATCAGAAGGCTGAGCAGGAGTGGTCAGAGGGGAGAACAGGATATTAGTATTACATTTACTTTTACATTTATGCATTTGGCAGACACTTTTATCCAAAGCGACTTACAGAGCCCTTGTTACAGGGACAATCCTCCCGGAGCAACCTGGAGTTAAGTGCCTTGCTCAAGGACACAATGCGGAGGCTGGGGGATCGAACCAGCAACCTTCTGATTAACAGTTATGTGCTTTAGCCCACTACGCCACCTTTTATTAGCAACTCTCAAGCAGTAGGTCTAAACTTGGATATTAACCAACACCTATACTGTTTCTAGAGTTCTTAGGCTTAAGACTGGTTGTACTGAAGGGGAAGTAAATGTCCCTGTCTGTTTCAGAAACTACATACAGTGCAAAAAATTATTCTCTTACTCAGTATTTTTCTTGTTTTTCATATCTTAACATCCTTAAACAAGATATATTTGGAAAAGCAAAGCTTTTTTCACAGAAATCCAAAAAAATTTTGTTTACATATATTTTTCTTACCCCCTTGAAAAAAAGCTATTTCTTGTTTTAAGGCTAAACCTCATCAAGTTTTGTTAAGCTCTCTCTGAAAACAAGATTTAATATCTTATGGCAAATGCATCATTTACAGGTGGGACATGTCCCCACCACTTCTTGAAATAGTTTTCTTTAGGTAAAGGACTAATGCAAAAAAGAAAAAAACATCTCCAGTTCTTGAGCAGGAGTTTCTATTTCTTAAGTGTTTTATAAGTGGTGATCCAGCGCTGGAGTTATTTTTAAATGTTATAATGAGTGTTCATTGTGGCTGTTATCAGTGGCGTTGAGGAACAGCAGGCGGCAATGCTCTCTGCATCCAGATGCACGCTCAACTCACTCCGCTTTTCTGCAGCTTACGCTCCTTTAGAGTTATATTGCAAAGAAAAATGCAAACAGACACGTCTCTGCTCATGATACACATCTACTGACGTACAAATGCAATCTTCATTTATTAAAATGAAAAGTTAGATAAAAATCTTTACCATGAGACCAATCAGTCATTCTGAGTAAATTTAACTGATCCATGGCTTATGTTCATTGATCAAAATCTCAGTACTGACAGTGTTAGATGTATGGATCAAAACGATTATTTGACACTACCTGTGCATAAAGTAATTCATCTTCATTAGTTTCAATGATTTGTGACATCAAAGAAAAAAAAAAGTAGGCCCCATCACATTTTAAAACATAGTGACGCCCTTGCTTATACCCATTTTATATAGCCATTTTGCTTTTCATTATTTCCTTGTTGTAGGAATGTTTAGAAGTTTTTACTGGATAACTATTCAAAAATACAGAGTAACAAAATTATTTTTGCAGTGTACTTACAAATGTTGGTTTAAAATAACAGTTCACCCAAAACTATTATACACAAAATGATATACTTAGTAATAATTATTGTCCTGTCTGTCTAAAATGAACAATAACATTTTATATAACACACATAGAACCAACACAGCTTATAACGCACTGTTTTCATGAAATTTTTCACGCCTTGCCTTATATATACACTCACTGAGCTCTTTATTAGGAACACTACGGTCTGAATAAAGTGCCTGACATGGTTTTCTGCTGTTGTAGCCCAGCCGTCTGGCCATTCTCTGTTGACCTCTTTCATCAACAAGGCGTTTCTGTCTACAGAACTGCCGCTCACTGGATGTTTTTTGTTTTTGGCACCATTCAGAGTAAACTCTAGAGACAGTTGTGTGTGAAAATCCCAGGAGATCAGCAGTTACAGAAATACTCAAACCAGCCCATCTGGCACCAACAATCATGCCAGTCGAAATTACTGTGATCAAATCATTTCCCCATTCTGATGGTTGATGTGAACATTAACTGAAGCTCCTGACCCATATCTGCATGAGTTTATGCATTGCACTGCTGACAAAATAACTGTATCAACACTCGGCATATAGAACTCAACATTTGTGTAATTAAAAAAATTATCCTCGAACATTACAAAACAAGTAACTCAAAGTGACAAAAAACAAAACAGCAACACATTTTGAAATGCAACCACATATGTACATTTTTCATCAGTGTATATATACAAGAAATTACTGTAATGCACACACAGCTAATCATTGTGAGTATACTGCACAGTACGCTACAACACAGTAATGGCAAAAATGTACTTGTCATTTACTTGTAATTGCAATAAACTAAAAAGTAAATAATGACAGTAGAAAAAAAAAATACAAACACACTAAAATACAATGTATGTATTCAATGTTGTCAATCTCTCTAGTATCCAGTATTATGTATTATTTAGTGTTAATTTGATAAATCATTAATATGGAGTTTTAAACATGGTACTGTTATTTTTGAGAGTTACTGTACCATTGTCCCAGGTACAGTAGAATTAATGTATTATGCTACCAAATCAATGTCATATTTAATCCATGAACTCCACTGACTTCTTTCAGATAATGGTCAATCTTTTAATAAGTTTTCTCTGCGCATGAATGCAGCAAGCGATGTCGGAAGATATTATCTGCGACCACTAATAGGGTTTGGATATGGCTTTAGGAACTAATTCTAGACCAGCAGTTATTGGCAGCATTATTCCAGAGCAGAAATCGGAAGCAACGTGAAAGGTGGTGGATTGAATAAGATAATTCCACTACAAATTCTGTATGCACGAGCGGAGGTTTTATGCAATCAAATGCGTACATTGGAGGCAAAGCAGTACGCAATGCCGGTGTTCGTGCACGTTTATTATTTTTGATGCAGGGATTTTGTGTGTGTGTGTGTGTGTGTCAAGGAAATTTGCTTGGCCAATATACAGTATTATTAGGTTTAAAATGTTAAACTGAGAGTGATCTAACATTCGTTTGAGGTGCTTAGCACCCCTGTAGAACCGGGCCTGCGTAGAACCAAGCCTTTGACTCGTAAGACAAATGTTTACACATAGTACATTTCTCACAACACTTGAATGAGTCAGTACACATCAGATGTTGCCTGAAAGGCTTTTTTTGGTTTGGCTCCTGTGTCAACCCAGAGGGTGTTGCACTGATGGCCATTCAAGTGTAAAATGCAATATCATGAATAGTCAAATGTATTGGTGCACAGACTTACAGTATCAGCATGGGAATGTGATGGGTAATAACAGCCATGGGCCAACCACAAACTCCTTAGGGCTGGTTCTCTGTGGAGATCTGACCCAGTAATTCACCAACATACACTGGAGTTCACAAGGTCCAGTTCGGAAAAACACATAGTCAAGGTTAATGACATGCCTGGGGCAAAGCTCATTGTGGTGGAAAAGGGATGTCTGTGAGCCGCTGAAATGTTCTTATGTAACTGGCGCTTGGGTCCCGATTTCACCACAGTGTTGGAACCAGCGTGAGCACTATGTTTGCTAAAAATATCACATTTGCAATGGCACCATCTACAACAAAGAAACACTACAAAT
This sequence comes from Xyrauchen texanus, assembly GCF_025860055.1. Lineage (NCBI taxonomy): Eukaryota > Metazoa > Chordata > Actinopteri > Cypriniformes > Catostomidae > Xyrauchen > Xyrauchen texanus. The sequence goes on along the minus strand of NC_068309.1, from coordinate 31,847,353 downwards.
GATATCTCTTTAATATTTCAGTTGTTTCTCTTTTCATAAACAAATGTTGAAATATACTGTACAAATTTTGATTTAAAAAAGTTTTAATATATGTTAAAGTTTACATCAACCAAGATTAATAAATGCTGAAGTGTCCTTGGGCAAGACACAGAACCCCAAGTTGCTCCTAATGGCAGGCGAGCACCTTGCATGGCAGCTCTGCCGTCATTGATGTGTGAGTGTGTGTATGAATGGGTGAATGAGACGCAGTGTAAAGCGCTTTGAAAACCATTAAGGTTAAAAAAGCTCTATATAAGTACAGACCATTTACCATTAATAAATGGTTGTTCATTGTTAGTTCATGTTAAATAATGTTGTGAACTAATGTTAACAAATGAAACCTTATTGTAAAGTGTTACCCTACTTTCTTACTATATATTATGCCAACATAGTACAGTATAGTATGTCAAATGAGTGAGATGTCCAAATCGATATACTAAAACACATAATTGTTTGACATATATGATGGTTTTATGATAATATTATACAAAGTTATATTAAGGCCTCTGATTATGGTTTACATGCCTCTGAAGTCATGGCATAGTAGCCCTGAGGTGATGGGGAGGGGCACAGGGAGAGATAACTTTGCTGGGACCCATTCAAGCGCTGTAAAAATGTTTTAACCCTTTAAGCTCGGATGGGCCCAACAAAAAAAAAAAAATATTGTCAAAGTATTTTTAACTTCATGGTTACTGTCATAACCTCCATTCCCTGATGGAGGGAACGAGACGTTGTGTCGATATAGTGACACTAGGGGTCGCTCTTGAGAGCCCTGAACCCCTCCCATTCTTTGAGAAAAGGCCAATGAGAATTGCGAATGGAATTTGCATGCCACTCTCCTGGACATATGGGTATAAAAGGTGCTGGAATGCCCACTCCATTCAGGTTTTGGGCTGTGGAGCCGAGACAAGGTCCGGCCATTTCAATGGCTAGTACAGTGTTGTGGCAAGCGGGACACAACTTCTCGTTCCCTCCATCAGGGAACGGAGGTTACAAAAGAAACCATGACGTTCCCCTTCTGTCATTCACTTGAAGTTGTCTGCAGGTGCAGGTGCATCAGACCGCACATAACATCCGTCAATGCCCCAAAAGATGTAATGCAGTAAAGATGTAACTTTTCTCTCTATAGAGGTTCCATTGGCCAGTGCCCACGAGGACGCCACACTCCTTGTAGAGTGTGCTTGAACCCACAATGGGGCGGGCACTGCCTAGATCTGGTAGGTCAATGAAATGGCCTCCATGATCTAGTGTGAAAGTCTCTGTTTAGAGACAGTGTCCCCTTTCTGCTGTCCACCAAAACAGACAAAGAGCTGCTCAGAGCATCTAAAGCTCTGGGTGCGATCCAAACCACTCACCAGACACAGCAACGACAGGCTGGGTCTGCCTCCTCCCGGGGCAGCGCTTGAAAGATCACCACCTGATCCCTGAAGGGTGTCGTGGGAACCTTGGGCACATAGCCCAGTCGGGGTCTCAGGATTAACGGACCGAACTCCAGGCAAGAGTCGCTGACAGAGAACGCTTGCAGGTCCCCCACCCTCTTGATGGAGGTGAGTACAATCAGGAGGGCCGTATTTAAGGAGAGGGCTTTCAGCTCGAATAACTCTAGTGGCTCAAATGTGGCTCTCCGAAGGCCCAGGAGGACCACGGAGAAATCCCATGAGGGGAAGAGGCATGGCCTGTGAGGATTCAGCCTCCGGGCGCCTCTGAGGAACCTGATGATCAGGTTGTGTTTCCCTAGGGACTTACCTTCCACTGTGTCATAGTGTGCAGCTTTAGCAGCTATGTATACCTTCAAGGTGGAGAGGGACAGCCGCCCCTCCAGCCTCTCCTGCAGGAATGAAAGCACTGACCCGACTACACATCTCTGGGGGTCTTCGGCTCAGACCATAAAGCTGCCCGGTAGGCCCCTTAGATCTTCTGCATCTCGTCCAATGGCCAGACGTTGAGGTTCCAGAGGTCTGGGCACGGGTGCCAGATTGTGCCCCATCCATGAGAAAGAAGATCCTTTTTGGTGCTGTCGCGAGGAGTGTGAGGTCCGAGAACCAAGTCTGGGTGGGCCAGTATGGGGTCACGAGGGTGTCTTTTCCTCATCCTCCCTGACTTTGCACAGGGTCTGTGCAAGTAGGCTCACAGCGCCTCCGCTGTGGTATTGAGGCTGCCCGGATATGAGTAGCACACAGCGACCTCAGCCACTGCTGACTCCAGAGGAGGTGATGGCGGGCGAGTTGCGACATGCGACGAGAGTGTACACCGCCGTGGCGATTTATATATGCTACTGTCGCTGTGTTGTCAGACCGGACCAACACATGCTTGCCCAGGCTCAATGGCAATAGCCTCTGCAGAGCGAGTAGTAGAGCCAGCAACTCAAGGCAGTTGATGTGCCAACCCAGTCATGGTCCTGACCAGTTTGGAGGCATCAGAGGTGACCATGATACTTCTAGACACTTGCTGTTAGGGGCCACTTCCACTTGTTAGGGGAACTCCTGCACGTAGAAATGCAAGGTCTGTCCAAGGGCTGAATTAGTGGCGGCAGAGCAGCGTGATAACTATGTGATATGTGCCGCGGCACCATGCTCATCTCAGGACTCGAGTCTGAAGCCAGTGCTGATGCGGTCTCATATGCATCAACCCGAATGGCATGACTGCCGCTGAGGAAGCCATATGCCCCAGGAGTCTCTGAAAGTGTTTCAGTGGAACCGCTGTCCTCCGCCTCAATGACTTCAGGCAGTTCAGCACCGACTGCACACGCTCGCTTGTGAGGTGCGCTATCATTGAGACTGAGTCTAACTCCATGCTGAGAAAAGAGATGCTCTGAACCGGGAAGAGCTTGCTCTTTTCCCAGTTGACCCGAAACCCTAGATGGCTGAGCACCAAACCAATTACTTTTCCCATCCTTCATACTTGATCTGATTTGCCCAAACAATGGCTTAAAATAATCTGCAGACTGAGCCACACAGAACTGACCAGAAAACATTTAAATTTGTGCTACTGTTCAGACATTATACTAACGCAAATTTAAACAGGAAGTGAGACTATACCTCAGCCTCACTTTGTCCTATCGAAACTAAATTTGGCTGCCTCATCATAGCCATGATCAGAGGGAACATGAACAGTTTGGTGACAGCGCCACCTATGGGTCAAAACATTTATGGCTATTTTGGACTGTAACTTTTGAACTGTCTGTCCTAAAATTATAAGTTGGACCATGATGATTTTAACGATACCAATTTTTCCAACATTGGACATAAAACCTCTCCGCCATTTTTAATTTTATGAAAAACTAATGTATATTTTAAACACTTTGTATGACTTGAATGAAAATTGGCCGGGGTCTTTGACATCATGTCCTGAGGGTACCTCATCGCCTCATCGCCTCTAGAGGTAAAATTTCTTAGTCAATTTAAACAAAAAAATTTAATGTATCATTGCTTCCTTATTCTATGTCTGCTAAAAATGGCAGAGAGAAATTTCTAAATGTATTTATTATATAATGTTTTTTTAGTATTATTGAGTATTATTTAAAACCTGCTGCTCTAAGCTTGGCACGTTTGAGCTGTGTCAACTGAATGGCCCTGTGGTTAATGCATTGAAATATAGGTCAAAAAGTTGTGAGTTCGCGTTCAGACACGGGCAGTTTTAAAATTTGTACTGCTGTTGATCTCTGAGTCTTCTTGCCATTACATTTTTTTTTTTTACTATTCAAGAAATAGTTGTATACTCAACCTAGAATGTCTCTTTGATGTCAGTCCTACTTGTTGATTTTGTGGCCGAGTGGTTAGAGCTCTGGGCTTCAGTTCAAAGGGCAGGGTTCAATACCTGCTTTAGCTGGCATAAATGGTGTGAAGTATGCAAAAAAGTCCCACTCCCTAAAAGATATTATTTAAATAAGGGTTGTGAGATATCTCACCTGTCTCTGTGACAGCTCTAGACTCTATAAACAGCAAACAAAACAAAAAAATATCAGCGGGCTGCTTTCTGCCTGACAATAATTTTTTGCGTTCTCATAGTTATTGTATTATAGTTGAAACTAATTATTGAGGCTTAATGCCATTTATATACCATGTTTTTCATAACAGTTCGAGTGCAGGGGTTTGGAAAGAAGGGCTATGGCTAATCCAATGGTTTACAGCACCTTTAACCATGGTTTTACTACATTAATATGGTAATAAAGTTAATATAGTAATCATGTTTAATATTGTTGTAACTATGATTTTAATAAAAAATTCCAAGGGTGATACTATTATTACTAAAGTAAAACCATAGTAGGGTTAGGTTTAGGGGTAGGGGTTGTTTTATGGTGTCTAAATAAACCGAATAAACACACTGCAGTGATACTGTATGTTAGTCCTGAATTAGGAGTGCCAATAGTATCTAACACTATTCAATGCATTTTATTAGATAAATTATATGATGGTTTTTGTTGCTATTTACACTTAGTATGAATAGCATCTATCACTATTATTCCTCTTTTCAGATCCCCTCTGCTAGCTTTGGTATTGTAGATTGATGTATTTTCATTTAAAGTTGTTCACCAGGTGTGGAATAACAAGATTTAATTTTCCTGGGACCACTATAAAGAGTTCCCATTATTTCCTATATGAGTCAGCACAGCAGAACACACAAATACACACATACACTCACCATTACTCAAATAACATCGCTCTTGCCAGTTTTTAAGCCATTTTGCCCTTTCTGAAAGGCATTGAGATGGATGGCAGTGTGACGTGACTGGCTGAGTGATGCACTGAAATATACTCTCGAAGAATTAAGCACCTTTCCTCACTGTAGCTAGTCTTAGCATCACAAAAAGTAAACAAAGCTTCGCTTGGGTGCAAACATAGTGCATTACAGTTGTCTCAGCTGCTGTGGCAGATGAAATATTAATGAAGCAATTTGAAGCTGACTTAACTATTCATTTGTTTACATTTGTGACACTTACTGTGTTTTTTTAGTCTTTAGTGACCCAAGATGTGTAATAGTGTCACAATGTTCCGTATTTTTCCACTTCAATAAATTATATTTGTATGATTATTTCAAATCTATTTAAGTTTACTAATACAGGATATATATTTCATATTCTTAAAAAAATACTATTACATGTAGATTTTCTGCACAATGGTGGTGAGTTTTCAGTATCCCATATGCGTGTATACATACAGTACATACTGTATTTTCCTCAAGGTGGCACTGTTGTTTCAGTGATTGACTTGATTTATATTCGACAATGCTATTTGATGAAGAAGCACCATGGAAGTAAACTATAGCAAGTGTGACGACCCTGAGTGTACTCCTTCCCTGGTGGTGGCAGTCTGTGGGAGTTTTGAGTCACTCCCCCATGTTAATTGTCAATTATGAAATTTAGTATTTAAGTGTTCTGAGTTTTCATTTAGGCGGCACTCTCTGTGGGATAACTCCTCTCAGGAGTGGCTCCTCTCTTATTTTCTTTCTTATATTTACTTTATGTTATGTAGCGTTAATATTTTGCTGTAGTTATTTTGTTTTTTTTTTTTTTATTTTTCCATAGACTTATGTTGGTATGAGTGGTAATTGTTATGTTTGTTGAAGAAAATAAAACCTTCTTCATTCATCGAACATTGGTGTTTGATTCCCCTTTTATGTTGCGGCCTTAAATGAGCTGGACGTAACATAAAATTGGGGGCTCGTCTGGGATAGCTACATGATAAGTGAGTATAATGTTTTGTGTTCACCTGGGTAAATGAGCAGACTTCGGGTATTTAGAGTGTCCTTAGCTGGGTTTAATCCTTCCATCGAGGCACTGTTTGTTATTTTAGTTTGTTGTTTTGCCTTTCTTATTTTTGAAGGTTATTCTGGGCGGAGGTTTAAATCTCTGTCGGGGGTACGCTTCAGGCTGTTGGTTTAAATGTACCAACTGTCCTTGAGTTCAGCGTTTAAATGCCGCCTCGAGCCCTGTACACCTTCGAAGATTAGGTAGGTTTAGTTAGCTTGGTTTATAGTGAGGAAATGAAGTCTCTAATTTTTCCTTTAAGGTAACACGTTGTTACTGTTTTCCGTGTCTGTGTTTGTCATGCCTGCTAAAAGTATGAAGATGATGTGGGAAATGACTTGTGGTAAGTCTTCATCTATCTAGTAACTGCGGGATTTGCAACAGGAGCGTGTTATACTGCGACGGTCCCTGGCGGAGGGGGGCTTATGGGATTTGTAGTCTCAACGTTGTAGTTTAAAGTGGTGTTTTCACGCTTGTGTTACTGTTTTGGTTGGTTTAGCTTAACTCCTGTGTTAGCAAAAATGTCTTCAGTCATTGAAGATTTCTTCACGTTTCCTTCAGAAATATTACTGGAGAGATGCACGAAGGAAGAGTTGTTGCAGATTGCTGAGCGTTTTGGCGTGGAGTTAACGAGTAACGATAAGAAGCTTAAAGAAACTCTGACAAACACTCTGAAAAGCGCACTTGTTGAGCGGGGTGTTTTAGAGGTAAGAGATGTAGTTACTAACCCTGATGAGTCTTTAATGTCTCCTTTTGATGATACTGACAGAAATGTAAAGTTTAACGAGATGTCTTTACAAGAGAAGCAGTTAAGTGTTGATGCGGAAAAATTTCGTGCCGAGCGTGGTGCTTGTGTGTTAAGAGAGAAAGAGTTAGAGAGAGATGTTGAGGTAAAGAAATTACAACAGCAGTTTGAGATACGAAAATTAGAGTTGCAGTTTGAAAGAGAAAAGGATGAAAGACGTTTTCAGTTGCGGAAACTTGAGTTGGAGCTGAATGTAAAAACAGTTGAAACTCCATCTTCTGAGTCAGCTAATGAATCAGTCCCTGCTGCACCTGGTTTTGATGTTTTTAAAAACATTAGGATGGTTCCGTCGTTTTCTGAGAGAGAGGTAGAGAAATATTTTTCTCATTTTGAACGTGTCGCTGAGTCACTAAAATGGCCCAGAGAATTCTGGACGTTATTGTTGCAATGTGTTTTAACAGGGAGAGCACAGGAAGTGTACTCCGCGTTAACTGTTGAGCAAAGCCATGATTATGAAACTGTTAAATCTGCACTACTACAAGCCTATGAATTAGCACCTGAGGCATATCGTCAGCGATTTAGGAGTTTTTTTAAATCTGAGAAGTGCACTTATCTTGAATTTGCTAGAGAAAAAGTAACCATGTTTGATCGCTGGTGTAGTTCAATGAAAGTAAACACTAAGGTACAGCTTAGAGAGCTGATCCTTTTGGAAGAGTTTAAACATTGTGTACCAAATGCTGTCGCTATGTATTTGAATGAGCATAAGGTGAGTAAATTGTCGGATGCTGCTCTTATGGCCGATGAATTTGTACTTACTCACCGAGGCTTGAGTAGCCATTTAAATGAATCACATAGACCTAAGTCCAGCATTTTGGGTAAGAGCAAAACAACTGTGGTACGTCAAAGTGATTGTTTGCTTTTATTGTAAAAAGACAGGTTGCATGATTCTTAAGAAAAAGGAGAGATCTGCTAAAACAGTTGGTTTAATTTCTGCATCATGTGAAAACCACAGTCCTGCTCGGTTTGTGAAAATGCAGAAGAATAACTCTGAGGTGGATAATGTCAAAAGTCATAATGATTATGCACCATTTCTTACAGAAGGGACCGTGTCTTTGCCCGGCTCTGAGAGGGCTGTTCCTGTTTGTGTCCTCCGAGATACGGGGGCCTCGCAGTCTTTTTTATTGGAAGGACTTCTGCCTTTGTCTGATAGTACTGCTACTGGAACTCAAGTATTGGTAAGAGGGTTTGAGATGGGATTTATGGAAGTTCCTTTACACCGCATTCATCTTAATTCCAAGCTTGTGTCAGGTGATGTTGTTGTGGGAGTTCGTTCAGTGCTTCCTGTTTCTGGAGTCACCTTCATACTGGGAAATGATCTGGCAGGAGGAAATGTGTGGGAAAGGTCGGATGGTGGGGTTTCGCCTATAGTAGTTCCTGTTGTAGGAAAACCGTGTGACTCCTCTGACTGTCATAACTTATATCCTGCAATGGCGATAACCCGAGCCAAGGCTAAGAAAATATCAGACAAAAAGGAGATAATTCTTATTGATACTTTACTTTTTTCTGTAGATTCCTCCCAGCCAGGAAGTAAAATCATGTGCACTGGTACTGAAGATGAGGTCCCCGTGACTGAGTTACGTGTATCTTTAGAAGAACTAATTAAAGAACAGCAGTCAGATGGTACACTCCAGGATTTGTTTTCTTTGGCGAATGAAGGTGACCAGAACTCTTCTTCTGTCTACTTCCTCAGAAATGGATTGCTCTGTAGGAAACAACCTATGTGTTCTGACCTTTCACAAGATCCTAGGATCCAAATTATTATTCCTGTTACTTTTCGTCACGCCGTCCTGCAGCTGTCTCATGAGGGCGTTGCTGGTCATATGGGTGTACGAAAGACTTATGACCGAATTTTGAGAGAGTTCTATTGGCCTAGGGTTAAACGGGATGTGATTAACTACATACGCTCTTGTCATACATGTCAAATGACTGGGAAGCCAAATCAGAAAATTCCGTTGGCTCCTTTACAGCCTATTGCTGTGGTCACAACTCCTTTTGAGCATTTGATAATTGATTGCGTTGGTGCTTTACCAAGATCTAAGGCTGGACATGCCTATTTACTTACTGTAATGTGTCAATCCACACGTTATCCTGCCGTCTACCCCGTGAGATCTATTACCACTAAATCGATTTTAAAGGCGTTGACCAGTTTCATGTCTATCTTCGGCATTCCGAAAACTAGTCTGATCGAGGGTCCAACTTTATGTCGACATTTTTCGAAAGTCATGCGACAACTTAAAGTCACACACAACGTCTCAAGTGCTTACCATCCTCAAAGTCAGGGGGCACTAGAAAGGTTCCATCAGACTCTGAAGTCACTTTTGAGATCTTATTGTGTTGAACTTGATTGTGACTGGGAAGAAGGACTCCCTTGGATGTTATTAGCTATCCGTGAAGTCGTACAAGAGAGCATGGGTTTCAGTCCTAATGAGTTAGTGTTTGGACACACTGTCAGGGGCCCTATTGCTGTCTTGGCCGATGAATGGAAGATTTCTGATCCGCCAGAAAATTTTTTAGATTATGTAAGCAGTTTTTGTTATCGACTCTATGAAGCTAGAGCTATTGCCCAACGAAAATTAGGTAAGTCTCAGGGGAAGATGCAGAAATTGTTTGACCGTAAGGTTAAATTTAGAGAATTTCAAGTAGGTGACCAAGTGTTGGCATTGTTACCAGTTGTGACTAGTCCTTTCCAGGCTAGGTTTATGGGACCTTATACAATTTCAAAATGTTTTCCCAACAACAACTACCTGTTAAACACGCCTGAACTTGAAAGAAACTACAGGTTTGTCACATTAATCTCTTAAAACCTTATACGTCTCCTGAGATTTCCCTGTCAGTTGATTTTGTGTCAACTACTGTGGGTCAGAGCACTTTAGAAGTATCTGAGGAGAGGGGGAAAAATTCGGGTCCAACAGTTGCGGATGAAATTAATCATCCTTCTAGAGGAGTGGTGGAAGGGCGACTCCATAATTCTGAAGTTCTTGCTAATTTGAGTTCATATCTGTCTCATTTGTCTGAATCAGAAAAGACCGAGATAATTACGCTGGTAAGTTCTTTTCCTCTCTTTTTTCTGATGTCCCTACTCGAACTCATGTCATTGAACATGACATTGATGTTGGTATGGCTGAAATCTGTAAAACAACATGCGTATCGAGTAAACCCTGTAAAAAGGGAGTTGCTCCAGAAAGAGGTAGATTACTTACTTGCTCATAAATTAGCAGAACCCAGTTTCAGCTCTTGGAGTTCTCCTTGCATTCTAGTGAGTAAACCCGATAATACTTATCGCTTTTGTACTGATTACCGGAAGCTTAATACGCTGACAAAACCTGATTGTTACCCCTTACCTAGAATTGATGATTGCGTAGATCGTGTTGGCTCTGCACAGTTTGTTAGCAAATTCGACCTTTTGAAAGGCTACTGGCAGGTGCCCCTGACATCGCGTGCAAAGGAATTGTCTGCTTTCGTTACACCTGATAGGTTCCTGCAGTATACCGTTATGCCTTTTGGGGTCAGAAATGCTCCCGCTACGCTTCAACGGTTAGTAAATCGAAGTACTGTCTGGGTTGTCAGGGTGCGAAGCTTACTTAGACGATGTCGTTTTGTTTAGTTCTTCTTGGTCCGAACATCTTGACCAAATTAAAGAACTTTTTGTACGCCTGGTCAAAGCCAACTTAACGATTAACCTTGCTAAATGCGAAGTTTGGAAAAGCCACCGTGACCTATTTGGGTAAAGTGGTTGGTCGGGGTTGTGTAAAACCAATCAACGCTAAAGTGGAGGCTATTAGCAGTTTTCCTACACCTAGTACCCGTCGTGAACTTCGCCGGTTTTTGGGAATGGTAGGATACTATCGAGGGTTTTGTCAGAATTTTTCCAGTGTCGTTACACCCTTAACTGATTTATTGAGTCCCAAGAAACCATTCCAGTGGTCAGAACATTGTCAGAGTGCTTTTGATAATGCAAAAGCCCTGTTAGCCAACGCTCCTGTACTCGCTGCACCTGATTTTAAGAAATCGTTTCTCCTTGCAGTTGATGCCAGTGCCTCTGGTGCGGGCGCGGTTCTGTTACAGGAAGACACTGATGGAATTGTACATCCGGTTAGTTATTTTTCAAAAAACCTGCCACCAGCAGGTTTATTCGACCATAGAAAAAGAGGCTTTGGCCCTTGTGCTGGCAGTTCAGCATTTTGAGGTCTATTTGAGTTCTATCTGTGGTCCTATCATAGTTTACACAGATCATAATCCTTGGACTTTTTTAGATCGAATGCGTGGTAAAAACCAAAGAATTATGAGGTGGAGTCTTATTCTACAACCTTTTCATCTTTTGATCAAACATATCCGCGGCAAGGATAATTTGATTGCCGATGCTCTTTCACGTGCGTAATTTTTTTTTATTTTTAGCGTTTGTGTATTATTATTATTATTTTTTCCCCTCTGTTCCCCTTTGATATCCTAGGGCCCAGGAGATCGGGGAGTGAGATGGAACGGGATTATAGAGATGAGTACAAACAACCCAGATGTTTTGTAAAATATCTCTACACGGAAATTTCGCTATTCATGTTTTGGTTTTGTTCATTATTTATTTTATTTTTTTTTCTCTCTTGTCGGTTCTTTAGGGAACCTCTTTTTGGAATGGGAGGTGTGACGACCCTGAGTGTACTCCTTCCCTGGTGGTGGCAGTCTGTGGGAGTTTTGAGTCACTCCCCCATGTTAATTGTCAATTATGAAATTTAGTATTTAAGTGTTCTGAGTTTTCATTTAGGCGGCACTCTCTGTGGGATAACTCCTCTCAGGAGTGGCTCCTCTCTTATTTTCTTTCTTATATTTACTTTATGTTATGTAGCGTTAATATTTTGCTGTAGTTATTTTGTTTGATTTTTTTTATTTTTCCCTAGACTTATGTTGGTATGAGTGGTAATTGTTATGTTTGTTGAAGAAAATAAAACGCTTCTTCATTCATCGAACATTGGTGTTTGATTCCCCTTTTATGTTGCGGCCTTAAATGAGCTGGACGTAACACAAGTGTAACACATGAAAAGTATGATTTGATATTGTCATTTTTTAACACTTTTTGACATTCTCCCTAGCGGCCACTAGAGGTTACTAGAAGAATAAAGACTTTTGTTTGAATATTGGTTTTTGTTTTTGTTGTGTCTGTTCTCTGTGTTCCCCTTGATTGCTCGCAGCTGTGTCTTATTAACCTTGTTATTTCTTGTGTATATATTGCCTTTGTGTTCTCTCTTTCTTTGTCAGTTGTTTTCCTTTCATGGATGTAATGGTTTGTTCTGTGGTTGAGTTTTGAGTTCTTTGTTCATTTCTTTGAGTTCTTTATTAAAAACCTGCTCATAGATCCTCCTTCGTCTGCCAGGAGGCAGTTGTGATCTTTCCTTGGTTGAGTGCATGGACTATGCTTTGAGGCTCACATTCTCCCCTTACTCTGTGGGGTATGGCAGTAATCCCATGCTGCTGCCAGCACCCACACCTGCCAAGGTCAACGAGCCAGCGCCCACACCTGCCACAGTCAACGAGCCAGTGTCCATGCCTGCCACGGTCAACAAGCCAGCGCCTGAAGCCTTGTCCGTCCCAGAGCCAGTGCCTGAAGCCTCGTCTATCCGAGAGCCTGTGCCTGAAATCTTGTCTGTCCCAGTGCCAGCATCCTCTGCCGTGGAAGCAGTGCTCACAGCCATCCGGAAGAGGAGGAGAAGGGCTCCTACTCCCCAGTCGCTGCCAGTGCACACGGCCACAGAGGTCATTCCCCAGTCGCTGCCAGTGCACATGGCCACAGAGGCCTTTCCCCAGTCGCTGCCAGAGATCCTGGCCACGGAGGCCATTTCCCTGTCACTGAGGTTGGCGATGAACCTGTCCAAGTCTCTGAAGCAGTCGATGAGTCTGTCCAGCCCCCGGAATCTTTCGAACTTTTTTGGATCCCTGTGACTGTCGACGACCCCTGTCCAGTGGCCGCCATCCTGTCTGCTGACCCCTGTCCAGTGGCCGCCATCCTGTCTGCTGACCCCTGTCCAGTGACCACAATCCAGTCTGCTGATCCCTGTCCTATGGCTCCACTCCCTTTGGCCCGCCCTCTGAGTTTCGCCTCCCTGGCTGACAGAACTCGCTTCCTTTCTGGCGCCACTTCCCTGGCTACCGGCTACCCTCCACAGGCTCCACCATGAACAATTTTTTCATTAATTTTATGTGTTATGGAGCATCAGGAGACGCTCCTTAGATGGGGGCTCAGTAGAAGAATTAAGAATTTTAGTTGTGTCTGTTCTGTGTTCTCCTTGATTAATCCCAGCTGTGTCTTGTTAACCTTGTTTGTTCTTGTGTATATTGCCACCGTGTTTTCTGTCTTTGTCAGTTGTTTTCCTTTTATGGATGTAATCGTTTCTTCTATGGTTCTATGAGTTTTGTGTTCTTTGTTTATTTCTTTGAGTACTTTATTAAAAACATGCACGTAGATCCTCCTTCTCTCGCCTCATGTTACACATTTGGGTTGACTACTGAAATTCTGTAAGTTATACTTCTATTTACATTTTTGTTACTGAGAAAATACATAAGTGTAATTTGCATGTAGATTGTGTTAATGTGAGCATTTGACACACAAATGTGTCTCATAAATTTTCAACGTGAATGTAATGAATCCAAATATTCTGTTCTATTATTTTCTAATTGTCTTAAAAATGCTTTGAAAATTTGACACTATCTGGGTATTTTGTAGATCCATTTGTGAAATAAGTGGCGAGACACTAAAAACTGATTTCAAGCTTGATTAAACTTCCTAGCACCATTTAGTGCAATGCGCATGTGTCAAGAACAAGGAAGTGTAATCGAGTTTGAAATAATGATTGTGCCAAGAGGCTGCAATCGTAAGGTGTACTGTACAGTAAAAAAGGAGTTACATTTTGGTCTGTTCTCACCCAATACCACATAGATCACTTCAGAAGACATGGATTAAACCCCTGGAGTCATATGGATTAGGCTAGTTGTTTGCTGCATTTATGTGCTTTTTTGTGCTTTAAAGTTTTGGTCACCATTCACTTGCCTACAGAACTTTAAGATTGTTTTAAAAATCTTGATTTGTGTTCTGCAGAAGAAAGAAAGTCATACACATCAGGGATAGCATGAGGGTGAGTAAATGATAAGAAATTTCATATTTTTAGGTGAACTATTCCAAAAATTACACTCCGCTTTATATGCATCTACTAAAAGTCTTGGCTCCAACCCTGATTTTTTTCATTCAGGCTTTCTTATGCCCATCAACATCGCTCTTCTTCAGAGCGTCATACTCGGCACGTTCCTCTTGAGCCTTGTTTGTGCTTACTCGGGAACAGCACTTAAAGCGTGCAAGCTAAGAATAAAACTCTGCAGATGTACTCTCTCAGACTCACCCCTGCAGTGTTTAAATGGGTGTAGTGTGTCTGCGGGGAGACTCTTCCACTAGCTCCACTATTCATCTCATGCACTTCAACTCCTGTCCTGAGCACCCAGGGATAACGAACTAGAAACACACCCTAAAAGGGCCTGAAATACTCTCTCCGTTGATGTTTTAAAGAATGAAAGCTTATTCAAACACACATCAGTCACTCTCAACCGGTTGGGTTGCAACCCAAACATGCGTAGCAGCCCTGTTCTGCTAGGGTTGTGCACAGCTGATTCAAAAAGACACTAAATGGATATAATAAAACGCAACTTACCATATTGTGCATTTTTGTTATAGGAAAATAAATAGGCTCATCTACTTTTAAAGAGATAGCATATTTTGACGTCTTTTGTTGTTGACAACGGTTATGCATTCAATCAAACTCAAATCAAAAGTATTTTAGAGCACATTCATCTGTCACCTAAATGAAGCTAGCCAAATTAGGTCAACGTCAATATGAATAGTTTGCTTGACATACGCTCATCCTCGAAACCTATTACGATAACAATGAAACAAATGTAAATATGCTGTATATACTGTATATATTAGGGCTGTGAATTGCTAATGTTTTTTTTTTTACTATTTAATAGCACAATTTTCTGTTGTTCAGTTTTTCATTCATTAAAACAAACATTAAAATATAATCGTAAATATATTTACTTTGTGTTTTCTCAAAGAGCATGCAATAAATTGGTTATTTAAATATTTTTTTTAAATGATGATATGTACATTAAATATGTAAAATTTGACAAATTTTTCACAGTTATACAGTACGTTTAATACAAGTATACGTTTACATGCCATAAAATCAGTGGATATGCTGTAATTAAAAGTTGGGCAATCTTCAGGTGTTTTCCAGTGGACATTTTTAATAATAGGATAAAATGGGCAGATTCAAATTATATCAATCTTTATTTTTGAGAGAAACTTAAGTGTAGATTGCCAGTGCATTATTAGACAATATACATAGAGATATAAAATAAATTAAATAAATATGGTAATTAAAATGCACTTTACATAGGCTAAACAATACTTGATTTCTATCACAAGAATCAGCCCATCTGGGCATGTTTTGTACATCAAATAGCATTAAGAGATCCTTTCTCCATAATTTTATCACCGACACAGAAGCGCTGTTGTGTGTGTGTGTGTGTGTGTGTGTGTGTGTGTGTGTGTGTGTGTGTGTGTGTGTGTGTGTGTGAAGTGTGAGTCAGTGTAATGACTCCGGGCAGACACATAACAAAGGTTCCTCCCTCCCAACACCCACCTCCCAAGTGTTTATGCTGGTTCATGCTTTATTAATGGTAAACATGTTAATCGTGATTACGGAATATTTACAGGTTAAACTATTTTAATGAATCTCACGTATTGACGCTAATTCTGCCATTAACTCTTTCGATATATATATATATATATATATATATATATATATCAGAGCTGTCAAAATGTATGCGTTAATGAATGCGATTCATTTTTTTACATGTTTAATGTATATTCCGATTATATTTCGATTAACGCATTTGCCAATTTGACATAAGATTCTGTCGTTTTATTAACCTCCTTGTGAGTTCTGAACAATGGTTGGAATCGGGAACGAACCTTCGCGATGTGTCTGGGATCATTACACTGCCGCACACAGCACAAACACTCACACAGTGTGACTCCTTATCAGTGATGAGGAAAGGAGCTCTAAACGCTAATTGCTGTCTAAAACACACCCAGATAGGACTTTTGACAGTAATCAAGTATTTTGCAGCATCTGGAGGATGCAGTTTAATCACAACAGAAACATGTCAAGTCTTAACTATGACCAAAATAGAAAAAACGTTACATGGCACTGATTATGGACCGCTGTGGCCTGCTAGCTTGTTGGGAGTTGTCCTATGGAGGATCTGTCAATGCTCCACTCAAAGTTCAAATAATTTCAACTTTGAACCTGTTGCCACTGATTTTTTCGAAGTGTCAGCAATTACAGGGGTATTCAATTAAAGTTCCAAGAGGTCCGGTCTCTACATTTCCTTCCCAGCAAAGTTCCAGACAATAACTTAAATGGTGTCAGTAGTCAGTATACTGTAGCTATGAAATGACATAAGGAATGCTTAATCCTTTTTATTAAATAGGTATTATAAATATACAAGTTGGCAGCAATAGTACTTTGTAGAAGAATAAAGAATAAATCATAAAGTCAAAACAGTCTCTTCAAAATTAGGCAAGGATTATGACATTGGGGCCCCAGAGACAAAGCCAAACTAGTGGGTTTAGAGAATATTCTACCGAAATTTTAAAATATTTCAATATCAACCAAGTGGACTTTGATATGAATATTACAAGATAAAATCAACTGTTTGTTTTGATGCTGTATTAAACTATATTTAACTTGAAACAGTGAACTGAAAATGTTATGTTTATGACTCAACACAACACACCTGAGACGCTACACAAGCATGTCTAACGTGGTGTAAATTGACAGGCTCTTAAACAAGCCCTCATAATAAATCTCCAACTGATTGACAAATTCACTTGTGAAATGGATTGCTGTGAACTGTATGACAATGATTGACTTATGATCAATAATATGGTAGTAAACAATATATTGTATTCTAAAGCAGTTTTTTGAATGGTCTTATCAATGATTAACTCTTCTGCTACAGGAATGTAATGCATTTTAATTATCTGAATATTTTTTATTATATAAAATATACAATGCAAATATTGCAATATGCAAATAATTGTATATGCGATTAATCACGATTAATTAATCGAGACACCATGTAATTAATTATATTACATTTTTTTATTGATTGACAGCCCTAATATATATATATATATATTATTGAAATGGCCTCACCATATATATTGTATATATAAATAATTATATATTCTTTATATTTATTTATCTTTATTTGGGGGTCTTTCTCTGCTATCATTGATATGCAATTAATTTGTATTAATTAATTGGCATGTGATATAATTAATGACATTACAAATTGTAATCAATTGACAGTTCTTTACATCTATACCTGACATCACCAGGCTACATATATGACCCGACAATGGAGCAACATTTTAGGGTGAACTCTTTCTTAAAGGACATTTTTGTTTTCTTTTGTACACCAAACAATTTTGGTACTGTATTGGTCACCACATGATGCCCAATTAAAATCTGCAAAACAATTTAAAACCACAGCTGAAGCATTACTAGTGGAGTGCTACTGCTGTATAGGAGAGGATTAAATAAAAAGAGTTGTACGAGTAAAAACTCAAGGACACTTTTAGGACATAAAAACACAACAGTATGACACCTTTAATCTGAACATCTTTTAACTTTAAACATGAGCGTTTGTCATTTGATCTTCTTCTACTTGTCATTGAGTGGCTTTGTAAAATAGAATATTGCATCCACGCTGGGATGAATGGATATCGCTCTCTTCACTCATGAATATTAATGAGATTAACTTGATGAGACACTCTGTCTGCAATGTGTTGTGCAGGCAGGCCTGATCATAACAGATTAATGAATGACAGCTACAGCTGTACTCGAGTTGGACTTGCGCCTATGAGGAACTCATACTGTAAAATACAAATGATCACAGATGTCTGGGTCAAGATGATATCTGTGCTGCATGCTGTTGAAATAGAAAATAACATGGCAATTTCTCTGATTAAGATAATACCTCAATAATAACCAGGCATGCTCGGAAATTAGATTGTCTCCATGCTCTTAAAATAACCAAGTTTTAAGATGACCTTTTTTATGCATTCAACTTGATGCAAAAGGAGCAAGTAACAATTTTGAATAACAAATCCAACAGTATTTATCTTTGATGTTTGGAATAAGCTGTATATACAATGTATAAGCTATCATACACAATCAAATGGCAAAAAACAATATTAAATTGCCAGTTAAAAGAACTGTTAAAAACCCCAACACTACAAATGATGCATTTTGTTTTTGAATATTTATTAACTTTGTCCATATCTGCTCATATAAATATATGGCAAACATTTTTGTTTTGGTTTTTAATAAGTAGGGCTTTCGATTTAATGGGTTAATAATGTGAGATAAATTTTACCAAAAAAGAAAACGCGTTAAAATTTTTTACGCATTTAATCGCAATGCTTTCCTGAGAAATTCCTGAGAAATGCAAGCTTGTAGTAGCACCTGTTTACTCCAGAGGGCAGTAAGTGAAATTTCAGCTGTGTGAGCAACACACAGTTTATTACAGTGAACGTCTAGGTTACGTATGTAACCTCCATTCCCCGATGGAGGGAACGAGACGTTGTGTCAAAGAAGCGACACTAGGGGTCGCTCTTGAGCGCCGATATTCACCTCTGATCTATGAAAAAAGGCCAATGAGAAGTTGGCAGCCGGTATTTGCGTATCCTGCCCCTGGACATACGGGTATTTAAGCGGGGCAAATACGGGAGTTCATTCAAGATTTTTCTGAGGAGCCGGAAATGGTCTGGCCACAACAGTGGCTCGGCTCAGCGATGTGGCGGGGAAGACACAAGGTCTCGTTCCCTCCATCTGTCGCTCTCTCCACGTTGTGTCGGAGAAGCGACACTAGGGGTCCACTTATAATCGTGCCATGCACTGAGCCGTGTACGTGAACTGCTGATACAGGAACGAGCAGGTATTCTTACGTGCAGGACGACCAACTGTATCAGACTGCACGTACCCTTACCCAATGCCCCATTCAAGCCATCAGAATCCTTTTCATTACCCTGGAGGGTGGAACAAGGTGATGGCCGCCAACCTGGGAACGGGCCAGCCTGGCTGGGCCTCTTTTCTCTCTATGTTTCTCGCATAGAGCAACTACGGCCGGGGCCCTTACACGCATTGAGGGAAGGGGTCTTAGCCCTTCTTTCAGGGGGAGAAGACCCTGCGGAGGCCACACCTACCCCGCAGGGGAGGCAAAGAGTGGCAAATGCATCACATGGCCTGTTAGGACCCATGTGGAAAAGTTGGTGCGGTGGTAGATCCAACCTCGTAGAGGGGGGATAGCGTACAGCACGGCGACCGAGGCAGCTGTAACTGCCTAAGGGAGACACGGGAGTCCGCTCGTGAGGGGACAGTACCGTGGAATTACACACAGGGGGAGTCCGAACAGGAGGCCTTACCTGTGGAGCACCTATTCCAGTACAGGGTAGCCTTCGGGGACCCGTAGTGGCTTGGGTCGGTGAGTTCCTCTACTGAACTGCGGACCCAACAGGGCTAGGTAGGAGTCAACCAGCGACCCGAAGATGGGGTCTCCTGGGAACGGAGGCGTACTATTTTACCTCGGCTGAGGGAAAGGGCGCTAGGCGCAAGCGATTCACCCGGTCAGGACGCCAGCGTGTTACCGAGTTCTACGGGCTCGGACCTGAGAAAACACGGGACGATACTGACTCAACACGGAGGTTGTAAAACCTCGAGAAAGTGTTAGGTGTTGCCCACCCTGCTGCTCTGCAGATGTCTGCTAGGGAGGTGCCCCTGTCCAGTGCCCATGAGGACACAACACCCCTGGTGAAGTGAGCTCAGACCCGCAAGGGGGGGAGGGCACGGCCTGGGTGTGATAAGCCAATGAAATGGCGTCGACAACCCAGTGGGCAAGCCTCTGTTTGGAGACAGCGTTCCCTTTCCGCTGTCCCCCGAAGCAGACAAAGAGCTGCTCAGAGCGTCTAGTGCTCTGCGTGCGGTCCAGATAGATACGCAAAGCACGTACTGGACACAGCAACGCAAGGGTTGGGTCTGCCTCCTCCTGGGGCAGCGCTTGCAGGTTCACTACCTGATCTCTGAAGGGTGTGGTAGGAACCTTGGGCACATAGCCCGGTCACGGTCTTAGGATCACGTATGTGTCTGCCGGACCGAACTCCAGGCAAGTGTCGCTAACAGAGAACGCTTGCAGGTCCCCGACCCTCTTGATGGAGGCGAGCGCGAACAGCAGGGCAGTCTTGAGAGAGAGGGCCCTGAGTCCAGCTGAATCTAGTTCGAAGGGGGGTCTCCGGAGGCCCATGAGGACGACCGAGAGATCCCAGGAGGGGAACAGGTTAGGCCGGGAGGGAGTTAGCCTCCGGGCACCTTTGAGGAACCTGACAATTAAGTCATGCTTACCAAGAGACTTGCCGTCTATCGTGTCGTGGTGAGCCGCGATGGCGGTGACACACACCTTGAGGGTGGAAGGGGACAGCCTCCTCTCCAGCCTCTCCTGAAGAAACAAGAGCACTGACCTAACCGCGCACCTCTGCAGGTCTTCAGCCCGGGAAGAACACCAGTTCGCGAACAGACACCACTTTAGGGCGTAAAGATGCCTGGTCGAGGGGGCTCTGGCTTGGATGATAGTATCTATGACGGTCGGTGGTAGGCCGGCTAGATCTTCCGCATCCCGTCCAGGGGCCAGACGTGGAGGTTCCAGAGGTCTGGGTGCGGGTGCCAGAGCGTGCCCCGTCCCTGAGAATGAAGGTCCTTCCTCAGGGGAATTCACCAGGGAGGGGCTGTCGTGAGGAGCGTGAGGTCCGAGAACCAAGTCCGGGTGGGCCAGTAGGGGGCCACCAGAATGACTTGCTCCTCGTCCTCCCTGACCTTGCATAGCACCTGTGCAAGAAGGCTCACTGGGGGAAATGCGTACTTGCGCAGCCCCGTGGGCCAGCTGTGTGCCAACGCGTCTGCCCCGAGGGGAGCCTCTGTCCGGGCATACCAGAGCGGGCAGTGGGAGGTTCGGTGTGACGAGTGGAGAGGGGTGCTCTCCACGAAGACGTCAGCTCATCATGCACTTCCGGGAAGAACGGGACTGGGGTGGGACGAGGCGTTGCGCGGCGTCCAGACCCCAGGAACCAGTTGTCCAGCCGTGATGGCTGTGGGGAGGATGGAGGGTTGCAATCCAAGCCCACGCTAGTGGCTGTCCGGGAAAGCATGTCGGACATCTGCACGTCGGCCTCAGCCTGGGCAGCAGGCCCAAAAGCGGCAGCCCAGGGGAGTCCTCAGCGTCAGATACCGCGCCCTCCGATGCCGCGGCGAGCTCATCGGCTTCGGTGTCAGGAGGGTAGGCGGACTGGCTGTGAGGCGAGTCGCCATTGCCTCGAGGATGGACGGGAGTCAACGAGCGTGCCGGGGAGCCATCCCCAAATCACCTCCATCTCCAACCGCATCGTCCTAAATCCCGTGGGAAGAAGGAGCGACGCGTGGGGCGGCTGGAGTGGCTTGCTTACGGTTGTAAGCAAGCTGCGACCGCAACGTTGTCATGGTCATGTTCTCGCAGTGAGAACATGAACCATCCACAAAAGCAGCCTCGGTGTGATCGCTACCCAGACACACGAGACTACGCCTGTGGCCATCTGAAGCGGAGAGCACTCTACCGCATCCAGGAACAACACAGGGGCAGAAAGGCATCTTTATAAAGATGCGTCCTTAAAAGGACATTCAACGCTGCTGTGTTTTTGCTCTTTTAGAGGAAATTACTCTTTTAAATAAAATCACTCTTTTTATGAAAAAAAACATGTGAGAGTTTTTTTAATCTGCAACTGTCGATGCGCCCAGGGGCAGGAATGCACAGCCGTGCAAACAGGAGAAAGCCGCTGTTGTGCGCCGTAGAATCCAACAGCATGCAGCAGAGGAATGTCAGGAACTCGGTGTGTAACACGCAGCAACTGCAGACATGACCATCGGCTCCGAAGAAATTTTCTGAATGAACTCCCGTATTTGCGCCGCTTAAATACCTGTATGTCCGGGGGCGGGACATGCAAATACCGGCTGCCTACTCTCATTGGCCTTTTTTAATAGATCAGAGGTGGATATCGGCGCTCAAGAGAGACCCCTAGTGTTGCTTCTCTGACACAACGTGGAGAGAGCGACAGAAGGGGAACTAAAAATATGTGGAAACAAATATTTCTTAACATGCAGAGGACATACTAACTAACATTAACATTCTGACACCGTAGAATTTCAACATCTACTCAACAGAACACATATTTATAACAGAAATGCATGCAGTATTCCAACTGCAGTACTGGCACAATTGCCATATATTCAACAAATTTACTATATATATATATATATACACATATATTCAGTGCAAATAATAATAAAAAAAACTTGTATGCTTCCCAAAAACGTCTAATGCAATATAAATGATACATACTAATTAGAATATATATATATATATATATATATACATACATACATACTATATAGGGACTTGCTCAGCATACAGTAATGTAAGTGACTTATTTGATTTCACTTATATATTATATACAAACACACACTATATATATACAGTATATATATATACATATATACACTCACCTAAAGGATTATTAGGAACACCTGTTCAATTTCTCATTAATGCAATTATCTAATCAACCAATCACATGGCAGTTGCTTCAATGCATTTAGGGGTGTGGTCCTGGTCAAGACAATCTCCTGAACTCCAAACTGAATGTCAGAATGGGAAAGAAAGGTGATTTAAGCCATTTTGAGCGTGGCATGGTTGTTGGTGCCAGACGGGCCGGTCTGAGTATTTCACAATCTGCTCAGTTACTGGGATTTTCACACACAACCATTTCTAGGGTTTACAAAGAATGGTGTGAAAAGGGAAAACATCCAGTATGCGGCAGTCCTGTGGGCGAAAATGCCTTGTTGATGCTAGAGGTCAGAGGAGAATGGGCCGACTGATTCAAGCTGATAGAAGAGCAACTTTGCCTGAAATAACCACTCGTTACAACCGAGGTATGCAGCAAAGCATTTGTGAAGCCACAACACGCACAACCTTGAGGCGGATGGGCTACAACAGCAGAAGACCGCACCGGGTACCACTCATCTCCACTACAAATAGGAAAAAGAGGCTACAATTTGCAAGAGCTCACCAAAATTGGACAGTTGAAGACTGGAAAAATGTTGCCTGGTCTGATGAGTCTCGATTTCTGTTGAGACATTCAGATGGTAGAGTCAGAATTTGGCGTAAACAGAATGAGAACATGGATCCATCATGCCTTGTTACCACTGTGCAGGCTGGTGATGGTCGTTTAATGGTGTGGGGGATGTTTTCTTGGCACACTTTAGGCCCCTTAGTACCAATTGGGCATCGTTTAAATGCCACGGCCTACCTGAGCATTGTTTCTGACCATGTCCATCCCTTTATGGCCACCATGTACCCATCCTCTGATGGCTACTTCCAGCAGGATAATGCACCATGTCACAAAGCTCGAATCATTTCAAATTGGTTTCTTGAACATGACAATGAGTTCACTGTACTAAAATGGCCCCCACAGTCACCAGATCTCAACCCAATAGAGCATCTTTGGGATGTGGTGGAACGGGAGCTTCCTGCCCTGGATGTGCATCCCACAAATCTCCATCAACTGCAAGATGCTATCCTATCAATATGGGCCTTTCTAAAGAATGCTTTCAGCACCTTGTTGAATCAATGCCACGTAGAACTAAGGCAGTTCTGAAGGCGAAAGGGGGTGAAACACAGTATTAGTATGGTGTTCCTAATAATCCTTTAGGTGAGTGTATATTATATATATATATTACACACACACACACACACACACACACACACACACACACACACACACACACACACACACACACACACACACACACACACTCATGTTGGTCTACCTATCATTATGAGGACTTTCCATAGACATAATGACTTTTATACTGTATAAACTATAGATTCTATCCCCTAAACCTAACCCTACCCCTAAACCTAAACCTCACAGAAAACTTTCTGCATTTTTACATTTTCAATAAAACATTGTTTAGTATGATTTTTAAGCGATTTGAATTATGGGGACACTACAAATGTCCTCATAAATCATATTTATAGCATAATAACCTTGTAATTACCAGTTTATAACTTACAAAATTGTCCTCGTAAATCACAAAAACACGCACACACACACACACACACACACACACACACACACACACACACACACACAAACACTATATAGGGAATTTCTCAGCATATGGTAATATAAGTGACTTATTTGATTTCACTTTTATATATATCACAGTTAGTTCCGGTCCTCAAATCTGATTGGACGAGAGATGTTCCATGAGCACTGATGGTCTGACAGGATCAGCACTCGGATACTTCACTGTGTGTGTATCACTCCGCTTGTGTTCATGTCATTCTAAACTAAGGTGTAGGAGCAGTGCATATCTGTTAGGAGTTACTGTCTTTATTTTTGAAATGACATATGTTAGCCATCAGGTGGTGGCAAAAGATAATTTTTGTGTGTAATATGAGCCAGTTGGTGACGTAAAGTGAATCCGTTAGTCATTGTTTACATAGAACAGTGCTCTGTGATTGCTCATATTACCTCTAGTAAGTAAGTAAGTAAGTAAAGTTTATTTCTAAAGCGCTTTTCACAGATAAAATCACAAAGTGCTGTACACGAGAAAGGTAAAAGCAAAATCTTATATAAACAATATAAAAATATATACAATACATATGTAAAATCAAAGTGACACTAGTTAAAACCCATCAACCAAAAGCCTTCTTAAATAAACAAGTCTTCAGATCTTTTTTAAAAGAGTCAACAGAGTCAGCCAGACGCAGAGACAGGGGCAGGGCGTTCCACAGTCTGGGGGCAACAGACTGAAAAGACAGGTCCCCACGGGTTTTATAACGAGTCTTGGGGACCATAAGAAGGTTCTGGCCAGAAGACCGAAGAGTGCGGCTAGAGGAGTGCTGACTCAAAAGGACCTTGATGTACTGTGGGGCCTGACTATTTAATGCCCTAAAAGTCAGCACTAAAATCTTAAAATCAATCCTATATTTTACAGGGAGCCAGTGGAGAGTCAACAAAACGGGAGTGATATGAGACCTTCTTGGGGCACCAGTTAAAAGTCTAGCAGCACAATTTTGAACCATTTGCAGCTTGTTCACAGCAGACTTATTCATGAAGGTAAAGACAGAGTTGCAATAATCAAGTCTAGTTGATATGAAAGCATGAATAATAATTTCCAGATCCTTCTTTGACAACATTTTACGTATCTTAGAGATATTCCTGAGGTGATAGAGGCAGTTTCGGACAAGCTGTTTTGAGTGTATCTCCAAAGACATGGCCTGGTCAAACACAACCCCCAGGTTTCTGAGGCTGGATTTGACAGAGGAGCCAAGGGAGCCAAGGTGCTGTTTGATCACCGGGATCTTATGGTCTGGAGCAAAGATCAATGTTTCAGTCTTACTTGCATTTATCTGCAAAAGTTTGTGGCCAGCCAGTCTTTGATAGAGGACACACACTCTAAGAACAGTGACAATCGATGGAACTCAGCATCATTAAAAGAACAATACAACTGGACATCATCGGCATAAAGATGATACGATACATCCTTAAAACAACCCATAATATGACCAAGTGGCAAAATGTACAGTAAAAACAAAATAGGCCCCAAAACTGACCCTTGTGCCACTCCACAGGACAAATTGGTCACATCTGACTGTACATTGTTTATAGAAACATTAAAGGTTCTGTCTTGAATATAGGAAGAGAACCACTGTAGGACAGATCCAGATAGTCCCATCTCATTTTGAAGCCGGTTGATCAGTATACTGTGATCTACCGTGTCAAAGACAGAACTCAAATCGAGAAGTACAAGTACAGTGTAGCGGCCAGTGTCCGCTGCCATCATCACATCACTAGAGACTTTGATAAGAGCTGTTTCAGTGGAGTGCATTTTCCGGAAACCAGACTGAAAAATATCAAATAGGTTGTGCTGCTCCATAAAGGAAGTCAGCTGGCATGCCACTACTTTTTCCAAAATTTTTGAAATAAATGGAAGTTTTGATATGGGCCTATAATTATTAGGTTCTGAAGGGTCGAGATTGGGCTTTTTAAGGATCGGGTTTACCACAGCGTGTTTGAAGTAGCTGGGGACTGAGCCAGATGTAAGTGACAAATTAATTATTTTTACCACACAGGGGCCAACGATATCAAACATTTTCAACAACAGTGGTGTTGGAACAATGTCAGCGGGGCTTGAAGTTGGTTTCATATTTCCTATTAATGTCTTCACATCCTGTAGGCTAACAGGAGTAAAAGACGACCAAGATAACACCATTGAGCATTCAGTAAAACACACAGTGATTAGGGGGCTTTGACACTGGCCCTAATGTCGTGTACTTTGTTTACAAAAAATGACAAAAAGTTGTTACAGTCTTCATGTGTGTACACAGGCACAAGAGGAGCTGAAGGTGCAGTTAGATTTTCGATGGTGTCAAACAAGACTTTATGATTTTTCTTATTTCCTGACATAAGTTTGGAAAAATAAGCTGAGCTGAGCCTGCTGTATCAACTCATTCAGATCCAGTATCATATATTTTAAATGGAGTCTGTGTACTT
This sequence comes from Xyrauchen texanus, assembly GCF_025860055.1. Taxonomy (NCBI): domain Eukaryota; kingdom Metazoa; phylum Chordata; class Actinopteri; order Cypriniformes; family Catostomidae; genus Xyrauchen; species Xyrauchen texanus. The sequence goes on along the minus strand of NC_068309.1, from coordinate 31,821,016 downwards.
CTAATTTAGTTGTTTTCCACAGACGCTCTGTCTTACGACATTTTCTCTTAAAACTACAAATGTTATTATTCATCCACGGGAGGGCTTTTTTATGTGACCCTGAAATGTTTTTAACAGGCGCTACCGTATCCAAAACTAACCGACAGTGGTTGTTGAAACTTTGCACAAATGAATCAACATTCTCACAATCAGCAAAACCTCTACATTAAAGCTAGGACATTTAAACGGCTTTAAATGAACAATTTCAGGATTAAGGCTCATTGCAGCTGAGAGACACAATTGACTGTTTGATTACAGAACTCGAGGCGCTTACCACATTGGATACACACTGTTTAAAATTGCCGGAGGACATCGCTGTTTCTATAGTGATTGACTCTTGCTCGGCTACCACGAAATAGGGAGAAATACCCCCGCTTGGATGCTATTTTTCCACTGAGAAAGCTGACCTTTAGAATGCTGACAGCATATCTGCTTGGGAGTGGCAACAGGTGGTCACACATGCTCCGTATCTCCCTCTCTCTCTAATACACACACACACACACACACACACACACACACACACACACACACACACACACACACACACAGACATGCACACACCCATCAATCCATCCTTGTTTATCCAATAACTTGTTAGAAACAGCACAAGCCGTGATACTATTTCTGAAGTGAACTTTTTTTGTAATGAAGGCTTGGATGAATCTTTTGTTTTGAACCAGCAATGGCAGATTCGGATCCGTTGCGTAATAAAGTAGTTCCATGCACAAATGCGTTTTTATGACCTTACAAGGTTTTTCCTAATTTTTTAAAATGTACTTTTGTATACTTTTTGTATAATTTTGAACTGTTGTATATAAGCAATATCACACTCGCAATCGTGGTATGTGGCCCTACATCAGCACTGCTGTAATTACCTACTCGTGCCTGCAGCAAAATAACAGCAGTGCTGATGTAGGGCCACATAGCACTCTTGCTCGTGTGATATTACTTAAATATATAGACAAACACACACACACACACACACACACACACACACACACACACACACACACACACACACACACACACACGTTGTGTTTCCATGTTTTATGGGGACTTTCCATAGACATAATGGTTTTTATACTGTACAAACTTTATATTCTATCCCCTAAACCTAACCCAACCCCTAAACCTAACCCTCACAGAAAACTGCATTTTTACATTTTCAAAAAACATAATTTAGTATGATTTATAAGCTGTTTTCCTCATGGGGACCGACAAAATGTCCCCACAAGGTCAAAAACTTCGGGTTTTACTATCCTTATGGGGACATTTGGTCCCCACAAAGTGATAAATACATGCTCACTATATAGGGACTTGCTCAGCATACAGTAATATAAGTGACTTATTTGATTTCACTTTCACTATGAATGACGAGTCTGTACGGCTCTGTGTGGATTATAGAAAAGTCAAAGCGGATCCTATCCAATGTCTCACATTGATGAGCAGTGCTCAATTGGTTGGGCACTGCTCGATTTTATTCGATATTGGATTTGCAGGTGCCTGTATTACAGGCAAAAGGGTTATTTGCAGATCCCCTTGACACCAATTTCCCATGAAAAAACAGCCTTCTCGGTTTTTTTTATTTGTGATGCTTCCGTTTGTTTGGGGCTCCGGCCACATTTCAGCACCACATGGACCGAATACTCAGACCGCATTCGGCTTACACCACTGGGGGGTAGACTGGTGAATGTTCTCCTATCTCAACACATGATCTATGGAGCTCAACCAGACCATCAGGTACTTGGTCACCTCTCTTACCAAGGCCCTTCTCCCCTGATTGCTCAATTTGGCCAGCTCTAGGAAGAGACCTGTTTGTTCCAAACTTCTTCCACTGTGCTCTTGGAAACCTTCAATACAGCTGAACATTTTTAAAGCCTTCCCCAGATATATTCCTCGACACATCCTGTCTCTGAGTTCTGCAGGCAGTTCCAGAACTCATGGCTTGGTTTTTGCTCTGATATGCATTTTCAGCTATGAGACCTGTGTTGTAAGTCTGTCCAAGTTTTGTGCAAGTTTTGTCTTCCGAGTATCCTCTGAGTCGCTGTTCTTGTGAAGCGATGTGGAGGAAAGTTTTGTGAAGTGTTTTAGATTTCTCCTGTGATTGAGCTGATCGTGTTGAGCTTCCATTACTCTACTAGTGAAGGAAGGACGTTGGCCCATTGAGTCAAATGGATTAAGCCCCTCTGTGCTGAAGCACTCTCTTTGATGCGTGATATGGATTGATCCTGGCTGCAGTTTTCTATTCCTGTTTGCATCGTGACATCAGTCGGGATTGGCTGAATTTGTGAAAATGTCACGTCTTCTAGCATTGCTGTTTTTATTAATGGGCATGGTCCTGTTTGAGGTTGATTACAAAAAACATATGCTGCACTCCCACTTTGAAGTAGCATAACTGTTTCAGCATGCTAGTGGCACATCCTGAGATTTAGATTATAACTGGAATAATAGAGTGATGCAAATTGATTAGTCTTGGCTTTTTCAATATCGTAAAATGGACCCAGTTTTTTTACCCTGTAAATTTACCTAGTTTCAATGCCTTAATTAATTCACTTAAACATTGTCATATTTTTTGTTTATTTACTTCTATTATTATCTGGAATACATTTGTAATGGGATCTTAGTCTGTGGTCAATGGAGGAGTCAGGAGACAACAAAGCAGGTTCAAGGTCAGTCTCTTTTAATTGTTTAAGCATGCAATCGACGGTAACCGTCGATAACATAAAATAACTTTGTTAAATAAATGAAAGCACTCTCAATTTCCTTAATCCGGTCAGTCGTGCTTTCTGTTCACTCTCTCCCTCACTGACGCTCTGGCATGCCTTTTTGGAGAGACAGGTGTTAGGGATAATTGTGAACCAGATGACAAGGCTTACCATTCTCGCTCTCCTGCAGACACACACGACCGGACCCCCATGCCACAACATTATAATCCAGGGCCTGGATATTTATGTTCCCCTAATTATTTTAAATCTAGGTCTGGAATTGGTTTTATTCTTTTAAATGTTTGTAGTCTGCTTCCAAAGCTGACTCTGTATTATTATACTTTCTGAAACTTGGATAAGTAAATCCATTCCAGATATACCGTAAATATAAATGGCTACACTTTCTTTAGATGTGACTGCCCTAGAAAGGGTGGTAGAATTTCAATATATGTAATCATCAAATTTCATACTAGGGTGGTAACTGCATTATCTATTAGCAACATGTTTGAGTTTTTAGCCCTACATATTGAGATTTCAAAAGATGTTTATTTGACAGTGAAGCTGCTAAATACCTCCCTCAACAAAATCTGAATCTCTTGTTTTTTTACAACAACATTACAAAATTTACTTCAATGAGGTTATTTTAGTTAGTGACTTGGGACTGGTTATCTCCTCTTTCGGGTAATTTAAAATCTTTTTGAGGGATATTTTTAATTTAACAGCTGATTGATAGTACAACTCAATTAAATCTTAAATGTTCTGATAAATCAACACTATTAGATCTCATTTTGACTAATGCACCTCACAAATATACTGATATAGGAATATTTGCTAAAGATGCAAGTGATCATTGTGTCATAGCTGCAGTAAGGAATACCAAGCGCCCTAAGAATAGACCCCAAATTCTTCTTACATGAAACAGATAACACTTTACTGAACAAGCTTTTCACCACGATCTGGATCTTTTTGACTGGAGTCGAATTACCTTAATAAATTATGTGAATAGCTTGGAACATTTTTCATAGTAGTTTCATGTATTTGGTTGATAAACATGCATCTCTTCGTAATATATTAATTAGAGCTCAAAATATCCCCTGGTTTACAATCATGTTGGCTAGGCCTCTGCAGAATGTTGCCTGAACCAGGGCCAGGGGTACTAAATCAGAAACGGATTGGCTTCATTTTTGAAAATGGAGAAATCTCTGTACTTCCAAGATTAAAAAGGCTAAACCAGATTTTAATCATTCAGAAACATCTCAGAATTTATCTGAGATTATTTAATCTGAGAATAATGTGGAGATTACTAAAATTATCATATGACTACAGATAAATCTGTCATTTTGTATAGTTTAAATGAGCACTTGATTTCCTCAGGTTCTTTATTTGATTCTCAGTTAAGTAACTGTACTGTTATTAGCTCTAAAGCAGTATTACCATGTGATGTTGCTTGTAAATTATCTATGCAACCATTTGAGTTTACTCAGTTTTCTGTATTTGAAGTTCATAAAGCCAATTGGATCTTAAGCCCGCAGGGCCTGACAAGCTAAAACCATTATACTTAAAGCTAGCAGCTGATTTCATTGCTGAACCATTGACATATTTATTAAATCATACCTTTTTCCACAATTAATTTCCGAAGATTTGGAAATCTGTTTTAGTTTTTCCACTCTTTAAAGGGGGGAGGGGGGGTCATAACAATAGGCCAATGTCTAAATTATGTATCTTATCTAAACTTCTGGAAAAATGTGTAAATTAACAATACATTTTTTTTTTTGGAAGTGAATAATATTCTTTCCCCATTTCAGTCAGGTTTTAGAAAGCAACGTAGAACAGGCACTACTGCTATTAAAGTGTTTAGTGATATTATAAATGCTATGGATTGTAAACAAACTTTTGACACAGTTGATCACAACATCCTTTTAAAAAGGCTTTACATTATTCTTTTTTCTGATAAAACTGTTAAATTAATGGGAAAGGAGGAGGCGATAACCGGCTTGACAATATAAATAATATTTTAATATGAAACTCAACCAAAAAGACAAACACATAAAGGTGTCAGGCAGCTGCTGTCTCATCAGCCTTTATCCCTCTCTGAGGCTTGATATGGCTGATTAGGGCCCGGGTGTGAAGCATCACGACCCAGCCCAGCCCTTCGCCGGGTCACATTCATCCCTCATTCTCTCAGGCCGGGGAGCCCACAGCATGACATACCCTTTCCCTGTGGAGGAGCCTGCCTAACACCCCCTGCTGGCAGGTCATCCCCTTCTACCTGGATGAGGAAGGGGACAAGGGGAGGGAAACAAAACCAAAAAATGTGGCACCTATACGCCGTAACGGCAACCATGCCAAGTTAACAAAAACATTTTAGATAAGAGAGGGAAAGGCCAACACGGAGCGGCAGTGGGAGAGAGAGTGGAGAGAGAAAAAAACACTTACTCACTGGTTCTCCGATACGCTGTAGCTTGGTCCTCGGCCACTCCTCCAACCTCTAATGGATGACAGCCATGCCTCCCTGGACAGATCGGAGGCAGTCTTCCGGCCCCTGGTGGACGGAATTTCTCGGGAAACAGAAGGGGTCTCCCCCGCCCCTGGCAGCGGTTCTCCTGCTCCAGGCGGTCGGCCTGGAGCCCCTTCTCCCATCGCGGCCAGTGGCCGTTCATCCACTCTCAGGCGGACGGGCTCCTCCGGCGGATGGCCGCGGCTGCTCCGTTGGGGTGGATGATAGTGGCGAGGACTCTACTACGGCGCATCCCTCCTCCTTCCTGGATTTCGGCACCAGTGTAAAGGGATTAATGGGATAGGAGGAGACGAGAACCGGCTTGACAATATAAATAATATTTGAATATGAAACTCAACCAAAAAGACAAACACACAAAGGTGTCGGGCAGCTGCCCGTAAATCTCTCTATTTGTCCCACTGCAGTCTCCAGTCGGCCTTTATCCCTCTCTGAGGCTTGATTAGCCTGATTAGTGGCCAGGTGTGTAACATCATGACCCGGCCCACCCTCTGCCCTGTCACAAATAGTTTGCCCATTATCTTTCTACTCAAAATCAATGTGTGCAATTAGAGGGTTCTATCTAATCTTTTCTGCCTGTTTCTAAAGGAGTTCCGCAGGGGTCAGTCCTAGGACCAATTCTATTTTCTTTATACATAAATTACATTTGTGATAATATTCCTAATGCTAAATATCATCTTTATACAGATGATACCACTATTTACTCTTGCGCATCATCGGCTATACAAGCTCTTCAATATTTACTGTCAGCTTTTGTCAGACAGTTCTCTTATTCTCTTTTAGTGCTAGAAAATAGTGTTTGCAACTTGTCTTCAATTATTGGATTATGGAGGCCTATGATATGGCAGAGTTGCCAACTCTGGATACACAGAGAAGTTTTAACTGGTATTAATTTATCTATATCAATTTATTTAAGTCCATTTGTGGTTTAACTCATTGGGCTCTCAGCTCATCCAATACATATGAACACTATAATCTTTGTTCAAATGACTTGTTATATTTTAACGTTCCTCGGGTTCGGACAGAGCTTGGTAAAAAACGTTTCAAGTATAATGCTCCTGCTGCTTGGAATAATTTCTAAAACATTATAGAGTTGTCTATGCACCCATCATTAAATTCATTTCATTTACTTTTAAAAGATATTGTGTTTTATCCTCTTGTGAACTGTTGGTGTGATTCCTGATTTTTTTTCTATATTGTGCTGCTGTTTTTGTTATTATTGTAAATCGTACTTTGTTTCTTGTTGCTGCCCTCTTGGCTTGGTCACTCTTGTAAAAGAGATTTTAATCTCAACAAGTTTTAACCTTGTTAAATAAAGGTAAGGATTACATCATGTCAAATCAATTTAATTTGTCACAGGTGGACTTTAATCATGTACAATCAATTGAATTTGCCACAGGTGGACTCCAATCAAAGTGTAGACATCTTGACGATGATCCAGAGAAATGTGATGCTCCTGAGCTAAATTTCAAGTGGCATAGCAAAGGGTCTGTATACTTATGTCAATGTTTTTTTTTATTTTTTATAAATGTTTAAAGTTATCAAAATTCTGGTCATTATGGGGTATTGAGTGTAAATTCATGTGAATAAAAAATAAAGCATTTTATCACAAGACAGCAACATAACAAAATGTGAAAAAAATGAATGAGTCTGAATACTTTCTGAACACACTAAGTATTCATAAATTATTAATCAGCCGTTGTAGTTGCGATTTGTGTGAAAGTTAATAAAAAGCACAGCTGTTATACCGTCTCTAGTATTTATTTCACCAGGAAACTGCAGCGACAGCAAATGTAGAAAGCGACACATAAATGTCAGATTGCAAAAATGTAATTATAGTAATGTTCATTCTATAAAACTAAATTGCAGTATTCAAACTAACTAACTAACTAACTAACTAACTAACTAACTAACTAACTGCCTATTTTATTCAATACATTAAACTTGAGTTGTGTTCATAATTACATACGATGTACCTTTACATCACAAAGAGCACTATATGGGGTTTCTGATATAATTACTATAGAATTTGTTCTTAGATATCTAATATTCTTCAGATGATATGGTGATTTTTAAAAGCATTTTTGTTTTGGCCAGCCTCTGTACCTTTGCTCTTTCTCTTAGTCATAGTTTTTTTTGCACTTTGTATATTTTTAGAAATAACAGGCTGGTTCTGTTTGTGCCTCTAAAAATGAATATCCTGTATGTGTCTTAGAAAAGTTAAATAAAGAAGGAGAAATTGCTGCTTGGTTATTAAAAAGTACCTTCCATTCCTGTATGTGTGGAGGACTAATTGAAAAGCCTGTTCAACAGCATCAGCTCAAATACACTTCTACAGCCAGTAAATCTCTAGCCTGTTTCCTAATGCGCCCACACCATTAGAATGACGAGTAAATAATAAAATCCAGCAAACGGATAATGAATTAATGCAAACTAGCTGTAGCAGAGGGCAGCTTAGTCTTAACAATGAATGTGCTGCAAAATCAATATGAATCATCAGCCTGCAGGTGATCATACATATTCTCTCGCACAAATTGTATAAGCTACACAATTACCATACAACAGCACAGCAGCAATGGAGACAAATAATAATACACAGCAAATCACTTAAAACATTGATCATTGTTATACTAATTTGTTTAGCAAGCTATGTTTCGTAAATCGAACCCATGTAATGTGGTTTCAAAGAGACAGGAATAGTTATTTGTTAAAGGGGGGCTCATCATACCTTTTCATAATTTCACAAATCATAATTTAGTTTATTATGAGCATTTTCATCGCGTTCTCTGACTGTTACGATTTAACGGGCTGTTTTTTTTTTTAGGATGAATGTTCCTTCAGAAACAAAATCATGATATTTAAGCTGCTAACACCATGCTTTACCAATTCAGCTAAAGTAACTGTGTTGGAAAGGATATGCAAAGCAGCAGGTGCTACACACATATCAGAATAATGTTTGTCTTCTAGCTATCAAAGTGTGTGTGTTCACAAATAGATATGTGTGGTCAATGTTAATGAAGTGGCACTAGCTTAATTTGCTATTGGTCATTGCGCTTCAGACACGTGAGAACCACATTTGTGACTGTGACAAAATTTTTGCAATATTACATTACATGATTTATTAGACATATCACTGCAGTTCCGAGGTGAAATATCCACTGTGTGGCGCTAAAAGCATTTTAAATGTTCCCCCAAACAGCTGAGGTTTTTAAAGTTAATGCTCTATCTAATTTCAAAATAAAAATACCCTAAAACTTAAAGCTAAACCTAACCGATAGTGTCATAAAAAGAAAATGCGAGATGAAAACGCAATTGCTAAAGCAACTACACTATTTTGTATTGCTCCTATGACACTTTCTTGTGCTCTTCATGCAGTGGCGGTTCTAGCTTGTAAGGTATTTGTGTTGCTTTGGCTCTCGAGCATCAATAATAACCACTGTCAACTAATCAAGATTAAATCAATTCACCTTGGGGGTGTGCAGACTGTCTAGTTTTATATTATTCTTAACGATTTCACACCAACCAGAAAAAAATGCATCAATATGTCTGTGAAACTATATATTCACAGTATTATGAATGAATTGTGTTTTATTTTGTAACGTTTTGTAGTGTGACTTATTTGAATTAGTACTGTAAAAGTTAGAGGTGGGCTATTTGATCGATTCCCCCGCTCCCCCTACTTCGGGCTTCCAGTGGTTAGACCTGAACTACCCCTACCCCCGCCCCATCTCGTACTTCTGAGTGGGAGAACTTCCCAGGTAGTAGCCTGCCTAGCTCCCAAAAAAATTCCTAGAATCAGGGTGCCTACTCCAACAAGGTTAATTGACCCACAGTCCCACACGGTGACATGACATCATTGATGTGACGTGCAAATGAGCGTGTAAAGGGATCAATGAAAAGGAGGAGGCGAGAACCGTCTTGACAGTGTAAATAATATTTTAATTTTACAAATTAAAATATTTGTAAATATTGGGGGGGGGGGGGGGTAACTTCCTGTAACAATGTAGTACCCCCCCAAAAAACACTGTAAAATTTAAAAGAGAGGGAACAAGCCAACGCAGAGCGACAGTGAGAGCGAGAGAGGAGAGAGAGATGGAAAAAAAAAACTCTTCCTCGCCAGTTCTCCGATACGCCGTAGCTTGTTCCTCGGCCACTCCTCCACTCTCTAACGGACAACAGCCGCACCTCTCCGGGTGGATCAGAGGCAGACCTCCAGCCCCTGGCGGACGGAATGCCCAGCCGCGTTCTTGGGGAACAGGAGGGGTTTCCCCCGCCCATGGCAGCGGTTCTCCCGCTCCAGGCGGTCGGCAGTGAGCCCCTCCCCGCTCGCGGTCGGTGGTCTTAAACCCCGCCGCGTTTTAGCGGCTGGTAGGGAACTCCTCCGCCCCTGGAAGCGGCCCTGACTGCTCCAGGCGGTCAGTTAGGAGCCCCTTCTCCCCTTGCGGTCAGTGGCAATCGTCCTCTTTCAAGCGGCTGGGCTCCTCGTCCCCCCGGCATGTGGCCGCGGCTGCTCTGTTTGGCTGGATGGTAGTGGCGAGAACTCTACTACGGCATATCCCTCGTCCTTCCCGGGCTTCGGCACCAGTGTAAATTGATCAATGGAAAGGAGGAGGTGAGAACCGGCTTGACAGTGTAAATAATATTTTAATATAAAACTTAAACAAAAGACAAACACACACACGACGGACATGTCCGTAAACGATCTCTCTCCCCCGCACGATCCCCTGCAGTCGACCTTTATTAGCCTAATACGGGACCGGGTGTGTACGATCACGACCCGGCCCCACCCTCCGCCCTGCCACAGAGCGATAGAAAACTGATTGCACAAATGCCACCAATGCCACCACGGCATTGCCGACAAGATGCCACCCTGGGCGCTTGCCCATGTCGCCTATACCTAGTCTGTCATGGTGCCTTCATGTTTTATCTGAATTATTATACAAGTTTACTTAGAAGATAAACATAAATGCCCCCTCAAGTCATAAGTACAACTGGAAAATGCAAAGATAATTTTACCCGAGTTTGCGAGTTTGGAGGAGACATAGACATTCAACATGGCGGAAAAGAGTACAGTTTCTGTGTTGGTGTCAAAATAAGTGTTCCCCAAGAAATATGCAAGAATGCACCTGTCGTCCTCCATGTTATTTTCTCCAAAAACCAAAACATTGAACATGACATAATTGCTGCCTCAGAAGTGGGAAGTTAGATAATTCCGATGGCAGTATCACTCCACGATCGCTCGGAGCAGATTACAACAACATGAACAGCTTTAGCATTACTGTTGATCATTGCGATAGACACAGGTAATCACACATGCTCAGTTGCTCTCTCTCGTTCTTGTTACTCCAGTTCACCTTATGCACCATAGAAACTAGCATGCAGTTGTAAGTGTTTGCCCCAAGGATGACACGTGAAACGGCTTCTTGGCTTCAAGGTAACGCCCCTTTTAATTCACACAGTTTTATATACACAATTTTACAACTCTTCTTAGACCAACGTTGGGTTGGTGTAGGCACTCTCTCCCCCGAGGCTCTGTGGCTGCTGCTTTATATGCCACTCTTCCCATGCTTACTGAAATTAGACACAGGAGGTGCTTGACCACGCCCCCGCTGCCACAGCAGTCTTTTTGAAATTTTGTCATGAAACATCTGGTGTATCAGTTTCTGTATAGATATCCATGGTGTTAATGTCAAAGTGTATCTAGCGAAGTGGATTTACAGGTTGTAGAGTTGCCAAAAGCAGTATGAGTATTAAAATGAGTATTTTAAAGTCTTCAGAGGATGTCATAACAACTAGAAGTTGAGAGGAGATTTTAAAACAAGAGTTCATCATTCATAAATCCACAATATCTTACCTTCACAATGAGAACATACTGATATTGCTCTGTGCTTTTGTAACTCCAAGAAATACACAGATGTGAGTGCTCGGCCAACCCATTGCCAACGCAATGTTTACAGATTGACCCCATTCACTTTCATTGTAAGTGCCTTAGATTTTTTTTTTTTTTTTTTTTATGAAAATGAGGGGCTAAATATATTTTTGTGGTGTTCAATATTATGCTGTCAATTGAGCTTAACTTGTATTGAATCCAGAAGATTCCTTTAAGTAGCTTCTTAAGAACACACCCAGACACTTAGTGAGTCAAAAACATCTTAATGTGTTAAAAAATGTGTGAGTGTTTGTACTGTAAGATCAATGTCAGGGCTTTCTAAAGGAAAATGTTACAGCATAGGTGCAAGCATGGCTAAATTATAATGAGGTGACTCAAGGTTGCAGTTCTTTTGGTGAGAAAGGGAAGGCCTTGGAATGAGACCCTCAATTGTGGTGTGATAAGGAAGTCCTTAACTCCTTCTCCACTCTCACTGCAATGACAAACAGCTGTTAGAGACGATCATTGACAGGTGATTGTCCTTACCCTTCTCATCTCCCGAACTACCACGCCCCCACTACCACAACACTAAACAATCTTTTTAGAATGAACAATGTGTGGAGTTTACTACAATGCAATTGCTGTTTTATAAGAGACGACACAGACAATTTCGCGACAGGTAGGTGTCAGTTTATGACTCTCCCCAGTCTTTTGTATGGTATCTGCAAACAGTGACTTACTGTTGTAACATGCTAGCTGACAGTTATTCTCTCTATTATGGTAAAAGTACAGCGGTTGTTATCTCAGTAAATAGAATAATCTCTGTCACTGCCAAACCAAGCAACATCCTATTGGTCAACGTGGTGAATTTGACTGTCAAAGTTCACCAAAGTGAGAAGTTCTTCGCCAACAGAAGTCCCTCTCGTGAAAATTACGATTGAACGGATTCCCATTGAGATGACCACTCAATAAACCACTGAATTTCACAGTGAGAAGGTATCTATGAATATATGAGTAACTTGTTGTTTGGAAAGCTAGAGTTTCAAAGTAGCTTCCTCAACACAGCACTTAGGATGCATTGTAATTGGACTTGATGCAACTGTATGCCGGAATTTCTGAAATAATTGTTTGTGTGACACTTGCTCTTTGATCAGTCATTGCTAATGCAACTTACAGAGTCTCTATAATGTCACAAAATCTGCTTTATGTTCATTTCAGCCTTCTACAGACTGTGGCAGTTAAATAAACATGACATTTGTGAAAGAGAACACTGATCTTCCTTGTATTTTATTTTGATGAGAAAACAGAAATTCTTTAAGTATGGACTGAAATGGCCTTTCTGGTGCAGTTCAAATTTCTTTGTAGATCATCACATTTCTGCTTTTCAGTTGAGATAGAATTGTCAATTAATCGTCCATAGACTTTGAGGTTAGTTAACACTCTACACACAACACACTACAGACTCCGTTTTCTCCACTATCTTTATGAGACATTCTCTAATTAATTCATATTCTGTCAGCCAACTGCAGTCATCATGAGGGACTTTAAGTGAGTGTTGCCTCACTTCAGTGTTTTCAACTGTTAACACACAGTTGTATACAAATTAGCCCATGTCATCCATCTTTTTATATTCCACATTATTTATCAAATTTTGTTTTGGTCCTTTGCCTATGAGCAAAAGAGGAACAAAGATCTTAATTTTGAAGTGTTGAGCCACTTAAAAAACAATTTACTGCCAGATGGAGCTAATTAATTTAATGAGTTCTTTCAATAACAATGTCGCTTCTCTCCACGTTGTGTCAGAGAAGCGACACTAGAGGTCTCTCTTGAGCGCCGATATTCACCTCTGGACTATGAAAAAAGGCCAATGAGAGTTGGCAACCAGTATTTGCATGTCCGCCTCGGACATACAGGTATTTAAGCGGCGCAAATACGGGAGTTCATTCAGAAAATTTCTTCGAGCCGATGGTCGGTGTCTGCAACTGCTGCGTGTACACACCGAAGTTCATGCTATCCCTCTGCTGCATGCTGTTGGATTCTACGGCGCACAACAGCTGCTTTCTCCTGTTTGCACGGCTGTGCATTCCTGCCCCTAGGCATCGACAGTGCAGATTAAAAAACTCTCACAAGTTTTTTCCCTAAAAGAGTGATTTTATTTAAAAGAGTAATTTCCTCTAAAAGAGCAAAACACAGCGGCGTTGAACGCCCTTTTAAGGACGCGTCTTTATAAAGATGCCTTTCCGCCCCTGTGTTGTTTCTGGATGCGGTACAGTGCTCTCCGCTTCCGACGGCCACAGGCGCTGTCTCGTGTGTCTGGGTAGCGATCACACCGAGGCTGCATTTGTGGATGGTTCATGTTCTCACTGCGAGAACATGACCATGACAACGTTGCGGTCGCGGCTTGCTTACAACCGTGAGCGATGGAGGCGATTTGGGGATGACAGCGGGTGCAGCTCCGCCGGGTACGCCCCCTCGGACCACCCGCACCCCGACACGCTCGTTGATTCCCGTCCGTGCTCGAGGCAGTGGTCACTCGCCTCACAGCCAGTCTGCCGACCCTCTTGCGAGGGAAGCAGATGAGCTCGCCGCGGCATCGGAGGGCGTGTTATCTGATGCTGAGGACTCCCCTAGGCTGCCGCTTTCGGGCCTGCACGCCCAGGCTGAGGCTGACGCACAGATGACTGACATGCTTTCCTGGGCAGCCAACAGCATGGGCTTGGATTGGAATCCTCCATCCTCCCCACAACCATCACGGCTGGACGACTGGTTCCTGGGGTCTGAGCGCCGCTCACAGCCTCGCCCCCCCCGGTCCTGTTTTTCCCGGAAGTGCATGACGAGCTGACGTCTTTGTGGAGAGCACCCCTCTCCACTCGTCACATCGCTACAGGCTCGTCCGCCCTCGCCACCCTCGACGGCGGAGCGCCATGGGTACGAGGCGATTCCCCAGGTGGATAGGGCGGTTGCGATCCATCTATGCCCCGTACCCCTACCACCTGGCGCAGGTCGCCTGCACTCCATTCCCGACCTGTAGAGCAACCTCCTCGCTGACAGCGAAGGCCTACAGCGCCACCGACGCCGCCGCTTCGCCCTGCATGCCATGGCTCTCCTGCAGGTCCACCAAGCCAAGGCACTACGCGACATGCACGGGGGTGGCCCTAATCCCGACACGCTGCAGGAACTGCGCTCAGCGACCGACCTCGCCCTGAGAGCGACGAAGGTCACAGCGCAAGCGCTCGGGCAGGCGATGGCCACGCTAGTGGTCCAGGAACGTCAACTGTGACTGAACATGGTCGAGATGCGTGAAGCCGACAAGACTCGCTTCCTCAACGCCCCTGTCTCCCAGTTCGGCCTCTTCGGCGACACCATCGAGGACTTTTCCCAGCAGTTCTCCACGGTGAAGAAGCAGACGGAGGCCATCTCTCACATCATGCCTCGCCGCAAGCCTGCCGCCACGGCCCATGCCCCGTCTGCTCGCCGAGGGCGCACCTGCTCCGCCTCAACCCGGGCCCAGCTCTCAGCCCCAGCGTCGAGCAAACCGCGGGAAGCGCACGCCCCCTGTCTCACGGACCCCCTCGAGGACCTGGAAGGCTCCCAGGCACCCAGAGCCCAAGACGTTAGCTCCGGAGGTGGTAAGACCGCTCTGTCCCCCGGTGGAGGGCCGGGAGGAGAATCCTTTGTTTTTTCATTTGCCGCACCCCCTAACACGGGCTGCGGTACCCAAATTCTCAATAAAAGAGCTATTTCCTTTGTCTCTGGGGCACATGGCCGCAAATGCCGTTCTCACGGCACTCTGCTTTCAGGCCTCAACAGTCCTGGCTCCATGGACGCGGTGTCCCCGCCTTCAGCGCCATGACTGTTCTCCGGCCGGCCAGTTCAGACGAGTCCAGAGGATGGCAACATCTGACCTCCTCCTCAGTCACGAACCCGCCCCCCGCCGGGTGCGCGGAGCAAGGTAAGTGCTTTGAGTTTATTCTCAGCACCAGTGCCTCGGGACGCCACGTTGCCTCCTGACGCCGCGTTACCTGTTCCGCACCGCTGCGAAGCCCCGCCGGGTACGTCCAAAAAACCCGTCCCCTTGGTGCCCCTAGCATGGAGTTTAGAGGCATGGCTTTCACTGCCCAACCCGTCATGCTGGCTGCACCGGACCATTCGACTCGGTTACGCAATTCAGTTTGCCAGGTCTCCGCCCCCCTTCGTGGGCGTACATTTTTCCGCAGTACACGGCCAACATGCCCACTCCCTGCGCGAAGAAATCGCCTCCCTTCTATTAAAGGACGCGATAGAGCCTGTCCTTCCAACCGAAACGAAGAAGGGTTTCTACAGCCCTTACTTCGTTGTACCCAAGAAAGGTGGCGGCTTATGACCGATCTTGGACCTGCGAGTTTTCAATCGGACCTTGTCCAAACTCCCGTTCAAAATGCTCACCCAATGACAGCACGTCTCTCCAACGAGCGTGCTCAGTCAGTGCTGAAATGCCTCGCTTCCTTCAAGCCAGGCGCCATGGTCCCGCTAAAACGTTTCCAACAGCTCCTGGGGCATATGGCATCCTCCGCGGCGGCCGCGCCGCTGGGGTTGATGCATATGAGCCCACTTCAGCACTGGACTCGAGTCCCGAGACGAGCATGGCGCCGCGGCACGCACAACATAAAAGTTACCTCTGCTCACTGGCACATCAACTGCCTAGAGCTGCTGGCTGTTTTTCAAGCCCTGCAGAAGTTTCTCCCGTTAATTCGGAACAAACACGTCCTAGTCAGGACAGACAGCACCACGGTCGTAGCCTACATAAACCGCCAAGGCGGAGTACGCTCCCTCCACATGTCACAGCTCGCCCGTCGTCTCCTCCTTTGGAGTCAGCAGCGACTCAAGTCACTGCGCGCCACTCACATCCCCAGCAACTTCAATGTGATAGCGGACGTGCTGTCAAGACAAAGCTTGCCTGGCGGAGAGTGGAGGCTCCACCCCCAGTTGGTCCAGCTGATTTGGGACCGGTTCGGCAAGGCTCAGGTAGACCTGTTTGCCTCCCAAGAAACCTCCCACTGCCCGCTCTGGTATGCCCGGACAGAGGCTCCCCTCGGGGCAGACGTGTTGGCACACAGCTGGCCTGCGGGGCTGCGCAAGTACGCATTCCACCCAGTGAGCCTTCTTGCACAGGTGCTATGCAAGGTCAGGGAGGATGAGGAGCAAGTCATTCTGGTAGCCCCTTACTGGCCTACCCGGACTTGGTTTTCGGACCTCACGCTCCTCACGACAGCCCCTCCCTGGCGAATTCCCCTGAGGAAGGGCCTTCTTTCTCAGGGACGGGGCACGCTCTGGCACCCGCACCCAGACCTCTGGAACCTCCACGTCTGGCCCTTGGACGGGATGAGGAAGATCTAGCCGGCCTACCACCGACCGTCATAGATACAATCAATCAAGCCAGAGCCCCCTCTACCAGGCATCTCTATGCTCTAAAGTGGCGTCTGTTTGCGGACTGGTGTTCTTCCCGAGCCGAAGACCCGCAGAAGTGCGCAGTTAGGTCAGTGCTCGTGTTTCTTCAGGAGAGGCTGGAGAGGAGGCTGTCCCCCTCCACCTTCAAGGTGTATGTCGCCGCTATCGCGACCCACCACGACACGGTAGACAGCAAGTCTCTTGGTAAGCACGACTTAATCGTCAGGTTCCTAAAAGGTGCCTTTGGGACACTGGTCGATTCCTCCCTAGCCCTCGTGGGTTGCAGTTCAGCGGAGGAACTCGCTGACCCAAGCCACTGCGGGTACCGCAAGCTACCCTGTACTGGTATAGGTGCTCCACAGGTAAGGCCTCCTTCGGACTCCCCCTGTGTGTAACACCACGGTTCTGTCTCTATGCGAGAAACATAGAGAGAAAAGAGGCCCGGCCAGGCTTGGCCCGTTCCCAGGTTGGCGGCCAGCACCTTGTTCCCCCCTCCAGGGTAACGATAAGGAATCCTGATGGCTTAAATGGGGCACTGGGGAAGGGTATGTACCCCAATGTACATACGTAACCTAGACGTTACGTACATTGGGGTGTTCTGTGTTATACTTGTCACATATGTTACTCTGTTGGTGTTACTCACGAGGATGCCACACTTCTCGTCGAGTGTGCTCAAACCCGCAAGGGGGCGGGCACGGCCTGGGTGTGATAGGCCAATGCTATGGCATCAATCACCCAGTGGGAAGGCCTCGGTTTGGAGACAGCGTTCCCTTTCTGCTGTCCGCTAAAGCAGACAAAGAGCTGCTCAGAACATCTAATAGATGAACGGTTTCTACAGCCCTTACTTCAAAGAACGACCGATCTTGAACTTGCGAGATTTCAACCGGGCCTTGAACAAACTCTTGTTCAAAATGCTCACGCAAAGACACATATTAACTTGCGTCCGGCATCTAGATGGGTTATACAAATATTTATATATTTATAAATATATTTCATTATATTTGACAATTTAAATATAAACGTGGCAAAGAACATGTTTCCCAAATTTCTATTATTTACCACAGATTTTATATACAGATTTGTATAAAGTTATCTGTAAACAATGTGTTAAACATTTTGTGATGTACCACAAATTTAAATACATTTTTGATGGTGTTTTTTCTTTTTTACTGTATTGAACATACAGAAATATTCATGGAATTTGAATAGAGAGCAACAGTGCTCAAATGTCAACTCATTAATTAAAAGGAGCCAATTGTTAAATTCTTAATTTTACCTAATCCTGCTACCAAGAAAATATTGTCCTTCAAAATTCTATGTGAAAATATTTGTAAGTGATTTAGAAAGAGCTACAGTACAGAGTTGAGTAGATGTGCATGGAGTAAAGGTGCTGCAACAGTCATCAATATCAAAACATTTCCATAGCTGAGCTCTGACTTGTATGGGAGGGTGACACAATAGTTTCTTTTACACAAAAGAACCATGTGTGTGTATGTCTGGTGTTTTCTATTGAACAGTAACCCAGTAACTGTGACCCAGCTGGCAATAAAAGCTTTATAGACAAAATCCCAAGCAATCTGGATGGCACAAATCGCACACACTGTCCAGTGCCCACACTTCAAAAACAACATATCCTACAGTGAAGTTTGATGGTGGAAGCATCATGTTGTGGGGTTGCTTTTAAAATGAACACACTGCTATTTGTGCTAGATGTTAGATAATTCAGCATGAAATATTGCAAGATAACCTGATTTTTACAGCCAAATCACTGAATCTTGGGTTTATCTTTCAGTACAACAATTTCCAATTGGAGTGGCTAAAGAAAGTAGGTGAATCCAGTTAAAGCCCAGACCACAATATCATTTAGAATTGGTTTTACTACCCTGAAAACTGAAATTGGATGTTATAGATTTATAGTGAAAAAGGAGTTACATTTTGGTCTGTTTCTCACCCCCCAAAATGATCTCACTTCAGAAAACATGGATTAAACAGCTGGAGTTGAATGTATAACTTTTTTGTCCTTTTTGGAGCTTAAACATTTTGGACCTCATTGACTAACATTTTATTTACAAAAACACATCATACATCCTTCAAAATAACCTCTTTTTGTTCTACAGAAGAAAGAAAGTCATACGATTTTGAAGCAGCATGAGGGTAAGTAAATGATAAGAGAATAAAATTTTTGGGTGAACTATCCCTTTAACATATTATTAAATTGAATTGCGGCTGGTTCTTAAATAAGACACTGAGATGCCGCAAGAAAAATTGGTGCGACTGTTTAGCAAATTGGCCCATGTGTTTGTCTATTACCTTCGCAATGGGCCAACAAACCCATAAAACCATAAGTCATCGCATTGGCAAATATTACCGCATTGGCTAGCTTTTCCCTGGCCAAGTATCCTTAATAGCCTGGGTAACGTTTCTGTGATTTGATTACATGTGACAAATACAGATTGAGCCACTAGAACATAATGCTGACACTGTACAAGACCCTATATTAAGAGATGAACCAAAACCATGAAATGAAACAGACTTGATCTGTTATGCTCCCACATAGCCATTTTGCTTTAGTGAAAGACTGGTTGCCAAAACAAAGATTAATGTTATACGCACTGGATCCAAGAGATTGCTGCTGGACACTCACCATTATATTCCTGGCAGGACAGTTCCTAAGCATTTACGAATTACTACATCCTATAGTACTTGTTCCACTCTCAGACTGTTAAGTAGGAGATGTCAAGACGATTTAGATTCGCTTTACTCTGAGAGAGTCACAATGGACAGGACAGCCCTGCTGTAGGGTACAACCAACAACTCATGAATCCACATTTCAAAATATGTGATATTGGAACTGCTAGGTTGATTCCTATATAGTTTTATTCAACAGAATCAGTATTAGTACAGCAGAGTGGTTATAGTCCACTAAAATATGCACCAAAATGACTGTTCCCTGCATTATATCTTATATGTATGTCAAGATTGTCAGCAGCAACTGAATTTAGTTAAAAATGTAAGACATTTTCCCACTCATCCAAGAAACTTCAGCTGTCAACGGAAGATGCTTCTCAGACTTGAGTGGTAAAGCATAGACATACTCTAGCAAATTTAATGACTGCAACACTTTATAGGAATTTAGAATATGTAACTATTCCACCATCTGTTCACATAAAACGACTCTGCGCATCCAGGTCCAGCAACTTCTCTATCGGTGTCCTAGGAAGTCTGATTAATTTGAGTGATTTGGTTCCTTATAAACATTAGTTTATAAAATGATTCATGTTTGCTTGTGTAATTAAATAAATATGTAGTTAATACTATTTATCACCATTATTGATGAAGTAAAAAAAAAAGGGTGTTTCTTATTTAATGTAAATAAACAGTATCCACAAAAAGTCATTGGTCATCTAGAGGAATGTTCTGGGTTCAATACAGGTTGAGCTCAGTATTCACTGTTTGTGGTATAGTGTTTATTACCACCACAAATATTAAGTTTGACATGTCCTTCCTTTTCTTAAAAAAAAAAACAAAATTGTCAAAATCTATATTACAGTGAAGCACTTTCAATGTATGTGAATCGGGCCAATCTGTAAATGTTAAAATACTCACCGTTTCAAAAGAACAGCCACAAGAGGTATATGTGTGTTAACATGATTTTAGTGTAATACAATTGCTTACCAACCTTTTCTGTGAAAATGTATAGTATATCCAATTTTTCAACTTCCTGGTCATTATAATGCAATGCTGTAAAACCATTAAACGACCGTAAAAATTAAGATTTAAACAGCTTTACAGCTCAAATAATAACTTTCAAAAAAGTTTTAACAGAAGAATTAAAGGGATAGTTTAGTTAAAAAAAATTCTCATCATTTACTCACCCTCATGCAATCCCAGATGTGTTTGACTTTGTTTGTGTTTAGCAGAAAAAATAAAGATATTTAGAAGAATATTTCATCTCTGTAGGTCCTCACAATGCAAGTGAATGGTGGCCAGAACTTTGAAGGTCCAAAAAGCCCATAAAGGCATCATAAAAGTAATCCATACTACTCTAGTGGTTAAATCCATATCTTCAGAAATGATATGATAGGTGTGGGTGAGAAACACATCAATATTTAAGCAAATTTGACCTTAAATTGTCCTTTCCTAGTAGGTCGATATGCGATATGCACAAAGAATGTGAATAGCCAAAAACAAAAGAAGTGAAAGTGGAGATTTATAGTAAAAGGGACTTTTGTCTGTTTCTCACCCACACTTATCATATCGCTTCTGAAGATATGGATTAAACCACTGGAGTCCTATGGATTACTTTTATGCTGCCTTTATATGTTTATTTGGGCCATCAAAGTTCCTGCCACCATTCACTTGCATAGTATGGGGCTGTTAGTGAGTCATGTGACCAAATAACATGAAGTGGGCCACAGAGGAGTTTGTCTTTGTGAGAAAGCCAACAAAACGTCTCGGGTTACATGTGTAACCCTTGTTCCCTGAAAAAGGCGGAACGAGATGTTGCGCTGCTAAGCGCTACGGGGGAACAGCTTTCGCTGTGAGCCGAGCTGAAATAATGTGTGGAACACGTCAATGAACATTGACCGGAATTTATAGCCTCGGTTGATGTAATCATTAGATGCACCTGAGGCCAGGCTATAAATGGATACGCCACCAGGTGTCGCCAGATACTTCTTTTGAAGAGCAGTCCTGGGACGTCCCAGTGCGGCAAAGCAGCGCAACATCTCGCTCCGCCTTTTTCAGGGAACAAGGGTTACACATGTAACCCGAGACGTTCCCTTTACAAAAGGCTTCACTTTGATGTTGCGCTGCTAAGCGCCACGGGAACGCAATACCCACGCCGCCACGACTTGGGGCTGTCCGGACCCCTACGGTTGTGCAGTGTACTCACAAAAACGCGAGAGGTCTCAGACATGAGCTTGAGATGTCGACTCAAGGGCATAAGAGCCCGGAGTAGCATAAACATCTAAACCATTAAATTTTTATGAATGTGTGTGGAGAGGACCAGCCTGCCGCATCACAAACTTGTTCAGGCATGAGCTGAGATGTCGACTCAAGGGCATGAGAGCCCGGAGTACAGAACATCCAAACTAAAAAAGTCCAATGAATGTGTGTGGCGAGGACAACCTGCCGCATCACAAACTTGTTTAGGCATGGGCTGAGATGTCGACTCAAGGACATAAGAGTCCGGAGTAGCAAAGCATCTAGCCCATAAAGTTCGATGAATGTGTGCGAAGAGAACCCTATCGCAACACAAACTTGTCATAAAACTGATGAATGTGAGCGGAGAGGACCAGCCTGCCGCATCACAAACTTGCTCAGGCATGAGCTGAGATGTCGACTCAAGGGCATAAGAGCCTGGAGTAGCAAAGCATCTAACCCATAAAGTTCGATGAATGTGTGTGAAGAGAACCCTATCGCAACACAAACTTGTCATAAAACTGATGAATGTGAGCGGAGAGGACCAGCCTGCCACATCAAACTTGCTCAGGCATGAGCTGAGATGTCGACTCAAGGGCATAAGAGCCCGGAGTAGCAAAGCATCTAACCCATAAAGTTCGATGAATGTGTGCGAAGAGAACCCTATCGCAACACAAACTTGTCATGAAAACTGATGAATGTGAGCGGAGAGGATCAGCCTGCCGCATCACAGTCTTGTTCAGGTATGAGCTGAGATGTCGACTCAAGGGCATAAGAGCCCGGAGTGGCAAAACATCCAAACTAAAAAAGTCCAACGAATGTGTGCGGAGGGGACAACCTGTCGCATCACAAACTTGTTTAGGCATGGGCTGAGATGTCGACTCAAGGGTATAAGAGCCCGGAGTAGCAAAGTATCTAGCCCACAATGTTCGATGAATGTGTGTGAAGAGAACCCTATCGCAACACAAACTTGTCATAAAGACTGATGAATGTGAGCAGAGAGGACCAGCCTGCCGCATCACAAACTTGTCCAGACATGAGCTTGAGATGTCGACTCAAGGGCATAAGAGCCCGGAGTGGCAAAACATCCAAACTATAAAAATCTAATGAATGTGTGCGGAGAGGACAACCTGCCGCATCACAAACTTGCTGCAGAGGGAGACCTCTAGCCAAGGTTTTAGAGGAGGAGTGCCCTCTGGTAGAGTGCGCCCTGAAACCTACTGGCGAAGCTTGACCGTCTGCCTCGTGAGGCCTGGGCAATAATGAGGATGCCTCTTTGAGGGCACCCCGCCCACCAAGCCGCGGGCAAACCGCAGTGGCCAAATACAGCCTGGCAGTGTCGAGGCAAGTGCCCGCTGACAGTTCTTTCTACAGAAAATCCAGAACTGAAGCAAACTGGCAGTTAGCTGGTTCTGTAATAAGAACTTTAGCAGAAGGAAACGCATGCAGGCGCATTTGCGCTTTATCGCTCAGCCCTCCCGAGGGGAGGGGGACTGGGCGACTCGGGAGAAGTAGAGGAGACATTGCGCTATCAACAGAGGCTAAGAGGTCCTCTTCTGCCCTGTAAAATCTACCCAGATCAGTTCCAAGTGGAGGGAGCCCTAGCACTTGAAATGCTCTCGATGACCTCAAGGATGAGAAGGTCCTCCCTGTTCGAATGCCCAAGGCGAGCCGTCGAGGAGAGGAATTAACTCCGAGAAATATATCCTGTTCGGCCAGCGCAGCCATTATTAGAAGGCAAGACCCTTGCTGGTGAACATTGCCAAGACTCCGGGAGCAGAGAAACTGGGAGAGAAACACATACAGACGCATTCTGGGTCATGTATGTGTCTTAACGTCCAGACCCAAGGGGGCTGGGTGATTTCAGGGAGAAGTAGAGGAGACATTGCGCTATTCATAGAGGCTGAAGAGGTCCTCTTCTGCCCTATGATCTCACCCAAACTTGTTCCAAGTGGAAAAAGCCCAGCATTTAAAAAGGTCTCGATAACCTCAGGAGAGAGCCCTGTGTCCCTCAGTTGGTACCCTTAGGGGCCAAACATGAAAGATTCCACAATTTGGGGCAGGGATGAAATATTGCCCTGTGCCTGAGATAGAAGATCCTTCCTGTTCGAATCGCCCAAGGCGAGCCATCGAGGGAAGAGATTAGCTCCGAGAACCAAGCCCTGTTTGGCCAGCTGGTGCTATCAGTAAGAGGCAAAAACCCTTGCTGGCTGAACTCTGGGCAACTACTACCTTAGGGTGGAGTTCTTAACTCCCCGTTGGTATTTCCTGTCTGGACCGTAAATCTGCTCCTATATCACGGGCATCCAGGGATATAACTGACCTGAGTGACAGGAGCTTACCCTGGGCCCTAAGGAGAATCCGACGTGTCAGAAATACAGCTGACAAGAACGTGGGTCTCCTTGAAGATTTATGTAAGAGGCTACCGCTGTATTGTCCACCCACACCAAGACATGGCAGCCTCAGGAGGAGGTATTTCAGGGCCAGAAATACAGCCATCAACCCGAGACAGAGACTGTGAAAACCGAGCTGATGACCCTCCTATCCCCTTAAGCTGGATCTGACCACTTAAGGCCGCTACCCCGCCCATCAGGGAGGCGTCTGTCGTTAGCAGTCTGCGACAACAAGACGCACCTAGAGTGGGACCCAAGGCAGAAAACCGGGGTCTGAACCACATAGGAAGGGAACGAAGCCTGAGGCGCGTAACCCTATTTAGCCCAGGGGTTTTGGCCCTTGGAAGAAATCCCCTGGCTTTTGGCCACAGCAAAAACGGTCTCATGAGCAGAAGGTCCAGAGGGATCACCGTGGACGTGTTCGCCCTGAGACTTGGAAATCGTTGGTACTGATAACAGTGCAACCTTGACCTAGCCTGACTTTGCTCAGGGCGATCTGAATGGACTCAATCCTAGCGGGAGACAGTTGTGCCCGCATTGAGATTGAACTCCATACGTTGCCCCGATAGACAGTGTTCTGAGTGGGAGAGAGGACGCTTTTCTTGGCGTTGAGCCTCAACCCCAGAGAAACAGATGAGCTAAGACGATGTCCCTGTGCTGAACTGCCAGTTCCTGGAACTGCGCTAGGATCAGCCAGTCGTCTACGTAATTCAGAATGCAGATGCCCCGGAGTCGCAAGGAGCCAGCGCTACATCATGCATTGTGAATGTGCGGGTAAAAAGGGCTAGGCTGAGTGAAAGAACCTGACCCTGGAAGACTTCGCCCCTGGAAGTGAACCTCAGGAACTTTCCATGTTGTGGCAGAACTTCTAAATGAAGTATAGAAGTGCGTCATAAGATCGATGGTGACCAGCCAAACGAGTTGTAGGGCTTGAGACACGACCGTCTTGACAGGCATCATCTTGGACTTGAACACCCACGGGTAGTCCAAGCTTTAAGATCTAAGCCAGACGCCACCCCTCACCCTCCATGGGAAACGGGAAGTATTTAGTGTAACAACCTAACTCTCTCTCTGTAAGGGGAACACATACCATGGCCCCTTTAACCAGGAGATTGAGTTTTTTTTTTTTGTTTTTACAAAAAAGAAATCCGGTTTACGGTAGTGAGAACACGCCGTTGAAACACGGAAAAGCGGCGAGAGAATTAAATCCTGATGCCCTTATAAGACCCACAGAAAAGAATATATCCGGCAGAAGTTTCCACGCTGCCAGGATCTCTGAGATGGGTATTATATTTTAACACTTCCTGTTGAGGGTTGTCGGGTGTTTCAGCGTCCTGAATAAAATGCAGGAACAGCGAAAACACCCGATTTTGACGGAAGCCTCTGCAACCCGAAACACCAAGAGGTGGCGGGAATGGAGGGGCTTCGAGGGGGTACCGAGAGGGGTGAAGTGAAGCACGCCGCCCGTCCCGAGGGGAGCTACCCCTAATCTAGGCGCAAGACCGCCAGGGTTTTCTCTTACTAGAATTTATAGTCCTGAGGTCTTGCTTCGGGGGCTGGCGAGGGTGGCGAGACTGTCCCCAATCCCTGGGAGGAGGAGCACGACTCACCACGCTTTGCTTTTGAGCCTCCCTTCAGTCAGGACCGAGGTGGGTCTGAGGCTTGCTTGTCAAGCGCAGAACCCACACTCAGGTCGTCCAGGAGGTCAGCCTGGTACGCCTGAAAAACAGCATAGTGTGCATAGCAGCACCAGCCTGACCTGCTGCTTGATAAGCCCTTCCCACTAAAGTGGAGGTTGTCCTACAAGGCTTTGAGGGAGAGAGGGCTTTAAGTGACGATGCCGAGCCCGGCAGAGATAGCCCTCAAGCCGTCTCTTCGACCGGCGGCATCACTGAATACCCCGTGCCTCAGCACCCACGATAGTCGAATATAATGACGTCAAGGGTATGTGAACACGGGAAGAAAATATATATATATATATATATATATATATATATATATATATATATATATATATATATATATTTTTTTTTTAGGGGTTCTCCATGAGAGAAAAAGCTCTTCATGGAGGTTATCAAAGAAAGGGAAGGACCCATGAGGCGTTCCCTTTCTTAGACTGGAAGATAAAATCTATCCCCTAATTTGGAGCATTTGGGGTCTCTTTTCAGCGTGGCCAGTCCAATCTGGCAACCGCAAGAGTAACAACATCGAGCAATTCCTCCGTGATATTTTTTTATCGCGGACGGAAAGCTCGGAGGCGGAAGAGAATTGCGATCCACCTCATGATCCGAAGAAGCGTCGGAACGCAGCCGAGATCATGTGAAGGACCAGCTGGGTTTGGGGAGAGAGTGAGAGAAAGGGATCAACCCGTCTCTTGCTCCTCAGCCAAATCCATGCACGAGCCCCACGAACGATCTTTTCGTGAGTGCTGACTCCGAAGCAAGTGAGGCGAGCACGACACACTCTGCCTGTTAAAGCAAATCGCAGTGCTCGCGACCCGCCCTGCTGCAACGCCAGAGCAGCTCTTACCCCCAAACAAACAGCAAAAACTGATGTGTGCCGTCTTCAGCTATAGAGCGAGAAGAGAGGAACACGCACCGTTTGCTTTCAGTCATTCTCTCTTTTTTTTAAAATATATATATAATATTTTCTAAACAGAAGAGAAAAATAGAACAACATTCACTGCACACTGCCTAACTGATTCTATCTCCTAACAGAGGAAAGAAAGTTTTGACATGGTGTGTGAAACACACAGAAACAGAATCGCTCTGAAAAAAGAGTTTCTGACGACACCTGGTGACGTATCCATTTATAGCCTGGCCTCAGGTGCATCTAATGATTACATCAGCCGAGGCTATAAATTCCGGTTCATCGACGTGTTCCACACATTATTTCAGCTCGGCTCACAGAGAAAGCTGTTCCCTGTAGCGCTTAGCAGCGCAACATCAAAGTGAAGCCTTTTGTAAAGGGAACTACATCTGACAAGAAACCTAATTACGTTTTTACATTGAAATCTGTTTGAGTCAAAAGATTAGAGTCTCTTGTTTCATCCGATATGGCATTTTTTCAATTTAAGTGATTTATCGCTAAATGCCACACTGCTAAACATAATGAACACTAATGTGTACTTTAGTAAAAATTTCCCCTTAGAAATCCTATATTTACTGTGCATTATCACATTGAGAATCAATAGGTTCATGCAAAAGCTGACAAATGTTGTTTTCAGAGGCTGTATGTGGAGTTAGGATGAAAATAAGATGCATTTCGAACTGTTCTGAGACCAGTGCAGACAGACACCTCACTGGATATTAAATCATTCACTAAATAGGGAGCAAGGGAGCATGAAGACATCTTTAAGGTCTCTATGCAGCAAAGTGCATTTACTCCTAAAATTCGACCAAAAGTTCAATTTCAGGCAGCAGATGATGTTTGGAACACTCAACATGTTTGGCAGACATGAGACAAAAATTATGTATATAATGTATCATTTTATTTTAACATAGTTGGCAGTGATTGGATGATTCTGGCCATTATTTTGAATCAGAATTACTTATGATAATTTCTGATGTAATGTCTGTAACGTCTAACCAACACTCCTGGAAACATATTAAACATAAATATGTTTGATAAAAATTGGTATTATTCAACATTTCACAACTGTCCACATATGCTGCCATCAATTTTTAGGAACAGTATTTGCTCTAGAATTTTATTTATTTTATTAGGTACTACTAAAAAATTGACATAGCAGGTCAGGGGTCTCAGGAGATAAAAGTAAAAGAGGAACGAGTCGAAATTAGTTTTTGTGGTTTTCTACATTATGCTACAAATGCTGTTGAGTGAGCTTAACTTGTATTTAACCCTGGATTTGTCATTGCATTAGATAAGAATATAGCAGATCAAATCACATTTATCCTACAGATATCACAAGCAAACTTTTCAAGCAAAACATTTTACAAAATGACTTTTACGTGCCTCATAAATGTTGCTGAAGTTACCCAGTGAAAGGAACTCTAGAGGCCCTACAACAACAAAACAAGCAAAAAGAAGTTTGTTCTACAGTAGGTAAGTTACCTTCCCCCAGTTACCTTCCACCCTGAACTTGACTGTATTTGTGAAAAACATATATACAAGTAAAATGTTTGTATTTCTATTGGGACTTCCAATTATACTGTATTGTGTCTCATATTTGCGGTGAGTGATTGTCTGCTACCTACTCACAAATCAACTCTATTTTCTATTGGCCTTTATGTGTCGCATTTGTGAATCATTGTTGTCTCTACATTCCTGTTTAAGTGGTTTGATTTATATCCTCAACATCTGGTGCACCGTTATTACAATGGCCTACCCCCCCCCCCCCCCAACCTCTGTGTTTGTCTAAGCACTCCTCCACTGCTGAATACATTCCCTATAAATGGTGCATTACACTGGAAATGAATGTGCCTCAGCAAGTCAAAACTTGGAAATGTATTCTAATACAGTTCAGTGCCTCAGCATGGTGAGGTTAGCTATCAGTAAATTAGACTTAAAACCTGTTTATCCCCACCAAGCTCCTTTAATGAAACCATTTCTTTAAGAGTCGCACAGTGTCATTTATTTATTAGTGCAACAAAAAAAATACATCATTCTACACAATAGCATATTAATGAAAGCATATGTAAATTTGAATTAGGCAAGAGGAAGTTAGCAAGAGGACCTGAAAAAAAAAAATACAATCTGTTGATGTGGACTTATGTCTTCAACAGATGCATATTCCATCGATTATCAACATTGGAGCTATTGCGGTATTAGGTCCTCCAGGGAAATCTGTACCTTTGGAGCCGTAAATATGATGTGATGTGCGTTTAGTCAGAAAGAATGTTCCCGTTTTGCTATTTCATCTTTCTTTTTCTCCTACTAACAATGACATAAAGCTTTTTTTAGGACCAATGCAATAAAATTAAGAGGAAAGCCTCACATTATGTATGTTCCATTACAAAATTCATGGTAAATTTGCTGCAAACTTGTCACAAATTCACCACTGATTATTTTCACATGCAAATGAGCTTTGCTTCATACTTGTGGCAAATTGCCAAATGTTGCCAAAGGTTTGAGGCAGGTTCACCACTAAGGGTGAAAAGCTGCATAAGTCTGACAAACATTTGTAACAAATCACAAGTTCATTTGTTTGTGAAAATAATGAGTGGCATATTTGCCTTGGGGGAACCAAGATCACTGTGGCCAGTTTCCCACTGGCTAGACAGCATGAATAAAATGCAAATATGTGTTATTTATGTGTAGTACAAGTCAAGATTTAACATTTGTAAACTAAGTGTTTGGGGCCAATGTTTAAACAAAAACATTTGTATTAACTGTAATATTAATGACTAAAGTCTTAGAATTTACATTCTGAATTAATTGCGGAAGTGCATTGTCCTTTGTCAATTGGCTGATGAAGGCTGCAATTAATTTATTATCTATGTATTTCATTTTAAGAGTGTAGGCCATCCTTTGACCAAGGTGATGCAGGCAGAGGTCAGTAAAGTGCACTGCAGTTCGACTGTAAGCTTGTGGCAGATTCATTTCCGTTTAGTCCATCTTAAGTCCAAGTTTCAGGCAGTTTCCAGTGAAGTATCCCATGTCTGATGGTTGGTGCTGGCATAAGTTCATCCTCTGTGAAGTCCATCGTAATAGACTGAAGTGATATCTGGCTGGCACAGGCTGTAGTTAGTAGTCATCAATAATCAAAACAAGCAAGTACAACCCCCCATATTTGTACCATGATCAATGAAAACATGCTAATGCTTCAAGCTGCAACCCTCCCAATGTTGAAGCCAAATCTACACGCATAGTCATTTCCTGATGTTAAGACAGGGAAATAGAATACTATTGGCATAGATGCTATTCACTTTAAAAAAGGATTATAGAATAAGAGAAATGTTTCCGGCAGATATAACTAATGCTTGAATGGATAACTTTGAGTTAATTGTTAAATTAGGTGTTAAACTGAGAGTGTGTGTCCCAAACTTCCTTCGGAAGACAATTCCATAGGAAAATGATCTATCTTCTTTAGTGGATTTTGATATTCTAGGTATTATTAACAGGCCAGAATTTTGCGATCTTAGTAAACGTAATGGAATATAGTGTGATTAGAATGTCACTTTAAGTACTGTGGAGCTAGACCATTCATTTTAAAAAGTATTTTAAAATAAAAATGAATTGGTTCTAGTCAGCACTGTAGCTGCTGCATTTTGAACTAACTGAAGTTTTTTATGGAATCTGCAGGACATCCTCCCAGTAATGCATTAAAATAATCTAGTCTTGGGGTCATGATCGCATGCATTTGTTTTTTTAGCATTAGAAACAGAGAGCATGTGTTGTAATTTAGCAATATTTCTGAGATTGAAGAATACTGTTCTACAAAAATTGGAAATGTGGTTTTCAAAGGACAGATTGCAATCAAATATAACACCTAAGTTCTTCGCTGAAGAAGACGATTGTTAGATAATTTTGTCATCCAATGTATTTAATTTATTTGTTGATCTGCAATCCCCATCTCGATACGGCTCAGCCGAGGGAAGAAAAAATGACACAGACTCAAGGTATCAAATCCCTTCTTCAACGTTTATTGTCTCAACACTTTGTTTTATGGTCCAGAAAACCACATTCCACTGGACCCTCACCAATGAAATAGTTCTTTACCTTATATGGGGGTGACATACATTCGAGGCTACGTGCAAAACGTGAGAGACAAGAAACAAATTCCTTAGAACGTCTTAAGAACAGGGAACAGCTGCATCTACCCCCAACAGAAGAAGTTTAAAAGAGGCCTTCATGATTCCACATTATATCACCAGAGAAGTTGTTGAGAAGCATTAATTATTCCACAATGCCCACTTTGATCCTGGAAGGATCACATAGCCTTCTCAACCAACTTCAGTATTAGGTACACGCATATAATGGAGCATGGCGATATTATGCCTGTTTATCATGACATTCAACTTTTGCATTAGTAATTGTAGCAAACATGGGCCAAATAATAACATAAGTAGAATGCATATGGCAATCGATATAATGGAAAACATCCAGGGTGCGAATCACCCAAATACATCCAAAATTTCCCCATATTCCCTGATGTTATCAGCTAATTCTTTATTCAACTTATTCATTTCCTTCCATACCTTCATGAATTCACCATCACCATCATCATCATCATCATCAATGTGACCCAGGATGTATGTATAGCATTTGTCACCAAATATTTTACATATTCCTCCTCCATCTTTAGCCAAGAGTTAATCCAAACATTTAATACCTCTTGGCTGTCCAACACTGTCTAGATATACTTCAGGGTCACTTGAGGCATCACCTTCTATGTACCTTCGTTTCTGGGTGTTTACCCGTACCTGCATGTACCCATACCTTCATAACAGAAACATCTTCCTATAACATTACCATAAAACATAAACCATCATACATTATTTCTAGGAATTGGAATTACACTTGTGACTCCTTACTGTTGTGTCGATACTGAACGGGCATAGGCAAGCACGACCACCTGCCATATGCAGAGTGTGAGTAGGAATGTCTTCATGTTGACTGTTCCTGGTCCCTCCTCAGGTCCTCCTAATTCACAGATTCCCAGTTGGGCACTGGCGCTGCGTGTTCAGCTCCTCCAGTGCTTTCACCGTTCACCTTGAATCATTAAGGCCCTCCTCTGGAGCAAGCTTCACGCGGCTTGCGTGGATCCACTGTGGTTGAAGGTCAGTTAGCACCCCCGTTCTGGTCACCGGCAGTACAGTTTGGCCCACTTTGGTTCACCTAACTTCGTTGGTTTCAGACACTTCACCAGAACCTGCTGATTCGGAACAAATGAGTAGGGCTTTCTGCAGGCAGAGGGAGAGAGATATCATCATTTATGCCATTTAATATTTAATGAGGGACTCCAGATGTTCTGCAATCACCACCTCCGTGTCACCTGTGGAGAGAAAGCTAGCGCGGCCTTTGACCCCAAGGGGTCGGGAAAGGCTTACCCATTAGTATTTCAAATGCAGGGATTAACAACAGAGGACGGTGACATTCTGAGCTCAGTCTGCCGAATCTCTGTATTATTTATTTTGCCAAATTTACACCATTTTATAATTTTACCTCACAGGAAAGCTTCTGTCCGTTTAGAATTGCAGTTCTGGGTGTGGTAATGAGTTGTGCTTCGTAGGCTTGTGTCTGTTGTTCTGTGCGCACATTAAGACACAAGACATACATTTTACTGCATTTTGTACCCCATTTATGCAATAAGTTTGATTTCACTTAATTTGAGGCCCAATGTTGTCAGATTCACATGGATTTACCTGTAACAATTGTCATTGTCTTTTACCAGTATAGATTATATCATGGAAAAAGTCTCTTCAGCTTGATTCAGCTCTGGGCTTACCACAACTTCCCTTGCAGCCCACTTTGCTACCTCATCAGCATACTTCGAGTCTGTGTATATATCGATTGATTTACCTTTAGCCAAATGGCATGCTCTGATCAACGCAAACAACTCAGCAGCTTGTGTAGATTTATATGGGAGCGAATAATCTTCAATAATTCGATTCGGAAGTTCCATTACAGCATAACCAAACAGGACCCATCAACGTACCAATGGTTCCCCTCCTCCAGGGCGGATGATGAAACATCTGACCTGCAGGAAGTACATGTTTTCAAGCGATCAAAGCAATCATGTGTGTCATTGGAAAATTCATCTTCAGTTAGCAATTTGTGTAATGACAATGTCGGGCCGTGTACAGAGGAAGTTGGTTTAATGGACAGATTAGCGGTAGCCAATAAAATAGCTTCATACCCCGATCGACGTTGTGCTGTCATGTGTTGCATTGTAATATTGTGCATGATCGTTCCTACCTGGTGAGAGGTGTGCAGAACTAATGGATGTGAGAGTACAATGCGTTCTGCATGTTGTACCATCAATGCCGCAACAGCCACTGCTCGCAAACATGCAGGGAGGCCTCTGGCGACTGCATCCAAAGATTTTGACAAGTACGCCACTGGTCTATATGTTCCGCCATGGGACTGAGCGAGGATCGCTGCTGCTGTGCCTTCTGCCTCGTGCACGTACAGATGAAAGGGTTCATCATAGTTCGGTAAGCCTAGCGCAGGTGGAGAGCTAAGGCTGTCTCGTAGATGTTTGAAAGCCATGTCCATTTCAGCAGTCCACTCTATAGGTTCTTCAGCATTTGAGAGTGTTGCTTCTCTCAGTATTTTGTCATATAACGAGCAGTTTGTCACCCATGCTCGACAATAGTTCACTAAGCCCAATAAGCTTTGCATTTGAGTCTATGTTTTAGGGTGTTGGAAGGTATTAATCATCTTCCCTCTGTCTGTGGAGAGACATATTGTTCCTTTCTGTAGTTCATGACCCAGATTGATAGTTCAGTTTCACCCATTGCATTTTTCTTTTGATGTCTTGAAGCCAGCCTTCACTAATATATTGCACACTGTAGTTGAAATGGCTGTGCATGACTTGATGTCCGGGCCGGAAAGCAGGATGTCGTCAGCATACTGCAATAGACAGTTGGCAGCTTGGTGTCCTTCAAAGTAGCGTTTACTACAGCAGAGAACACAGCAGGCGAGTCTCTAAATTCTGTTACTATTGGCCTCCATATGTGAATGTGAACAGCGGCTGTGTAATTGGCATAACTGACACTGAATTAAAACAAATTAATAATAATAAAATGAGTGTGGTCTGCTGGAATTTAGTTAATAGTAGTACACACATCCGGCACCACTGGTGACAATGTCATTAATTTTCAAATCTTGTGTTAATTTCCATGTATTATTAGCTTTCTTCATAGGATTAATTGGTGATTTTTGTGATGAGTGAATGTGTTTCAAAATACCTTGTTACAGGCATTGCTATCCAATGCCTTGTTCTTTTCTTTGGAAAGTGGATACTGTTTGCAGTAGGCTATACTGGTAAGTTAAAGACAGTTTGGCAACATATGGTCTTACATCAATAAAGCCCGCCTCATCTTTGTAGGCGGCCCATAGTGCTGGGTCGACGTTGAGCATTTCCTGTTTCGCAGCAGAAGTGCTGACAGAGGTTGAGCTGCAAAATTCTCCGTAATGTTCTGTATACACAGACTGAAAATATACTGAGGGAAACAGCAATAGTAATGAGTTAGAATCAAAAGTTTTTATTTATTTATTTATTTTTTTCCCCCGATTTTATGCATCGGATCACAGACGAGTCAGGCAAAATCATGCATTTTAAACAAGTTTGTGTTATCTGGAGATGTTACGGGTAATTTTGGTGTCATATTACACTTCACAGGAATGCCATTCATTCCCACAGAGTTCAGAGTGCGTCCTGTAATAGAGCCCTCATAGCAATGCGCCGTTAATAAACTTTTAAATGCGGCTGTTTCGATGATAAAGTTATGCGGTTTTTATATAGTAATTCTTTGCAATTAGTCAGCGTCTCTGACTATGTTATTGAAACGATTTTATATCCGTTTGGGCACTTGATTAAAGAAATGCAGCTGTTGTATCTTTGCTCGTATTTTTCTTTGAATCTGAATCGAATACGTCCGCGGCTGCAGCGAATGAGTTACCTTTAAATTGTGTTAAATCGGGATACGACAGTGCGCATGGTGTCTTTGGTAAGCTAGGGGTTAAAGCTTTGTTCACTATAATATCATGTTTAGGCGGCTTGTTCTGAAACAGAGACCGCTGCGTGCATTTGATTAGTCTCTTTTTGTTCAGGACCTATATCCCAGAATAGTTTTATTTTATTTTCTTCCACACCTCGTATGACCATATACTATTATATATTTATAATCTCACTGAGGGTCCGTTCACCCTTTTTTAACCATAGATTTTGGATTTACTCCTGAATTGATCTAACTACGCTTTTTCCTTTTTTCCCTCCTTTTTCCTTTCTCCTTTCTCTGACCACCCAGCCAAATTGCTGATGGCTCAGTATTATAATCTTATTTATTTCAAAACATCCATTATTTTGGATTTTACTTAGATAACGGGTGGCTTATTTCCTGTCCCATAATGTCACCGTTTTAATAATAATAATAATAATACAAACAATTTCCCGATCGACACGGTTCCTGCAGATCAATAATGCAGATCAAATTTGTTCCGTCTTTTCCTTAGGACAATTCAAGTCCTCTTCTTATTCATACCAGAATAAGGATATCCTTAAACTACTGCTGCGGTTGTGGGGTTTTCCCTATATTATAATAGAGCAAAACCCTCCTTCCTATTTTCATAATAGGGCAATATCGTCTCTGAGAGGAGGCCCCCGAGCAGAGTTATTAACGGAGTTAATATCGAGCCAAATTAAACTAAGTTTTATTCAATCTCTCATCAGACAGGAATACCTGATACTTAAATCAGTCTTACCTGTCTGGAGAAATCCCGGACGAGCCCCCAAACTGTTAGATAATTTTGTCATCCAATGTATTTAATTTATTTGTTGATCTGCAATCCCCATCTCGATACGGCTCAGCCGAGGGAAGAAAGAATGACACAGACTCAATGGTATCAAATCCCTTCTTCAACGTTTATTGTCTCAACACTTTGTTTTATGGTCCAGAAAACCACATTCCACTGGACCCTCACCAATGAAATAGTGATGATATCTTATATGGGGGTGACATACATTCGAGGCTACGTGCAAAACGTGAGAGACAAGAAACAAATTCCTTAGAACATCTTAAGAACAGGGAACAGCTGCATCTACCCCCAACAGAAGAAGTTTAAAAGAGGCCTTCATGATTCCACATTATATCACCAGAGAAGTTGTTGAGAAGCATTAATTATTCCACAACGATGTAACAGTACATCCATCGAGAGTCAAATTATATTTTATTGTCTTATTTTTAGAGGTTTATGGCCCAATAATTAGTACCTCTGTTTTGTCCGAATTGAGCAGAAGTAAATTTGTAGCAATCCAATCTTTGATATCATTTATACACTCTGCTAACTTGGATAATTGTAAAATTTTGTCTGGTTTTGAGGAAATATAAAGCAGTGTTTCCCAAACTTTTTCTGCTACAGCACACTTCATAGGACAAAAAAATTCAACGGCACACCACTATCCCACATAGGCTTACCGTCATCAGTATATTTCCTTTTCAAGAACTTGTCCATGTTTTCTGTCCGTCTTAGTAGCGTGTTTACTTTTCGGATATGAAAAAACATTTCACATTGTCCGTCAATTTGTAAAAATTCTTCGGAAAAATTCCGTCATAATCTATTATTACCCGTCATTTTAATTTTCATATTTGAATGATAATAAGACATTTAATAGCTTTTATTTTCGTTCACATTTTTATCTTTAATCATGAATTTACAGGACGAGCATACAGCAGATTATGCATTTATTTATTTATGTGTGAAGAGAACAGATGAACAACAGAGACACCACAGGAAGCAGATTAATGAATTTTCCCCCCGCAGTGACAGAGGAGGCCACTAAAACACAACATATGATACAAATATGATTAAAATATTATCAAAACACAGATTTTTTTTTACAATTGACAACTCAAACCTTCCTCCTGTTCCATATCGACTTAAGCTGGGTGCTCGCCTGTACTTAAACGTTATCAATGGTGACTGATGCTGAGGCAATTGTCATTAGATTTTGCATCTTTGCCTCGGACAGACGACTTCTCGTGGCAGTTTTAATTTGGTTCTGGAGGCTGAACTCCACATGACAAGAGATGCAGAAATTGTTACACAGAGGTGGTTTTATGAGTTTGCCACGTACAAATGTGGGAGGTGTGCACATTAAACATTGAAAACATGTATTTGGAAGAGAGAAAAAAAGCTTGCAGTTGCTTTTGTGGCAGAGGAGGGTACAAGGTATTCACTCTCCAAAGATAACTAACGACTACGCCACCCAGGGACATCCACCCTGGGAATTCTTAATGCGAAGACCAATAATCAGGCCACGCAAGTCCTAGTTCCATTAACAGGGCAGGAGACGCAGATGTACAAAATAATGGTTTATTTGTTACACAAAAATCTATTGCCCTATGCAAGGGGCACAATACACATAAATAAATAGTAAAACAGTGATGCAGCAGAGAAACCATAAATTATTAAAAGGTCCAGGTGTCATAACATCTTCAGAATTGGATTAATAAAGAAACAAAAAGAAAAACACAATTAGAAAACTTTTACGAGACTGAGGCTTGACAGCAGGGAGTAAGCTGGATGAAGGTGTTATCAGCAACCAAAAACAAAATCCCCTCACACACTTCCACGCATGCCAAATCAATGGTGATTCACAGCACCGCACAAAAGCACAAAGGAAACACAGCAGTCCAACCCCTTACTCTCCAGGCCTCAGCTCCTTTAAATAAATCAAAACACAGACACAAAATGACAAAAATTAACAAAGAAAATAAATCATAAATAAAATCAGCATTTAAACAAGAATACAGGATGCAGAATTCTAAATTAGCATTATGGACATAAAGAAACCAAAAAGCACTCAAAACACTAAATTCAAACCGTATGGGCTGTAACAGCAACTTTGCTCAGGAGTATGAATGTGTGTGTGAATGGGTGAATTAGTCACAGTGAAAGTGCTTTGAATACCGTTATGGTTAAAAAGGCACTATATAATTGCAGACCATTTACCTCCATCAGGGAACGGAGGTTACAGTAACCAAGACGTCTGTCACTTGATGTTATGTTGATGTAGTGACACTAGGGGTCCCTATCTAAAAACACCACAACACTAAACCATGTTACATGAGCTGCTGATGCAGGTGCAAGCAAGCTGCTGTGTGCAAAAATAGCAGTAGTATCAGACAGCACGTAACCTTCCACAACACCCAAAAAGACGTCATGTAGATCCCCATACCCCTGAGGGGGGGAAGTGTCGTATCTAGTATGGGAGCAGACCGCACAGCCTCTTTTTCTCTCTCTATGTTTTCTCTCCATAGAGTGTTAGATGTGGCTGGGGCCATCTAACGCTATAACACGCATTGGGGAAAGCGTTCTTTTCCTATCCTATACTTTCAGGGTGAAAAGACAGCATGGAGACCACATCCTGCCCAGCAGGGGAGGTTAACAGCAGGGGAGGTTAACATGTGCCAAAATACATCACATGGGCTTACCAGCCACATATGGAGGTGGCACGGTGGTAGGTCCTGCCTCAATTGGGAGGTGCACTACAAACACAGCGACCAGGGGGCAGAGGGAACGTCTAGGTTACGTATATAACCTCCGTTCCCCGATGGAGGGAATGAGATGTTGTGTCGGAGAAGCGACACTAGGGGTCTCTCTTGAGCGCCGATATATATGCCTCTGATCTATGATAAAAGGCCAATGAGAAGTTGGCAGACGGTATTTGCATACCCCACTCCCGGATATATTGGTATTTCAGTGGGCAAATACGGGAGTTCATTCAGGATTTTTCTGAGGAGCCGGAAATGGTCCGGCCACAACAGTGGCTCGGCTCAGCAACATGGCGGGGAAGACACAATGTCTCGTTCCCTCCATCGGGGAACGGAGGTTACATATGTAACCTAGATGTTCCCCTTCTGTCGCTCTCTCCATGTTGTGTCGGAGAAGCGACACTAGGGGTCCCACTTAAATCATGCCATGCACTGAGCCCTGTACGTGAACTGCTGATAAAGAAGTGGGCAGGTATTCTTATGTGCGAAACGCGACCAGCTTTATCAGGCTGCACGTACCCTTCCCCAATGCCCCATTAAAGTAATCAGAATCCTTCTGGTTACCCTAGTGAGGGGAACAAGGTGATGCTTGCCAACCTGGGAACGGGCCAAGCCTGGCCGGGCCTCTTTTCTCTCTATGTTTATCGCATAGAGCAATCACGGCCGGGGCCCTTACATGCATTAAGGGAAGGGGGTCTTACCCAGTTTCCAATTCTTTCAGGGGAAGAAGACCCTGCGGAGACCACACCTACCCTGCAGGGGAGGTAAAGGTGGCGAATACATCACATGGCCATTTAGGACCTATGTGGGAAAGTTGATGCGGTGGTAGATCCAGCCTCGTAGAGGGGGGAGTTGCTATAGCACGGCGACCGAGGCAGCTAGAACTGCCTAAGGGAGACACGGGAGTCCACTCGTGAGGGGAGAGTACCGTGGAGATTACACACAGGTGGAGTCCGCGTAGGAGGCCTTTAACCTGTGGAGCACCTATTCCAGTACAGGGTAGATTTCAGTACCCATAGTGGATTGGGTCGGCGAGTTCCTCCGCTGAACTGCAGACCCATGAGGGCTAGGGAGGAATCAACCAGGGATCTGAGAGATGGGGTCTCCTGGGAAAAAAGGTGCACTATTTTACCTCGGCTGAGGGAAAGGGCGCTAGGCGCAAGCGATTCACTTGGCCAGTTCGTAAGCATGTTACCGAGTTCTACGGGCTTGGACCTGAGAGAACACGAGAAGATACCGACTCAACCCGGAGATTGTAAAATCTCGCAAAGGTATTAGGTGCTGCCCACCCTGCTGCTCTACAGATGTCTGCTAGGGAGGTGCCCCTGGCCAGTGCCCACGAGGATGCAACACTTCTGGATGAGTGCGCTCAAACCCACAAGGGGGGTCACAGCCTGGGTGTGATAAGCCAATGAAATGGCGTCGACAACCCTGTGGGCGAGCCTCTGTTTGGAGGCAGCATTCCCTTTCTGCTGTCCCCTGAAGCAGACAAAGAGGCAGCGCTTGCAGGTTCACTGCCTGATCTCTGAAGGGCATGGTAGGAACCTTGGGCGCGTAGCCCGGTCACGGTCTTAGGATTACGTATTTGTCTGCCGGACCGGACTCCAGGCAAGTGTCGCTGACAGAGAATGCTTGCAGGTCCCGTTTTGAGAGAGAGGGCCCTAAGTCCAGCTGAGTCTAGCGGCTCGAAGGGGGGTCTCTGGAGGCCCGTGAGGACCACTGAGAGATCCCAGGAGGGGAACAGGCTTGGCCGGGAGGGATTTAGCCTCTGGGTGCCTCTTAGGAAAATGATAATTAAGTCGTGCTTACCCAGAGACTTGCCGTCTACTGTATCGTGGTGAGCCGCGATGGCGGCGACATACACCTTGAGGTTGGAGGGGGACAGCCTCCCCTCCAGCCTCTCCTGTAGGAACAAAAGCACTGACCTAACTGTGCACCTCTGTGGGTCTTCGGCTCGGGAAGAACACCAATTTGCGAACAGGCACCACTTTAGGGCGTAAAGATGCCTGGTAGAAGGGGCTCTGGCTTGATTGATTGTGTCTGTGACGGTCGATGGTAGACCGGCTAGCTCTTCCACGTCCCTTCCAAGAGCCAGACGTGGAGGTTCCAGAGGTCTGGGTGCGGATGCCAGAGCGTGTCCCGTTCCTGAGAAAGAAGGTCTTTCCTCAGGGGAATTCGCCAGGGAGGGGCTGTCATGAGAAGCATGAGATCCGAGAACCAACTGTGCAAGAAGGCTCACTGGGGGAAATGCATACTTGTGCAGCCCCTTGGACCAGCTGTGTGCCAATGCGTCTGCCGCGAAAGGGAAGCCTCTATTCGGGTGTACCAGAGCAGGCAGTGGGAGGTTTCTTGGGAGGCAAACAGGTCTACCTGGGCCTTGCCGAACCGTTCCCAGATCAGCTGGACCGACTGGGGCTGAAGCCTCCACTCTCCACTGGAGTGTCCGCTATCACATTGAGGTTGCCGGGGATGTGAGTGGCACGCAGCGACTTGAGTCGACGGGCGAGTCATAACATGTGGTGGGAGCGTACTCCGCCTTGGCGATTTATATATTATGGATTTAAGCAGTGCTGTCTGACCTGATCAGAACATGTTTGTCTCGAACTAATGGGAGAAACTTCCTCAGGGCAAAGAAAACAGTCTGCAACTCTTGGCAGTTGATGTGCCAGCGCAGCGGGGCCCCGTTCCAACGGCCCGCGGCTGCGTGCCCGTTGCACATGGTGCCCCAACCCGATCCGGAGGCATCGGTCATGACCAGGATGCGTTGGGACACCTGCCGCAAGGGTACTCCTGCCCATAGAAAGCAGAGGTCTGTCCAGGGTTTGAATGTTTGGCAGCAGGCGGTGGTGATCATCACACGGTGTGTGCCGCGGCGCCATGCTCGTCTTGGGACTCGAGTCTGAAGCCAGTGCTGAAGTGGTCTCATATGCATCAACCCCAGCGGCGTGACCGCCGCAGAGGATGCCATATACCCCAGGAGCCTTTGGAAACGTCTTAAAGGGACCATTTTGCCTGGCTTGAAGGAAGGCATCCAGGGTCCGTGACTTGTGGACTTCACTGGGGGAGTACAGCGCACGTCTTTGCCTCAGGAGAGGGGAAAGGGGCTTTGCACAAGCGATACACCTAGCCAGCTGTTCCGTATTACCGAATTCTACATGTTCGGACCTGTCAAAACACAGGACGAGACTGGCTCAGCCCAGAGATTGGCCAGCCTGCCGCTCTGCAGATGTCTGCTAAAGAGGTGCCATTGGCCAGTGACCACGAGGATGACACACTCCTCGTAGAGTGTGCTCGAACCCGCAAGGGGGCGGGCACGGCCTGGGTC
The DNA here is from genome assembly GCF_025860055.1 of Xyrauchen texanus. NCBI lineage: Eukaryota > Metazoa > Chordata > Actinopteri > Cypriniformes > Catostomidae > Xyrauchen > Xyrauchen texanus. The sequence continues at coordinate 31,779,637 of NC_068309.1, read as the reverse complement.
TGGTAGGCCAATGCAGTGGCATCCATGATCCAGTGGGCAAGCCTCTGATTGGAGGCAGAATTCCCTTTCTGCTGTCCACCATAGCAGACAAAGAGCTGATGTGAGAATCTGCTGGACAGAACTCCAGTCAAAAGTCGCTGACAGAGAACGCTTGCAGGTCCCCAACCCTCTTGATGGAAGTGAGCTCAATCAGGAGGGCCATCTTCAAGAAGAGGGCCTTTAGTTAGACTCTGAAGAGAAAAGATGCTGAAATGCATTGTATCTCCAACAGCGTATGCTCTTTGGAGGTGAATGGAACAGCAGTGGGTTTTACTCAGCTCGCTGAAACACAACTGCTCGGCTCCGAAGCCCGTATGTCTGGGGGAGGGGCATGCAAATTCTGTTCGCCAATTCTCATTGGCCTTTTCTCAAAGATAAGAGGTAACCGAGGCTCTCAAGAGAAACCCCTAGTATCACTACATCGACACAATGTCAGCAGGTTGGTTGTTGCGCTAAGACGTTTCAATACCACTTCTTAACTTAATTTCCTCCATTTGGAGTTTGGAGATTTCACAAGCAGGTGGTAATATAGTTAATGTCCAAATTATGATAGTACAGAACATAAAATAATGTCATTTTATGATCGATGTATGTTGATTCAGAACAATTATGAGATTTGTGTTACATTTTCTTGAGGTCATGGTTTTATTTTCTCAATTAATTTTAATACTATTTATATTCTATATTTTCATGTTTCAATAAATTAATTACATTGTCGACTGGTAGAAGTAAAGTGCGTTCCGATACAATAACTGTTAAAACATGATTTGTGTCAGTAGATGAACATTACAAGTAATACTTACATTTCCTGTAATTTAACGGAGCATACATCCATATCCTGAACCACATTTTCCATGCGTTTAAAAGGAACATGTCCCATTTAAAAAGGATAAACAAAATAATGTATATCCATATTTCTATTGTTCCAATTCATTGCATCCAGTCTTCTTATGAACATACTGTGTTTTTTTTGTTTGCTGGTGCTTGACAGGGAATGGACTGTATAATAATGCCGGAGAAGAACCTCCACTGACCTGATTAGCACCTTGTTTGGGCGATTTCACCAAACCCACTCATACTGCACACTTGCACAAAAATACCAATACTTTATGACCATGCCCATTAACTTTGTGCACTGCACTTAGTACTTACACACTTAAAATAGGGCCCTAGGTGTCTGGATCACAGTGATAGAGTGATGCTGTATACGGTCCCAGTAAAATATGGCAGAATGCAGTTATCTGCTTCATCTTCCGCAATTCAGCACTCAAAGCAAGACGCAAGATTGAAAATGCAGCATGGATGTTACGTTCAGAAATTTATTTTTTGGCCATGACTGCCATACCCAGTTCATTCTTATTGACTACCACTCAGAATGTTAAAACTCTTTTAAAAAAAAATATTTTCGAACTGTTTAATAGTATTCTGGGGAAAACAGCAGAGTCAGGCAATAGGACAATATCTGAAACTATAAAAGAAACTGTAAATATCATGAGGATTTTTACTCTGGTCTTTATGCAGGATGACCTTTACGAATGTTTTAAAATAGCAATTTCTCTTCCAAGACCTCCTTCAGCTGTGCCTCTGTGTGTAAACCAGGTTTAAGAAACAGTTCAAGGAATGAAATAGAAAACTGTTTGCAGAATGTGATAGAAAATGGGAACAAAATCCCTTTTAACTGCTCCAGTGTTAAAATAGTGTTTTTCAATTTGTCTGACACTGGGATGTTTTAATCATCAAAAAACAAAAACAAAACATCTCGCTAAGTAACCTCGGTTACCTGAGATGAATGGAAAGAGACATTGTGTAAAACAAGTATGGGGAGCGCCTTCATACACTAACTATTTGAAACCTCTCTACAAAAACAGTAATATTCTAATATTGGCTATGGTGTTTGAGCCCCGTAAAAACAGGTGCACAGACACTATTTCCTCAAAATTTCTGACAGAGAAAATTTCTCGCTTGGGGGAGGGGCTGTAACATCATCCATTGAACATTCGCCTGATGCGGCTAGAGACATCCCCAGCGTCAGATCCACCAAACGAGATGAGGCCACACGCATCTTCAGAGGACCGGAGCTCATCTCGCACATAGCGTATTGGGAAAACTGAACCCTCGGGTATCACAGAAGAGGCAGGTGGGAGGGTGCAAGAGGCTGAATCATTCCTCAGAAGGAACATCATGCATTTCGCTCAGTTTAAATTGAGGCCCAATCTGTATAGATGCTGAAGCAGTAAGTCTCTGTGCTGGCATAACATATCCTATGATTGCGCCAGTAATAGGAATCATCGAGGTAGTTCAAGATGCGTACGCCGCTAAGTCTCAGAGGGGTGAGAACCACATCGATGCACTGTGAATGTGCATGTGCGAGCAGCCAAAGACAGCCCAAGGGCAGGACTTTGAATTGATACGCTGTTCCCTCGAACAAGAATTTTCTGTGGTGTCGTACAATTTGGATATCAAAGTACGCATCCCTCAGATCTATCGACGCAAACCAATCGTGTGGGCGTATATGTGATAAGATCTGTTTCTGAGTAAGCATTTTGAATGGGTGCTTTATATGTATGTGATTTAAATGTCTCAGATCCAGGATTGCCGAAGTCCGCCGTCTTTCTTTGGGACAAGAAAACAGTGACTGTAAAACCCTTTTTGTGCTTGACAATTTGGCACTATCTCTATCACTTTATTCACGATGAGATTATGTATTTCATCTCGTAACAAGGGCGCAACTTTGGATGAAACTGTGGAAGACAGAACGGCGTGAAAACGGGGTGGTCGGAGTGCAAATTGGATCATATAACCATGTTTGATCGTTTTTTGCACCAATTCTGAAACGCCTGTTAGGGCTCGCCATGCATCCCCGTTATGGGACAGGGGGCAATTTGGTTTTCTCACCGTTGATATAATGCGTCGCTCCCCATAGGGAAGCGGTTGTGTATAATATGTGTGCTTTGAAGAGGAAAAGGGCTCATTTTTGAGAATGTATGAGCATCTCATGCATTTGTATTTTGTATACATGTATCTGTATTCTTTATTGCATTTTGTAAATAATTTTTTTATTGCATAGGACACAGAAACAACATTTTTCAATACGTTGTGAGCAACACCATTCCTCTCCCGATGAACAGCAGTGGGGAGGTGGGGGACAGTGTTCTGTGTCTCTAATTGAGTTCGTCCCGTCAGCGCGAGGTGGGCACTGGTACGACTGTTTCCGTCTGGGCCATGGCTTGTGTGTTCTCACCTGTGGCTCGGCGGGGGCAGGTGCTGGCACTGAGCTAGCGGGCTTGGGTCTTTTAGCCTGGCGCTGGCTTGAGACAGAGTGGGGGTAAGCCATCTGCGATATGCACCGTTTGGGCACAAAGTATCTAAAGTGCCATTGTGTGGAGTGCTGATCCAGCTTGTCCTGCCACCGAGTAGGCTTTTCCCGCCAGTGTGAACGTCCATCTACACGGCTTAGAAGGATGTACAGAGCTTGATTTCCACACCCTGTTCCTCGGAGGACAGAGATGTGCCGCTACCGCCTCCTCCACAGAGGGTAGTTGGGCATAGCCGTTCTTTTCCCCGTGGTCCACGTTCGTGAGAACGGCGTCACTGTGTGTGCGCACCGAGAAGGGCGCATGCCAGGACTTAGTTCGCTGTGCACTTCAGGAAAATTGGGGCAGATTTGCGGGACATGGTTGCTTGACTGCGTCCGGATTGCATGAACCATTCATCCAGGTGAGACTGCCCAGGTTCCTCTGGAGGAGACCACTCAAGGTTGAGTTCTTCAACCAACCTTGTAAGGATGCAAAACATCTCCCTGTCAGTGGCACGTACACAGTCCTCGCCCTCGCTTGGGGGAGGGGCTGTAACATCATCCATTGAACATTCGCCTGATGCGGCTAGAGACATGACATCGTCATCATCCCCAGCGTCAGATCCACCAAACGAGACGAGGCCACACGCATCTTCAGAGGACCGGAGCTCATCTCGCACATAGCGTATTGGGAAAACTGAACCCTCGGGTATCACAGAAGAGGCAGGTGGGAGGGTGCAAGAGGCTGAATCATTCCTCAGAAGGAACATCTGAGGACGGTCTGTCTCCACGAGAGCTGACTCTGCGTGAGTATGGCCCAGAGAGAAACCTTAGCTCTCATGTTTGTCTGATTTCGGGATGTGTCTCTCGCACAATGAACACTTACGGAACGACATCTTGAAAAAGATGCGAACACGTAAGTGGCCCTATAAGATATATGTATATAAATATATATAAATGTATATGTGTGTGTATGTATATATATATATATATATATATATATATATATATATATATATATATATATATATATATATTTATATTTGTATGATTTATATATCACCCAAATTACAATGCTTTTTTCAAAAGGATACTCAACATTACACCTGCCGATGCACTGTGGAGAATCAGAATGCTGAGGTCCATTCACCAGCGAAGCCTCAAGTCGCGAGGTGGAGAGAAGTTCACTGGAACGCTGCAGGGGAGCAGGGAGTCTTCTTGTTGCCATGAAGATTCCGTCCACTGGCTCGTGTGTGTCGATGGCGAAAGGTAGAGGGTTTCGAGACAAGAAATGATCGCTGTCTTGAAGGAAGAAATTCTGAGGAAATGGTGTCTAGGCACCTGTTTTTATAGTGGTCAGTGTCACACCAAAATAGGTGGGGCTCAAACACCATAGCCAATATTAAAATATTGGCATTATTATAGAGAGGTTTCAAATAGGTTGTATAATTACCGGCAAACGCAATCCCTGATGTATGGATATACATGTAAATATTAAGAAATATATTACAGATGATTAAAGCATTGATTAGACAATACAAAACGTTTGGTTACGTATGTAACCTCCGTTCCCCGAGGGAGGGAACGACACGTTGTGTCGGAGAAGCGACACTAGGGGTCTCTCTTGAGCGCCGATATTCACCTCTGACCTATTGAAAAGGGCCAATGAGAGTTGGCAGTCAGTATTTGCATACCCCGCCCCCGCATACGGGTATTTAAGCGGGGCAAATACGGAAGGTTCAGCGACATGGCGGAGGAACCAAACGTTCCCCTTCTGTCGCTCTTTCCACGTTGTGTCGGAGAAGCGACACTAGGGGACCCATTCCAATCTTGCCATGCTCTGAACCGTGTACGTGAAACACCGATACAGAGGAGGGCAGGGATTTCATCCAGTGCCGCGCATCGTCTGCTTTACCTGGCTGCACGTACCCTTCCCCAATGCCCCATAAGAACATCGCAAGCGATCCACCCGGCCGGTCGGTCTACGTGTTACTGAGTTCTACGGGCTCGGACCTGACAAAACACGAGACGCAACCGACTCAACGCGGAGGTTGTAAAACCTTGCGAAGGTGTTGGGTGTTGCCCAACCCGCGGCTCTACAGATGTCTGCTAGGGAGGTGCCCTTGGCCAGTGCCCACGAGGACGCAACACCCCTTGTTGTGTGAGCTCGGACCCGCAAGGGTAGGGTGCACGGCCTGGGTGTTATAAGCCAGTGTGATGGCGTCGACAACCCAGTGGGCGAGCCTCTGTTTGGAGATGGCATTCCCTTTCTGCCTTCCCCCAAAGCAGACAAAGAGCTGCTCAGAGCGTCTGGTGCTCTGTGTGCGGTCCAGGTAAATCGCTGAGGGCGCACTGGACATAACAGCGCAAGGGCTGGGTCTGCCTCCTCCCGGGGCAGCGCTTGCAGGTTCACTACCTGATCTCGGAAGGGTGTGGTAGGAACCTTGGGCACATAGCCCGGTCGCGGTCTTAGGATCACAGATGTATCTACCGGACCGAATTCCAGGCAAGTGTCGCTGACAGAGAACGCTTGCAGGTCCCTGACCCTCTTGATAGAGGCGAGCGTGATCAGCAGGGCCATCTTAAGGAGAGGGCCCTGAGTCCAATTGATTCAAGCCGGCTCGAAGGGAGGTCTCTGGAGTCCTGCCAAGACTACCGAGAGATCCCAGGAGGGAACTAGGCCTGGCCGGGAGGGATTCAACCTCAGGGCGCCTCTCAGGAACCTGAGGATCGGGTCGTGCTTGCCCAAAGACTTGCCGTCTACAGGATCGTGGTGGGTGGCAATAGCGGCAACATACACCTTGAGGGTGGACGGGGACAGCCTCCTGTCCAGCCTCTCCTGTAGGAACAGAAGCACTGACCTAATCAGCGCATCTCTGCGGGTCTTCGGCTCGGGAAGAACACCAATCTGCGAACAAAGCGCCACTTTAGAGCGTAAAGGTGCCTGGTAGAGGGGCTCTGGCTTGTTGATTGTATTCTAGCGATGGCCGGTAAGCCGGCTAGCTCTTCCGCATCCGTCCAGGGACCAGGCGTGGAGGTTCCAGAGGTCTGGGTGGGGGTGCCAGAGCGTGCCCGTCCCTGAGAGAGGAGGTCCTTTCTCAGAGGAATTAGCCAGGGAGGAGCTGTCGCTGAGGAGCCTGAGTTCGAGAACCAAGTCCGAGTGGGCCAGTAGGGGGCCACCAACGTGACTTGTTCCTCGTCCTCCCTGACCTTGCACAGCACCGGTGCAAGAAGGCTCACTGGGGAAATGCGTACTTGCGCAGCCCCGAGGGCCAGCTTGTTAGGGCGTACCAGAGCGGGCAGTGGGAGGTTTCCTGGGCGGCGAACAGGTCTACCTGGGCCTTGCCAAACCATTCCCAAATCAGCTGGACCGACTGGGGGTGAAGCCTCCACTCCCCGCCGGACAGGCGTTGTCGTGATAGCGCGTCCGCTATGACGTTGAGCTTGCCAGGGATGTGAGTGGCACTTGAGTCGCTGCTGGCTCCATAGGAGGAGACGGCGGGCGAGTTGTGACATGTGGCGGGAGCGTACGCCACCTTGGCGGATTATGTACGCCACCACTGTGGTGCTGTCCGATCTCACGAGGACATGTCTGTCCCGCACTAACGGGAGGAACTTCCTGAGAGCAAGAAGGACGGTCAACAACTCCAGGTAGTTGATGTGCCAACGCAGCGGGGCCCCTTTCCAACGGCCCGCTGCTGCGTGCCCGCTGCACACGGCACCCCACCCGGACCGGGAGGCGTCGGTTGTGACCAGAACGCGTCGGGACACCTGCTGCAGGGGCACTTCTGCCCGTAAAAAGCAGAGGTCTGTCCAGGGTCGGAGTGTGTTGAGGCAGGCGGGGGTGATCCTTACCCGATGCGTGCCGTGGTTCCATGCTTGTCTCGGGACTCGAGTCTGGAGCCAGTGCTGGAGTGGTCTCATATGCATCAACCCCAGCTAGCGACTGCGCAGGAGGACACCATATGCCCCAGGAGCCTCTGGAAAAGTTTTAGAGGGACCTCTGTGCCTGGCTTGAAGGAGGCGAGGCAGTCCAGCACCGACTGAGCACGCTCGCTCGTGAGGCGTGCTGTCATTGAGACTGAGTCTTACTCCAACCCGAGAAAGAGATGCTCTGAACGGAGTGAGCTTGCTCTTTTCCCAGTTGATCTGAAGCCCCAAGCGGCTGAGGTGCGGAGCACCTGGTCTCTGTGTGTGCATAGTAACTCTCGAGAGTGTGCTAGGATGAGCCAGTCGTCGAGGTAGTTGAGAATGCGGATGCCGGCTACTCGTAGCGGGGCAAGGGCCGCCTCTGCGACCTTCGTGAAGACGCGAGGGGACAGAGACAGGCCGAAGGGGAGGACTTTGTACTGAAACGCCTGGCAGCCGAACGGGAACCGTAAGAAGGGTCGGTGTCGTGGCAGAATTGAGACGTGGAAGTACGCGTCCTTCAGGTCTACCGCTGCAAACCAATCTAGATGCTGAACGCCAGCCAGAATATTTCTCTGCGTGAGCATTTTGAACGGGAGTTTTAACAAGGCCCGATTGAAAACTCACAGGTCCAGGATTGGTCGTAGGCCGCCGCCTTTCTTGGGTACAATGAAGTAAGGGCTGTAGAAACCCTTCCTCATTTCGGTTGGAGGGACGGGCTCCACCGCGCCTTTGGCTAAGAGGGTCACGATTTCCGTGCGCAGGGAACTGGCATGCTCGCCGTGTACTGCGGAAAAGCGGGTGCTCCTGAAGGGGGGCGGGAGCCGGGCAAACTGAATTGCGTAACCGAGTCGAATGGTCCGGTGCAGCCAGCGTGATGCGTTGGGAAGCAAAAGCCACGCTTCCCAGCTCTGCGCTAGGGGCACCAAAGGGACGAGTATTTTGGACGTACCCCGGCGGGGCCTCGCAGCGGGGGCGGAACAGGTAATGCAGCGTCGGCCGGCTTCGTTGCGGCCTGAGGCTCCGGTGCTGAGAATAGACTCAAAGCACTTACCTTGCTCGGCGCACCCGGCAGGGGGCGGGTTCGTGACTGAGGAGGAGGTCTGATGCTGGCGTCCTCTAGACTCGTCCGAACCGGCCGGCCGGGGGACAGTCGTGGGCAGGCGGAAGGCGGGATCGCCGCGTCCGGTGTACCGGGACAGTCGTAATCTGAAAGCAGATTGCCGTGAGAACGGCATTTGTGGGCCAGGTGACCCAGAGGCAAAGGAAATAGCTCTTTTATTGAGAATGTGGGTACCACAGCCCCCGTCAGGGGGTGTGGCAAATGAAAAAACAAAGGATTCTCCTCCCGGCCCTCGACCAAGACACATTCTTGCATTCTTTTGAAGTGTCACAGTGAATTTTAGCATTATAGGTACTGCGCTTTTAGGATGCTCTGTCAAGTTAAAAATAGAAAACTTTGAAAAACGCATCTCGAGATCTTTACATTCTGTTGTTCCTTGTCCAGCTGTCTAGAACGTATCATGTGTGACCAGCTTGCATTAGATTATTTTCTACTATCGGGCCAGAGTGAGCCAGGGATCTCAACTGACCTGCTGGGGCCACTAGACTAGGACCCCAAGCTGCATTCCCACCATCGGGTCAATTGCCCTGGGTGGTATTCCAGAAAGCAGGTTAAGTGACTTACCTGGGTAAGTTTACAGAGAGTAAGTGGATAACCTCAACTTTCGAATACAAAAACAGAGGTAACTTTCAGGGTATGTTAGTAGCCATAGCAACTTACTCTCTGAACATAACCTGCTCCGGAGTAGGTTATGTTCCAGAGTTAGTTTATTCAGGTAGATGTGAGTTTCAGAGGTTGTCAGTGCATGCATGCCCTTTTGATAGCGACATTGTGGGCGTGGGAACTCGGATTACGCACACGATTATACTTTTAAAGCATTATTATGGTAAAATGCAATCTTTACGTTACCTCACAAATGTTCTTCTCCCTGGCATTTTCTCACTCTTCACTGTAAAGAAAGGACTTTATGTATTTATATTTAGCCTTTCTAATAAATCATTTTATTTCATGATATTAATTTAATAAACATGTCTAGAAATATAAAAGAATACATTTTTTATAGCACCACAATATGCAGGTAATGTCTGGCAATTCAAAGCTTAAGCAATTAATCACTCATTCCTCTTCTTCACTAACTAGATAATATATGATAATTTCACAGACCACAGATATAGCATAGAGGTTAGATATTTTATTCCTTATCAAATAGGAAGAGATGAGTGTTCATTTTCTCTAACATTTATAATATATAAGCAGACAGATGATCTTCATTTAAAACAACATAATTTCATTCAGTACAAAGTTGTTGGAGGTAGAAGAACCCTCTGCATGAGACTCCACAGCCATTGCCTTTTAGGGGACAAGACAACAAACATGTTTTATTGCCACACTAAATAAGAAAAGGACATAATGGTCAAATAACTCTGTGGGCCTCCCATCATTCTCCATCTCTGTTACAGCAGATCTTCATCTTGTGAATAATCAAGTGTGTCCTACAGACAAACATTACAATCAACCTGTGAAAAATGATGGCAACTGTGGGAGATCCTACAATTGAAAAAGGGTCTATTAGTACAATGACACCATCAGCAACTGTGCAAAATGGAAACCGCAATGTTAAACTGGGTACATCAAATGGTATTAAAAATAAAGGAAATACATTCAGTTCACATGACATCCAGTAAAATAAAATTAACATGCACAAAACATGGTAAATACCAGAAGAATTAATCTTAAAATAAAATATATAGTAAACCTATAGTGTATGATCATAATATTAATAGAATTTGAATGTTAATACTTATAATGAAGTTCAGTGCAAACAACTAACATAAAGGTCAACCTATTAAACATGTAGGCGAGAGAGGTCTAATATTAGTGTTGAATTAAGCTTTTACATGTACGGTAAATCTTTATGCAATTCACGCAATGATTCAGTATGCTTTCTGTCAAGCAAACTCTCAGTCCTAAACCAATGAATCTCCTATCGCTATTATGAGTGAAGACGAAGTATTGCTCGTTTGTAGTCATTAAACCTTCATGTTCTGCATCACTGAAATATGGCACATCTTTCTTCTTAGCGTCTGTTTCCATCGAGAATTCTGCGATCTGTTGACAATGCCTTTCTGAGTTCACTGTGAATGCGCAGATTGGAAAGGTGACGAATGTAAAAGTACCGTTTTAACTCAGAACAAACCAAAATGAAAAACATGTGTTTCTAATTCCCTGAAGAAAACACAATGTTCAGTCTCCACATTGTCAATTGAATGACTTTTGGCCTGTATTAGCAACTGTAACTTCTTCCAGAAGGCATTTGGGACCCACCATGGCTGTTTGGAAATATGAAGCCTATTCATCATCCCCTTTATTACATCATCATGTTCTTTTGCACATGCTTTCTTCAGCTCATGGGTCAAGCATTATCTCGTTCATTGGTGGGTTAATCTTAACACAGCCTGTCATGCTCTTGCCATATGCTGGTGAGGGTCGCCAGGGTGACCAGGAAGTGGCAGTGGCCTGATGTTGATATGTGAAAGGGGAACAGTGTTCAAATTGTCAGAGCTCATTTATAGTGGATGTTTTAACAGAAACATAATCTAATTTTGTTAAATTTCAGTTTGTAATTTCACTGACTTGATTAATTGGACTGTGGCACCTTCACTTGAACCTAATCATGCACTAACTACTAGCCTAATATTAACATTACCTAAAAATAACTGCTGGTATGTTATAACCATTAATGTTCAGCACAAAGGAAAACACATAGATAATTATTGTAGTTTTTTAATTAATGAAGATTTCTAACTTTACACTGTCGTAACCAGATATTATTGTAACGCAGTTCAAGGGAAAGGAGGAGGGGAGAACCGGCTTGACAATGTAAATAATATTTTAATTAACAACTTAAACAAAAGACAAACACACACATACGACGGACACATCCGCCCTGCCACATTCCTCCCTCGTTCTCTCAGGCTGGGGAGTCCCTAGCATGATGTACATCCCCCCTCCCCCTTTCCCTGGGGGAGGGCGTGCCCCAAGCCCCGTCTGCCGGCAGGTCATCCCCGTCTACCTGGACGAGGGAGGGGACAAGGGGAGGGAAACAGAAATAATTAAACTGGGGTTATAAACTTCCTGTAACAGTGTAGTACCCCCCAAAAAACACTGTAAAATTTAAAAGAGAGGGAAAAGGCCAATGCAGAACAGCAGTGAGAGAGAGAGGAGAGAAGAAAAAAAAAAAAAAACTCTTACGCCGCAGCTTGTTCCTCGGCCACTCCTCCACCCTCTATCGGATGACAGCCACAGATCAGTGGCAGACCTCCAGCCCCTGGTGGACGGAATGCCCCACCGCGTTCTCGGGGAACAGAAGGGGCCCCGCCCTCCGCCCTGCCACAATGATGCAATAAGATTACAGTGACAAGCAATTTGTCTGTCCATACTAAGCACAATAAATATGTGCTGCACAATCACAGACATGTTTAATGTACAGTTATGAAAAAGCAACTTTTGGACCAATAAGATCTCACAGTGGAAATGGAAGTGAAGAAATCGACAAAACGTTTTGCCACCTGTCGTGTCTTGTCTAGTCGCGGTTGATAGGACAAAAATTCTGAGTAAGATGGAATACATAGCTTCTATCATGCAACACCTTATCAAGTTGCATCTAGTTAGGACACAGTGTTACTTTTTAAAATGTGAAGATAAGCATCCATGGTGTTCATTCACATTCTTAGAAATTTGCAACAGAATATCAGTTTCAAAACAGTAATGAAATATGGATAAAGGAAAAAAATTATGTTAAGTTATATTATTAAATGAAACAAAAGGTGAACCTCAAGTAAATTTTTTTTGTTTGTTTTTGTTCTTATGGCATTCCTTTAACTCTTAAAGATTTAAGGAACCCCCCCAAGCAGAGCCGGCAGACCCCAGATGGAAGACAGAAGTTAGGAGTTGTCTGTGGTTGATGCTACAGGACAGTTCTGCTCCACTGGTTCTTCCCCAGAGCGAGTCCCTGGAGATGAGCGCATGCTGTCTCTCTTTACACATGCTGACTGAGCTGCATGTTAACTATATATTTTGAGAAGAGAGAGAAAATGAGAGAGTTCAACATCAGGATCTACATCAAAGGAGAATCACAAGTCTTCTGCATGTTTTGTTGAACACTTCATGGCAGTAGATGAAAAACATACTTATTTTATGAAAAATATAACATTTGGTGTTGCTAGAGAATGATTCATTCCAATTTTAACTTGTCTTCAGTTTTGAAACTCTATGCACACTAGAATATATTACTTTCATCCACAATGACATGTACTGGCATTACTACTGCAACTTTTCCATTGCATTCAAAAGGTCAAGGTTTGACTGGTTAGCATGACCTAGTTAGCCCCCACTTGTTCATGCTATTATCACTTTTCAAGTGCCATTGTTTCACTTTTACAAGAGTAGTCAGTGCACACCGATCTTCATGTTAGGTGTAAGTAAAGATTGAGTGTTCCATCAGTCTGCGAAAGCCATGCCACTTGGGTGAGCCAAATCCAGTTTCATACTGCTCATATGTTTACTACATTGTTTGCATGCACAAGTATTTTCCTTTATTGTAGAATGAGGATTCAGCATTCATTAATTTTGATATACACTGTCAGCCAAAAGTTTTGAATAATGTACAGATTTTGCTGTTTTGGAAGGAAATTGATACTTTAATTCACCAAAGTTGCATTCAACTGATCACAAAGTATAGTCAGGACATTACTGATGTAAAAAACAACATCATCACTATTTGAAAAAAGTCTGGACATGCCCCATTTCCAGCAGCCAGCACTCCACTGACTTATCCTTGAGTAATCATGCTAAATTGATTATTTGGTACTAGAAAATCACTTGCCATTATATCAAACACAGTTGAAACATATTTGGTTTGTTAAATTAAGCTGAACATTGTCTTTGTGTTTGTTTTTGAGTTGCCACAGTATGCAATAAACTGACATGTCTTAAAGTCAATATTAGGTAAAAAAAAAAAAAATGGCAAAAAAGAAACAGCTTTCTCTACAAACTCATCAGTCAATCATTGTTTTGAGGAATGGAGGCTATACAAGGCTTGAAACTGCCAAGAAACTGAAGATTTCATACAAATGTGTACACAACAGTCTTCAAAGACAAAGGACAACAGGCTCTAACAAGAACAGAAAGAGATGTGGAAGGCCAGATGTACAACTAAATAAGAGGATGAGTACATCAGAGTCTCTAGTTGAGATGCCTAACATGTTCTCCGCTGACAGCTTCATTGAATTCTACCCGCTCAACACCAGTTTCATGTACAACAGTAAAGAGACGACTCAGGGGTGCAGGCCCTATGGGAAGAATTGCAAAGAAAAAGCCACTTTTGAAACAGAAAAACAAAAAGAAAAGGTTAGAGTGGGCAAAGAAACAGACATTCGACAACAAATGTTGCGAAGCGAGCGGATCAAGGGTAAAAAAAGACCTTGATCCGAAAGATGATATACATCTCAGGAGGTTTACCTCTACAGCAAATAGTGACTACGCCATCCTGGTCTAAATACCCAATAAGGGCACACAGGTTTGGTTTCTCTCACATAGAGACAATGAGACGTGTGTATGTTTATACTAGGGCTGTCAATCGATTAAACATTTTTATCGAATGAATTACATGGTGTCACGATTAATTAATCGCATATACAACTATTTGCTGAGAAAGCCCCTCATATAACAATAATTCAATATATAATGATGAAATAATTATACATAGTTATCTTTTAAATATAAAAAAATATATTTGTATATATATATATATATATATATATATATATATATATATATATATATATATATATATAATAAAAAATAGTCAGATAATTAAAATGCATTACATTCCTGTAGCAGAAGAGTTAATCATTGATAAGACCATACAAAAAGCGGCTTTAGAATACAATGTATTGTTTACTACCATGTTATTGATTCTAAGTCAATCATTGACACACAGTTCACAGCAATCCATTTCACAAATGAATTTGTCAATCAGTTGGAGATTTATCATGAGGGCTTGTTTAAGGACCCATCAATTAACACCTGCGTCAGACATTTTTTTTTTTTTTAAGAAACAAGCCTGGGGTACATAGTACACAATACTACAGATATATTTTACAATAATGCCAAGACATTATATTAATTACATTACAGCAATGGTTTTCAATGCTATGTAGTTGTTGGAGGTATAAAGAGTATTTCAAATATATTTTAAGTCTTTACAAAAAAGTGCAAATATGGGCTTTATAGACATAAATTTACACTTATGTATAAAAAAACTTGGCAATAAAAATAAACAGATTAATCAGAAAATATTTACTTAAGTTATCAAAACTGTGATAAAATATAACGTCTTTATAAAGCAAAGAAATCTAGTTAAAATAGAGATACGTTCTGTAACGTTAAGCAGGAGGAGGCAGACAAGGAGTGAGGATCTACACGCGGGTTTATTGAACAACAGTGAAAACAAGACAAATAGGAACAAATGAAACTAAAACATGAAAACATCGGAGGTACACGAACTGGGTTAACAAGGCAAGACAGGCAAGACATCTACATCCAAACGTGAGCAAAACATCAATGATCAACAAGGGAATGGAGGAACAGCGGGGATTAAATACACAGACATGATGATGACAAAACGACAATCAGGTGAGCACAATGACACAGTGATGAGGGCCGGGAATCATGGTGATTGAAGTCTGTGACGGCGACACGAGAAACACGGGGCAGACAACCAGGGATCGTAACACGTTCAAAGAAACAACATTTTCTCCAAAATACTACAGCGTGGACACATTCCCAAAATAGGTGAGGGGCAGATTCATCTACAGCATTACAGAACGAGCAAAGTGGATCTATTTCAGGGATCATGTTTCTTAAATAAAGATTGACTGGGTAAAAACGGTGTAACAGTTTAAAGGACACCTCCTTAACTTGTTGGTAATTAAATATTTGTGAGGTAAAGACCATTCGACCTGCGTCAGACATGCTTGTGTCGCGTCTCGGGTATGTTGCGTCATAAAAGTAAAATGTTTAGGTCACTATGTCAAGTTAAATATAGTTTAATACTCAATCTTTAAACACATCTTGAGATCCCTTGGTTCGCATTTGGCTCCTTCAAGTGTTTTATACGCCAGAACATAACGCATGTTTGTGTTGTGTGTCCGCTGAAGAGTTGTTAATGTTTTGTTCACTGTAATAAACTGTGTGTTGCTCTCACAGCTGAAATTTCACTTACTGCCCTCTGGAGTAAACAGGTGGTACTACAAGCTTAAATTAATCGCACATTTTTAACGCTACCCTAGTTTATACCAAAAATGTATTTATTCAATCACAATAAAATAATTTTTGAGAAGAAAAAGAAAAAGGGCATTCAATATGATGTAACAGGAATAAAGTGCCAATATAAAAAAGGCAAACAGCACCAAGCTGCTTTAATAGAACGTCACAACTCAAATTTACAAAATAACTCTTGAGCTGGGGCTTACCAGTATTCAAGGCAAGCTAGCTCTAATGCGGAGCAGTAGAAACGGCTATCAGCTACACTATGCGGCACAGCAAACACACTGGAGCAGACACCAGCGCTAACACAGAGCAGCAGAAATCCGGAAACAGCGATCAGCTGAACAGGTGACGCACCCTGTAGCTGACCTGGTGACGCCTTTTTATACACCCCCAATGCGGCTCAATAATAGGTAACTGCTAAAGGGGCATGGGAATCAAGCAGCCTTAAAGATAAAGGCAAATAACTACATTTCACCACACAGATAATTGGAAAAAAGTGTTATGGATCTGAAATCCATTGAGCCTTTGTGGGATCAGCTCAGGTGCGTGAGAAGTGCCCGACAAGACAGCCACATCTCTGGCATGTGCTACAGGAAGTGTGGGGTGAAATGTCTCTGGACAAACTGACATCTAGAATGCCAAGGATCTGCAAAGCTGTCATTGCTGCACGTGGAGGATTTTTTGATGAGAATTCTTTGGAGTAGTTTAAGAAGTTCTGAAATTATCTTCCAAATTGTAATAGTAATTTATCATGTTATTCATGTCCTGACAATACGTTGTGTTCAGTTGAATGCCACTTAGAAGTATCGGTTTCTTTCCATAAGAGCAAAATCTGTACATTATTCCAAACTTTTGGCCACCACTGTATGTGTTTAGTTTGTTTGTTGTCAGGAAAACCAGAACACGTGTGACCCTGAATCCAGCAAAATATTTTATTGCCTGTTCAGCATTTTAAAACACCAGTTTTTTTTCAACACCATACATAACAACCCCCTAAAAAACACCAGAGTAGATATTTTCTTTCCTTTTTCATTACAGTTCAGCTGCAAATGCAAAACCTCACATTTAACTTATTTAATATGAACAGAATATTACTCTTTTTTTAACTCTTTTGAATAACTCTTAGCTGTTTTATTCCTCACTTTAGTTTTTTTAAAACACCAACAGGAAAAAGCAATCATGTTTGGTTCACATAATTTCAATTAGTCCTTTCAGGTGTTTGCTCAATCATAGTTTCAGATGTTGTCCCCATTGCCCATGCAGGCCCATACGGCTACAGGCCTTTTGGTTACCCTAAGAAGGGGAACAAGGCGACGCTTACCAACCTGGGAACAGGCCGAGCCTAGCCGGGCCTCTTTTCTCTCTATGTATCCCGCATAGAGCCAAATGGCTGGGGCCCTTACATGCATTGTGGGAAGGGGGACTTACCCAGTTGGAAAAAGATCCTGCTGAGACCACACCTGCCCAGGAATGGGGAGGTAAGTGGCGAAATACATCACATGGGCCACACAGTTCACATGTGGAAAAAATGCCGTGGAGGTAGATCCAGCCTCAAGGAGGGGGGGAGTTGCAACAGCACGGCGAACGGAGGGCAACTGGAACTGCCTAAGGGATATGCGGGTCCACTTGCAAGTTGACCGTACCATGGAAAATACACACAGGAGGATCCACCCGGCCAGTTCATCAGCGTGTTACAGAGTTCTAACGTCTCGGACCTGAGAAAACACAGGACAATACTGACTCAACCCTGAGATTGTAAAATCTCGCAAATGTATTAGATGTTGCCCAACCCGCTGCTCTACATATGTCTGCCAGTGAGGTGCCCCTGGCCAGTGCCCACAAGGAAGCAACACTCCTTGTTTAGTGTGCTCGGACCCGCAAGGGTGGGGGCTTGGCCTGGGTGTGATAGGCCAATGAAATGGCGTACACCACCCAGTGGGAAAGCCTCTGTTTGGAGACAGTGTTCCCTTTCCGTTGTCCACCAAAGCAGACAAAGAGCTGCTCAGAACGTCTAAAGCTCTGCATGCGGTCCAAGTAGGTATGCAAAGCATGTAACGGACACAGCAACGAAGGGGCTGGGTCTGTCTCCTCCCGGGGCAGCGCTTGCAGGTTCACAACCTGGTCTCTGAAGGGCGTGGTAGAAACCTTGGGCACGTAGCCTGGTCGCGGTCTTAGGATCACATGTGTGTCTGCCGGACCGAACTCCAGGCAAGTGTGGCTAACAGAGAACACTTGCAGGTCCCTGACCCTCTTGATGGAGGCGAGTGCGTCTTTAGAGAGAGGGCCCTGAGTCCAACTGATTCTAGCGGCTCGAAGGGGGGCCTCTGAAGGCCCGTGAGGACCACTGAGAGATCCCAGGATGGAACAGGTTTGGCCGGGAAGGATATAACCTCCAGACGCCTCTTAGGATCCTGATGATTAAGTCATGCTTACCCAAAGACTTGCCGTCTACTGCGTCGTGGTGGGCCACGATAGCAGCAACATATGCCTTCACGGTGGACGGGGACAGCCTCCCCACCAACCTCTCCTGCAGGAATAGGAGCACTGACCTATCTGCGCACCTCTGTGGGTCTTCAGCCCGGGAAGAACACCAATTCTCAAACAAGCATCACTTCAGGGCATAAAGTTGCCTGGTAGAGGGGGCTCTGCCTTGGCTGATTGTGTCTATGATGGCAGGTGGTAGACCAGCCAGACGTGGAGGTTCCAGAGGTCTGGGTGTGGATGCCAGAGCGTGCCCCGTCCCTGAGAAAGAAGGTCTTTCCTCAGGGGAATTAGCCAGGGAGGTGCTGTTGCGAGGAGTACGAGGTCCGAGAACCAGGCCCACGTGGGCCAGTAAGGAGCCACTAGGGTGACTTGTTCCTCGTCCTCCCTGACCTTGCACAGCACCTGTGCAAGAAGGCTCACTGGGGGAAATGCGTACTTGCGCAGCCCCGAGGGCCAGCTGTGTGCCAGTGCGTCTGCCCCAAGTGGAGCCTCTGTTTGGGCATACCAGAGCGGGCAGTGGGAGGCCTCTCAGGAGGCAAACAGGTCTACCTGGGCCTTGCCGAATCGTTCCCAAATCAGCTGAACTGACTGGGGGTGAAGCCTCCTCTCTCCACCGGGCCAACGTTGTCGTGACAGCGCGTCTGCCTTTGCATTGAGGTCGCCATCACATTGAGATCGACAGATCTTTGAGTGCCTTGGCCTGGTGGACTTGCAGGAGGGCCATGGCATGCAGGGCTGAAGCGGTATGTCTTGCGGCTCTGTAAGTTTTTTCTGTCAGTGACGACGTTGTCCTACAGGCCTTGAAGGGGAGTACATGGTGACCCCGCCAGGTGGTAGGGTTTTCGGGGCACAGGTGGAGCGCAACACACCTATCCACTTGATGAATCGCCATGTACCCATGGGCCGCTCCGCCATCAAGGGCAGCGAGAGCGGATGAGCGAATGGCTTTGTGACGTGTGGAGAGGGTTGCCCTCCATACAGACGTCAGCTCATCATGCACTTCCTTTTTGTCTGTGAGCAGTGCGGAGCCAGTCATTCAACTGCGATGGCTGTGGGGAGTACGGAGGGTTCCAGTCCAGCCCCACGCTGGTGGCAGCCTGGGCAAGCATATCGGACATCTGCGCGTCAGCCTAAGCCTGGGCATGCAGGCCTGAAGGTGGCAACCCAGGGGAGTCCTCAGAACTGCCTAAGGGATATGCGGGTCCACTTGCAAGTTGACCGTACCATGGAAAATACACACAGGAGGATCCACCCGGCCAGTTCATCAGCGTGTTACAGAGTTCTACCGTCTCGGACCTGAGAAAACACAGGACAATACTGACTCAACCATGCCTCGAGCATGGACGGGAGTCAACGAGCGTGCCGGGGGGGCGGGTGGTCCGAGGGGGCGTATCCAACGGAGCTACAGCCGTCCCCAGATCGCCTCCATCGCCAACCGCACCATCCTCAATCCCGTGGGAAGAAGGAGCAATGCGGGGGGGCGGCTGGAGTGGCGTGCTTTCAGTTGAAAGCGAGCCGAGACCGCAACGTTGCCATGGTCATGCTCTCGCAGTGAGAACATGAACCATCCACAAACGCTGCCTCGGTGTGATCGCAACCCAGACACACGAAGCGTAGAGCACTCTACCGCATCCAGAAACTACGCTGGGGCAGAAGGGCATCTTTACAAAGACGCATCCTGAAAAGGACGTTCAATGCCGCTGCGTATTGCTCTTTTAGAGAAAATAACTCTTTTAGAGAAATCAATCTTTTATGGAAACTCTATTTAGTTTCTTTGCGCTGTCACTTGCCAGGGGCAAACTGCACTGCCGTGCAGAGAATGGAGAAAGCAGCTGTAATGCGCCGTAGATCCATCAGCAGGCAAAACGTCAGAGGAAACAGGAATAGGTGTGTGACTCGCAGCTGACTGCAACACGACCATCGGCTCCAAAGAAAATTTCTGAATGAACTCAACATCGTATTTCTCCGCTTTTATACCCGTATGTCCTGGGCGGAGTATGCAAATAATGTCTGCCTAATTCCCATTGGCCTTTTTCATAGAGCAAAGGCATATTCGGTGCTCAAGAGAGACCCCTAGTTTCGCTTCTTCGACACAATGTCGAAGTGAGCGACAGACGGGGAACTCCGGGTTTCAGAGTAAGCAGAGGTTTTGCTCCTCTATTGTACAGTCTCTTTTGCTTCTGTTTTTGTTTCTCCTTGAAGCATTTCACTTGAATTGAATGTGGAGTGCTTAAAAGCCCCCATCAGCATTAGCCGGGGAAAGTCTGTTATCCAATGGTGTGCTTCTGTAGATCATGATTTTTTTTCAAGTCTACTTTACCTACATGTGCCTTTCTCATCAGTCCTTCTCACAGTTTTCTCAGCCAGTCCATTCATTCTGTGGTAATTAGGCCTGGACGTGTCATACTGTAAGCCCCATTCGTTCACAAACTGCTTGAATTCACAGCTTGAGAACTTCAGTGTCTGTAAAGACAATACAGGGAACACAGTGGCAGGCAAACAAATATTTCATGAAAGAAATGACAGCTTTGCTGGTCGTAGACTGTAGTGTGGCCACCTCAGGATAGTTAGAGTAGTAGAATGTTACTACAATGTGACTTTTCCAGTCGTAGTCAAACAAATCTTCTCCTACCTTTATAGTAAGGCCTGCTTGGTACCGAATGTGGAAGTAATGGCTCAGTCTGCTGCCTAGGTCTGAAAGTTAAACAGAGCTCATAGGAGGCTTTGGCCTGTGACATGTCCTGATTGATTCTGGGCCAGTACATCACTTCCACAGATCTTCTTTTGCACTTTTCCTCCCCCAATGCCCTTCATGTAAATTCTGGGCATTTCTTTCCTCATACTCACAGGAATGATGAACTTGCTGCCCTTGAAAACACAGTCTACCAAAGTGAGCTCAGATCTGTGTATCCAGTAATCTTAATTATCATGGGACAGTGTTTTCTTTCATATGACCATCCTTCCACAATAGCTGTCATTAGTTCTGTCATTGTTTCATCATTTTCTGTCTCTCGTCTAATCATGTCCGACCAGTCTGCAGACACTGGGAGCAACGCTACAACCATGTCCACGTAGGCTTTAATTTCAGCACTGTGTGTCTCTGTTTTATATACTGCACGGAACAGGGTGTCAGCTGCAAACATGTTCTTGCCTGGTGTGTAGATTAGATTCACATGGTATTTTTGCAACCTGATGAGCAATCTCTGTATTCTGATCATTCAGCGGCTTAGACATAATTGGCACTAATGGTGTATGGTCAGTCTCTACAGTGAATGCTTTCCATATACAGATTGGTGGAATCTCTCAAATGCATAGGTAAATGCTAGTAATTCCTTTTCTATCTGGGCATACCTTGATTCTACAGCAGAGAGTGCTCTGGATGCGTAAGCCACAGGTTGCCATGCATCGTTGTACTTTTGGAGTAACACAGTGCCCAAGCCATAATGTAATGCATCTGCTGATATTCTTGTACTTCTTTCAGGATCATAAAACTTTAGCACAGGTTCAGCAGCGAGGGTTTCTTTCAAGATTTCCCAGCAGCATTCATGTTCATGTGACCATATCCATTGATTTTTTTGTTCAAGGAGACTACGGAGTGGTGCTGACTTTGCCAAGAGCAGAGATATAAATTTTCCCAGGCATGTAATCATACATAGAAAACGTCTGACACCCTCTTTGTTTTGCGGTCTCTCCTTTTTCTCAATGGCTGAAGTTTACTGGGATCAGGTTTTATGACACCTCTTAAATTACATCTCCAAGAAAGGTTATTGACCTCACTCCAAATGTACTTAATGAGTCACTTCAAGTAATTCACGAAGTCTGGCATCATGATCCCCTTTGGTAGCATTGTAGACTATGTAGTGAGCTAACCCATTCTGTGGGTTCTTCTATTTTTGTTATTACTTCCAGCTTTTCCATGCAGAGAAGTTCTTATTTCAGCTTCCCTATTAGAGCAAAGGGAACATTGCGACATGCATGAGTAACTGGAGCCACCTGATCATCAAAATGAATTTTATATTTTCAAATATGTCAGTGAATATGCCGAGGAGTTTTTTCTTATCCATGTCCTTTTGCACATTAGCCACAAAAATCTTCTTCACTAGGTTGAGCCTTACACATTATTTATGCCTAGAATTGGCTGAACATATTTGCTTACAACCAACAGTTGAGCTTTGTAGTGTTTTTCTTTGTTGCAATGCAGCTGCATATCACTGACACATTTTCGCGAGTATAACCAGTGACTTTTATTTTGACTGTGTGTCTTGGGTCTCACTTTGAATGTCCTGTAATCTTTTTCTGAAATCAGGTTCACTTTTGCACCTGTGTTCAAACTGAATGGAACGACTCATTCATCATTGCCCATGCTGCACACTTCTATTGAGTCCACAAAAAATGTCTCTGCATCTCCTTCTACAGTGTGCACTTATGTTTTTTTACTTATTGTTTTGCAGTATTGTGCATAATGATTTTCTTTACCCCATTTGTTGCATTTTTTCCAAATGCTGGACATGCTCTGTGTTTGTGGCAGCTACTGCACTTTCCACATCTTCACTCGTTTTCGGATCAGGCTTTTTCTTGTTTATTTTTCATTTGTGGTGGCCTTTTGTGTTTGAGTGCGTGAACTGTTTTATCTTGTTTGTTGAGTTATTTTGCTTGAGCACAAGTGTTCTCTGCCACTTTGCATATGTTCACAGCTATTTCCATCATTAGATCCTGCTCTCGCAAAAGTCTCTCATACCGCATTGTCTGGAATACTACACAATATATTATCCCTTATTAAAGATTAGTGCAGGTTGCTGAAATCACAAGTTTTACTCAAGAGTATGATCTGAAAAATACTCTCAAAACTGTTGCCCTCTTTTTGATTGCAGGAGAAAAACCAGTTTCTTTCCAATGTAACATTGTGTTTGGGAACAAAATACTCTTCAAATCTGGTCATCACAGTTTACAATTTGAACTTATCATCTGGTATTTGGAAGCTGTTGTAAATGTCAAGTGTGTCTTCGCCAAAGGCGTGCAGCAGGATGGAAGCTTTTCTTTTTTCATCACTCCCACCGGCATCACTAGTCTCTTAATATTCAGCTAAATTTCCTGTCAGTTGCATACCTGTTGGGGGCTGTAGCTTAAACATGTTCGTGTTTTTTTTGTTGTTGTTTGTTTCCAATGTGATGTCCTCTTGCATTTGCGGCTTGTCTCTTTATTTTCAATCACATCTCTCGCATCTTTAGACTTTCTTTTTCTTTTCTTTTCTTTTTCTTTTTGCAACAGAGCCACTTCTGACACCATGATTAGTTTATTTGTTGTCAGGAAGACCAGAACAAGAGTGACCCTGAATACAGCAAAACACTTTACTGCCTTTTCAGCATTTTATGACACCTGTTTTTTTTCAACACAATACATAACAACAGAATATGCACAAGTACTTTCAGCGACAATGGACCGATTATAATCTAAAAATAAAGTTTGTAGGTATGTCTATGCACTGTTTTAGGCTTGTATTTCATTAGAATGTGTAAGTTTATTATTCCTTATGCAGTGATTGACACCACTGTATCTCTGTATTTATAGGATTTATCAGTTGACTCTTGTTTTTCTATTAGTCATTCCGATAACACATTAAATTATGGGTTAAAATGTATAAACTATTAACACTTGTAATAATATGATTGATGGACACAGACACATTGCAAATCAATGCCATCATTTCACATCACCAGTCTGATTGCAAAGCAATGCCACAAATTCACTTGGGCAGTCTTATCACTACAAAATATATTGCTCTATTCTTTTGTTGATTTGACAATCAGTCTATCAGTCTTGGTCCAGTGATATTTCCAGCTAAATTTTATTAAAAAGCACCTTAATGAAACGTTTACATCGAACTAAAAGTGAGTATTAGTTGCTGATGTCAGCCAGAAACCCATAAAATGTCATGGTGAAATGACACTAGATATGCACACCCCACATCAAAATAGTGTTCTATTGAGTTTTTGTTATTATTAGAAGTATGGAATTCTTGCTCATATTGACATTATTCCTAAAAATAAAGGATGTGTGCCCTAGCTGGTATTTGTGCAATTGAATAAATCTCAATAGAGATTTACTGGTGCAGTCAGTGTCTGTAAACACAATTATCCTCTTACTCTACATTATTTTTTAAGTCTCTTCGCTGTGACAACATTCATTCTTTCACCCTACATCAATTCCCATTCCCATGTGTTCAATACTTACAGATGGATTTTTTTTAGACAGAGTGATTAGGAAAACACAGTTTTCCAACTTGGTCAGTATTATGCAACACGGCCAGGCCTCACAGGTGGCAGATGGTTACATCTGAACTGCGCGAGGGTCAGGCAGGGCTAGGGATATCTACTGGGACTCGTCTGGAAATGACAGAGGTGAGGGTAAGGTTGGGCTGGAGAGTGGGTGAGCATTTACAGAGGAAGACTCCAGACGTGTAAGCTGTCAACACAAACTTACAGGAGCATGGCCTCTTTGGATGAATGCTACGAGGCAGCAGACCTGAATCACTCTGAGTTCTGCCAAGTGAACGGGAGCAGATACTGTATACACTGGTGGCATTGCTTGCATGTGTGCAAGTGTGTGTGTGTGTGTGTGTGTGTGTGCTAGAAAAGGAGATGAAATTGATAAATATTAAAATACTCCTACCATTTTTGTTGTTTTTACATGACATCATAAAAGTCAAGTGAAAGCTTTCTTAAAATAAGAGTTGTTTGTATGAGAACTTGTAAAAACTGTGTAGTTCTTTGATGAACTCATACATGCATGTCTGGAAATTGTAATTGGTGCAATTCTGTCAATGTGAACATAGCACTATTTTTTCTTATGGCTTGAGAATTACCGTTCTATCAGGAAGACTTGCATTTGAGTGAAATGTAAGATGACATTTCTTTGATGAATATAAAACAGAAAAGTAATGTCATCTTACATTTCTGTTTTAGACAGAGTGATTAGGAAAACACAGTTTTCCAACTTGGTCAGTATTATGCAACACAGGCAGGCCCGTGTTGCAACTCTCTTTGGTGCAGGCCCTGTCTGGCAGTCCGAAGAAGTTGTACTCGGAACCGTCATATCCTGCTGGAGATAGGAGGCAGGGGTGAGGAGACTTCCCCTGTGCAAGACGGGACTCAACTGGTGGTGGTGGGGTGGTGGAGGTTGCTGTGTTAGCACACTGGAACAGCAATGTGACAGATTGTGAGCAGATTTACAGTATAAAGCGAAGGTTTACATGTGATTGGCTAGGAATTACCCAGGTAATGGAGCGATGATGTACAGCTGCTAGTCTTACCGCAAGAACTATGCTGCGCTTACATTTACCTGATATTCATTATAACATTAAATTACATAATGAAAACACATTTAATATAAACAATAAAATGTTTCATAATATACTCTCATTTTCAGGTTTGGGGTTTTGATTATCTCTTCTTACTGTATGTTTTCTTAATGAGGTACAAAGGGCTTGCAGATTAATTTCCTCAAACATTCAAGATAAACCGTACAAAAAATCTAGAGTTCTGGCAAACTACTAGTGAACTTGCCGGAAATTTGTCAGTCATTATCTTCACAAGCAAATGAGCCCATGCCTCTTCAGTGGTGAACCTGCAGCAAACCTTTGGCAACATTTGACAGCTAACCAAATTAAGTAGCCATTACGTAACTGAAACGTAATTAGATTTATTTTCATTAAATTACATTACACTAATGACAAAGAAGCATAACACGTACAAAATCACAAGACAATAGTAAATCATCAGTATTACGTATTGCCTGAGCTGAGTACTTTTTCTTATCCCTTAAAACATAATATCGAATAGAAACAAGACTTGAAGATATTACAGATTTTGCTGGCATATCGTACTTTTTTAAAACAGCTATCAATCAATCAATCAATCGATCAAAGCTTTATTAAGGATGCACATGGTCCAAAACACAAACAATAAAACAGACAAATACAAGAGAACAAAAAAACTAAAACAAAAAACAGACATAGTCCACAATATCACCTATTTACATATAGGTTAAAACGCCAATGGTTCCACATACTGGAGAAGAACCTTACTGAACTTAGTGCTGGGTTTGTCATTGTTAAAATGATACTGTTTGCAGAGTCTGATAACCTACACATACATATGTACATGATTTTGCGCAGCACAGCAGAGCAGAGCAGAGCAGGTGGGCACGCCTACACTGTCAAACATTTGGCTTGCACTGCTCCATCGTGGCACCTTAAGCAGCAGCCTCATTCCATCATTATATGCTACATTGAGTTTCTGCATGCTGCTCTTTCTGTAGTGCCGCCACAAAGAAGTTTGGAAATGCAGTTTCCTGTCCTCCCTACTCCTAAAAATCGTAATATTACTCTTCTTTGCATTGTATTTAATGTCAAAGTCTGAGCCATATTGTGAACAAACCCTCAGTAACTGTTGAAGGCCAGCACTATATGGACAAAAAATCACCAAATCATCTGCATACATCAAGTGGTTGACGATTGTGTTACCAACCATACAACCTGTTCCACAGCCATTTAGCAGCTTCGATAAATCGTCCATATACATATTAAAGAGAAAGAGAGGCAAAATGCTTCCCAGACTAACTCCATTGCGTACATTGAATAGAACAGACACATAGTTATGCATTGACCGATGAGCTTAACAAAAAGACAGAATTCTCACTAAATTTGGAAACTCCTCTTTTGTGTAACTTATAAAATAATTGTCATGATCTACACGATCAAAGGCTTTAGAGGCATCAATAAAACACATAACAATTGTGGAATTATGCCTGTTATACAAATCTAAAATCTAATTTAAAGCAAAAATACACATATCTGTGCCATGTTTAGGTTTAAAACCAAACTGGTTGTCAAAGGTCAGGACAAACTGTTCCAACTTATTCAGTAACGTCCTCTACATGACCTTGGATAAAATACTGGCTAGAGCTACAGGCCTGTAATTATCCATGCTATTTATTTTGCCAGCTTTGTCTTTAATAATAGGCACTAACATAACAGATAAAATAGAATCAGGTAAAATACCATGAACAAAAAACCCAGTAAAAAAAATGGCAAGCGATAAATCGTTTTTAAAAATGTTTTTTAAATGTTCAGCAGATATCTTATCCATAACACATGCCTTATTATCTTTTAGCATCATAACTGCATCATAGACTTCTTGTGGGGAGACAGTCACATCTTCATTATTATCAATGTTGCCCACTGCAAAGGAGATATTTTAAACACAGTTGAACAGCTCGTAATAATGTTTCTGCCACAACCTCCGAACCACTTACACCATCAATATTCGTTGACAAAGGTGTTTTACAGTTAATCATTCTTTTGATTCCTTTCCAGAAATCATTTGGATTATTATTTTGCAGTTTCCTTGCAAGTGAGTCAGACCTTGTTGTATTTTCATTCCTCTTAATGAAACGTAGGGCATATTTAAAATTTACATTTGCCTGTTTCTTATATTCAAATAGGAGATACTTTTTTTGTCTGCCGACTCTTAAAAGCCCTTCTAGCCTCAGCATGAAATTCGTCAACATATTCATTCCAGCCTGGCCTGGCTTTGTACATCTTTGTCTTGTACAGAGGCCTGCTTGAGGCAAGAAGCGACTCAACAATATTATCATACAAGGAACACAACACAATACCATGTTGCAGGTTCTTACAGTTAATATCAACGCATGCAGCCATATGGTAAGTCGGTATTACTTAACAGCGTGTCAGACTGATCACAGTATACTTTTAAGATCCTCCTCAGTCAAGACAGACCAGTCTATTTTCCCTACACGCATGTCATTGTTCAGAGACAAAAGAGTGGGTAAATGGCCCAGATGTACAGATAAATAAAACGGCACATGATCAGTAGTGGCAAATTCATAATTAATCCTCATGGCCTCCAATGGGTCATGTGCATCAACTGTGCAGATGCAATGATCTAATCATGAAGTTGTGTGCCTCACTGATGTAAGTGTAGCTATTATCAGGTAAATGCACTTTAATGGAGAGAATCAAACCATTATCAGAACAAAACTGCATTCCTATAGACCAGTCAACATCCAGTCTGACCACGTTAACTAGCTGATCAAACCTTTTGTACCATAGTACGGCAGCGCCACCAGGTATTCTGTCATGAGCTATTTTCATGCACAAGTCAGTGGTAGATTCACCCACCCCATACCGCCCTACACAGGCAAAAGACCTTAATTCACAAGAGTGTGGAACTGAGAAAAATAACTTTTAAGTTTTTTAGTTAAATGTATTATATATAGGACACTGGCCAGGGAATCCGTGGAGCTTCTCAATAGCCGTCACCCGGCGATCCATGACCGTTGTAGTCACCCCCAAGATCTCATTCACACTTGTCTGAGCTTCCAAGGCCTCTCTCAAACTTGAAACTTCCCAACTCAGCTGTTCCACTCTGCTGAGTAGCGCCGAGGTGTCCATGTTAACCTAACCCACCTCGAAAAGTGGAAGTTCATCCAGGTAGTGTGAATCAAACCTGGGAATATTTTCACTGCACTCATTAAGCACCTTCAGACAGTCCTTGATTTTGTTAATGTCCTTCTTAAGGCCTTTATGCT
Source organism: Xyrauchen texanus (assembly GCF_025860055.1). Lineage (NCBI taxonomy): Eukaryota > Metazoa > Chordata > Actinopteri > Cypriniformes > Catostomidae > Xyrauchen > Xyrauchen texanus. The sequence continues at coordinate 31,750,907 of NC_068309.1, read as the reverse complement.
TGATGCAGTATATCGTAGTCGTGCACATTTTAAACAACAGTTGCATGGACTCGGAACTTGGAAACATTTTTGAGGTTAACAAAACAATTTCATCATGGGACAGTATTCTCATTTTGATGCAATAAAGTTCAAAAGCTTGTCCTCCACTATCACTTTCCCATCAGCTGCTTTATAAATAAAAATCTCAGATTTTGTTTGAGGGCAAGCAGCACCTCTCGCACGTACTGCCGCACTCGTCGCCATCTAACAAGATAACAGATGTACGTCAGTACCATCAGTAGGTGCAGCTATATTCCTTGAAAAACATGCCCTTGAGCCATTACTTGCCTGTTTAAAAGAGCTGAAAATGTAATGTTAAACGAGAATAAAAAATAAGTTATTTTACTTGGCTCTAAGGACAGTAATCATTCGCGCCACCTCAAGTTAGGTACTCTTGAGCCTTTTATTACATCTTGTTGTCACAACATGTTTCTGTCACGTTTCCAAGGACTCTTATTTTGAAGTGATTTTTGTCCTCTGTCTTCTGTTTCCCGGATTACATTTTCCATAATGCACTCCCTTCATCACTGCCATCTGTTCCCCATTATTCTCACCTGTTCTCCATTCCCTCATTAGCCCTTGTGTGTATAAATACCCTCTAGTTTTGTTCCCTCTTTGTCAGTTCTTGTTTGCTGCTTTTTGAGTTCACATTTGTTTGTTTCACTTTCATCATCTTTATTAAAAGCCTGCAATTAGATCCAGCCTCATCTCACTAACTACTCGTTACACTTGTGCTAGGAATTTAGGCTTCTTATTTGTTAAAAACGTAAATTTGACAAACAAATGAATTCTGTGGTTATGTCAGGTTTCTTACACTTACGATTATTATCCAGAGTCAAACCTTTTCTCTCTATGAGAAACCTGGAAAAAGTAAATCTCATCTCATTTAGACTACAGCAATTCCCTTTATATTGGAATCAGTCACCTCAAATGTCTTCAATCGGCCCACAATGCTGCAGCCAGGTTCTTAATAAACAGAAACAAGTATGAGCACATCACCCCAATTTGAATCTCACTACATTGGCTACCTGTCGATTTTAAAATTGTACTATTTGTTTACAAATCTCTAAACAACCAAGCACCTATTTACTTTTCAAATTTGCTGCATCCCCACATGCCTACTCGCTCCCTAAGATCTGGGGGCCGTGGATTACTCTATGTTACCAGATCTAGATTAAAGCATAGAGGTGATCGTTACTTTGCCTTTGCCGGCCCAAAGCTCTGGAACTGATATCAATTCTGATCTCAGAATTGCACCCACTCTACCTGTTTTTAAGTCAAGTTAAAAACCCACCTCTTTTCATTGGCTTTTAGCTTAACTTTATACCTTGGCTTATGTGTTGTCCTTTTTTTTTTTACTTGTTAATTATTTGTTTGATTGTATTGCCGTGTATATTATACTCTACAGCACTTTGTTCAACTTCGGTTGTTTTTAAATGTGCTCAACATATAAACTTTGACTTGACTTTGACTCTTTTCCTGTTATAACATCACATTCCTGAGTTTTCAAGCTATTTCTTTGTGTTAATGACTTTCTATCTTATGGTGATGCAACAAGGTTACATACAGCTTTTTCCTTTTTTTCTCCTTTTGTTTTTGACAAGTTTTTTGAGTTTTCCTGTATTACTGTCATTTGAGTAGTAGCCGAGAACACCTTCAAAAAAGAAATAGAACTAAACGATGGTGAGGACCAATCAATCATTTCAACTTGCTCTTGGGAATGAAGAGGTGCAGGAACAGAGGATTCTTTAATGACATTTTCCAACAAAGGATCGAAAGGTGAAGGACTATCCGATAATAGAGGGGGGAAGGCCTCAACAGAATCCAACAAGATGTTTCTTGGTCTGATTTTGTGGTCTTTGAATAGGTGTTGAAGTAGTTGTAGTCATTTCCCCAACTTGTTCTGCATCAGCTGGCTCTGATAAACAACTTTCTGCATTGTTGCATTGGCATAAAAGTAATTGATGCGGTGCATCGATTTAAAAATATAGAGAAAAAATGCAACAATAAAAGAAACTGAGACCTATTGCCAAAGAATTGCAATGAAATTACAAGCCTAAATGACTTCTGTGCTTATATTAAACTCTACTTAGGCTTACTACTTACTATCTTAACACCTAATGCCTTGAATTGGTTAATTTAATTTAAAGCCATTTTAAGGATAAATAAAAATATTTAATGACTTCATTACAATATAATCTTCAGAAGATCTACATATTTTTTCAATAAATAATTATATTAAATTATAGCAAAAATTTTAAATGAACATTCAGTTGATTAAAGCTGCCAAATAATCAAAGATGCAAACATTTTAACAGAACTTCAAGTAGAAGGTAATAATGTTACTTAACCAATCTGATGTGGTTGTTGAACTTTGACCCAGAGGTGCAGCTGCTGTTTTCTGCAGTTTGGGTTTGGTCCGGTTGTCATGGCAACTCCACTGCTAACAGTACTATATAATGGATTTTATGTATTTAGCATTTTCCCAAAGGTCCTGTACACACAATATTTCAGAATGTGTTTTAATAAAAGTTGTTTATTTGTTGTGAAGTATTAAGTGTTTTACCTCAGAAAAATTAACTCTCTTGTCAGACGAGGCAAACAGAAAAACCGCCTCAGAAATACACGTTGTCCTGTTTATCTTCTGTCAGACAAGATTGTGTCAGGCTTTATAGAAATATTCTAGTGTTATTTTCATAACTTAAGACATTTTTATTTTGTGTTGTGAAATAAAAAGTGTCTTTCCACTGAAAAACAAATGGTCCTGTCAGACGCATTTCCCTTGTGTCCGCGCTGAGTGCAGATGATGCGCGAGCACGCGTTCAGGTGGAGGCATGTGCTGTTATATTATAGTATTGTGTATTTACCATCCATCACTATATTAAAAGATAATTGTTGATGCATATCATATTAAATGTGTTTTAACTTTGTGAAAAGCAAATATTCTATCTTCAAGAGATTTTCTTTTTCTATGTTGCGACTGGAGACGTTTTACAAATTTAAATCCATATCCTATGAAGCGATTCAGTTGGTTTTGGGTCAGAACAAACCAAATTGCAACTCACATTCACTGTATATCTTGCCATTGCAATCTCTAGCCACAATCAAGATTTCAAGCTTGATTTAACTTTCTAATACTTGACACATACGCAGAGCACTAGATAGCACTATAAGATGTGTAATCGAGCTTGAAATCCTGATTGCCAAGGAGACTGCTAATGTCAAGATTTATAGTCGAAAATGTAATATTTTGGCCTATTCTCACCTAAAACCAATTGGATCCATTCAGAAGACATTGGTGAAACCACTGGAGTCTTATGGATTACTCTTATGCTGCATTTATGTGCTTTTTGAAGCTTCAAAGGTCTGGTCACCATTTACTTACGTGCATTGAATTGACCTACATAACAGTGATATTCTTCAGAAAATCCTCTGACAAAATTCAAACTACCGTTGCCAAGGGAATTATGAGAGCATTTAAATTTTTAAAGGAACTATACCTTTAATGGCGCATTCAAGTCACTTGAATTATCATATTTATGGAATGAGTGTAAATGAACACCACAGTCCGCAATCAGCCCCCTGTCAGATGCAAAATAAAGGGGAGAGAGAAGTTAGGAGCATGTAAATGTGTCCCCCCACAAAGTGCAGACTTTACCTTCAGGAAAGCCTGTTGGCACAACTCTGTCCACTGGACCAGATTGGGGGCCCCCTTTTTAGTAAGATCAGTCAGCGGTCTTGTGACATTTAGCACAAACCTCCAGTAGTAGCCAGCAAACCCCAAAAACTGCCTTACATCCTTTTTGATCTTGGGCATCAGGCAGGCTGCGATTGCTGCTATTTTGTTAACCTGTGGACTCACCTGCCCGTAACCCAAGTGGAACCCCAGATACCTAACTTCCACCCGCCCAATTGCACACTTCTTTGGGTTGGCCGTGAGTCCTGCCTATTGCAGCACTCTTAGGAAAGCCCTCAGATTTAGCATATACTGCCACCAGTCATTACTATAAATTATGATATTGTCTAGATATGCGGCGGTATATGCTGTATACGGTCTGAGGATCTTGTCCATGAGGCACTGAAACATGGCTCTGAACAAACCAACGGAAGTGTCACGAATTGGTGTAATCCGAACGGTGTGGAAAAAGTAGTTTTTTCTTGGGATATTGGAGTTAAAGGGATCTGCCAATAACCCTTTGTTTAAGTCCAGTGTTGAGTAAAATTGAGCCATGACAACCGATTGAGTAACTCATCTATTTGCGCCATTGGATAAGCATTAAATTTAGACATCGTGTTCACTTTCCAGTAGTCAACACCGCTCGATGGCTCGGTCCGTCAACAACGGACCGAGCCATCGCTCTTTGGTACCAGAATTACCGGGCTGGCCCAATCGCAATGCGACTCTTGTATAATACCCATTTCAAGCTTTGCTTCTAATTCTTCCTGAACAATGTTTTTCTTGTGTTCAGGAAGACGAAAGGGATGGTTTCCCATATTGAAACCGGATGGTTTCAATATGGTGCTCTACAAGGTTCGTGTGACCGGGAAGGGTTGAAAATACATCCGCGAATTCAGCTTGCAACGGGTAATGTCTGTAAGCTGTGACAGTGAGAGGTGGTCTCCACAAGGGATTGGGGTGAAAGAAAATGGTATGGGAGTCACCTCCGGGCTGAGCTCCGCCCTCTCCGGAACTACCGTCGCCAAGGCTAGAGGCATCGCCTCCCTCCATGGATTGAGGAGATTGAGGTGATAGATTTGATGTGACCTTTCCCTATACGGTCACCTAATATCATAATCGTGATCTCCAACTCATTGCGTGACCTCAAAGGGTCCTTGCCAATTGGCGAGTAATTTGGAGCTCGCAATGGACAGCAATACAAGCACTTTATATCCCTGTGCAAATTTGTGGTTGAACGCCCCTGTCATACAGTTGGAGTGACGTTATTGCGCTTGGAGCACATTCTCCTGTTTTACCTGCGCCTCCACACTCGGAGTTTTTTAAGATCAAGAACGTATTGAATTTGTTTTTTTCTATTTGAAGGTCCTTCCTCCCAAGCTTCCCATATGACATTGAGAATGTCACACGGCCAATGGCCATAGAGTAGCTCAAATGGGTAAAAACCTGTGGAGGCTTGCGGGACCTCCCATAAATCCCCACTTGGGATATAATTTTGAAGAGTGCCTCCACAACACTATGTGCTGAGATGTTTTGTAGAGGCACTGCTTCGGATATCGCGTTGCATATCTACCAAAACAAATACAAAGTGATGGGCATGTGCAGTCTGCTCTAATGACTCTCGAAGGGGACCTCGATCAATGGCCATGGCAGTGTTTCCCAACCGCTCTTTGGTACTAATAGCTTGTATTCTCTTTGGTCTGAGTGTCCTGCGTCACTTTAATAATAGAAAAGTATGGATATGTGAGCGCAACATTAGGCTGAAGCTGTTGAACATCAATTACTTTCACTTGGTCAAATGCGTACTTGAGGGATTCATCACGTGACCGCTCCAGATTGAAATCCCCGTCAGTGATGCCCCTGAGCATGGGAATTCCCTCGTCTGTGTCATCATGACGTGGAGCAGAAGTCGACGGCCCTGGCATCGCCTCTCCAGCCATAGCATTGCATCTCACACACCGCTTTGCAGGACCAATCCACACATATTACCCTCAATGCATTTTTATAACCAGGCCAATTGGTTCCTAGAATTAGTGGATGGGTGAAGCGTGATTTAACCGCAGCCTCGACTCTATACCTTTTTCCCATGAATTGTATCTCAATGGTAACTTGTGAATGTCACCATGCACACACCTCACCCTCACCCATTTATTATTATCCAATGCCCCACAACGCACCAAGAGTTGGTGGATAGAGGTTTGAGAACAACCCGAATCTGCCAAAGCTTGACGTGTATCCCCTTTTACCTATACCGGTATCTGATACATCCCTGCCTAATCTGTGGTGGCTTGAAGAGCGTCAGGGTTCCAGATCAGTGTCCCCACCTCTATCATTGATCCTGGCAGTGCTTACCCACAGCTCTGAAAGACCGGCCCAGGCTTTACTGCCAACCTCATTGGGGTGGTATCACCAACCAAGGGAGGAGAGCAGAGAGAGAGAGAAAGGGGGAATAGGAGGGACAGACAAGGGGAGGGGTTTGGGAGGGGGTCGGAACAGGGTGGAACTGTAAGGAATGAGATGAACTGCTCCAGTACCACCAGATCTACGATGTCCACAGTGCTGCAGGTTCCCTTGGCCAGCAACTGTTTCCGGTAGGCATCCCAGAGCTGTTGTGCAAAGGCGAACAGGTGGCCATGCCTCCCAAAGCTCAGTGATCTGAAGTGCTGGTGACTCTGTTCGGGGCTAGGACCAGCACTTCATATCACTGGATGACTTTTCTCATGTTTTGGTAATCAAGGAGGCTGGCGGCGGGAAGTTGTTGTGTTGCTAGCTGCACCTCCCCGGAGAGTAAGGGCACAAAACGGCTGGCTACTGGTGGGGAGGCCACCTCCATACCTCTACAGTTTTCACGAATAGTCGACGCAGCACCTGCCCCTTCTCTGACAATCAGGCACACGTGCTGGTTTTTTCTTCAAAATTTAGCGAAGTGCAAGTAAAAGTCCAACGAAATATTTATACTTTAGTAAAGTACAAATATAAAAAAGCTGTACTTAAGTACAGTAACTAAGTAGTTGTACTTCGTTACTATACACCTCTGACTCTTAAATCAGTTTACTAACTGGACGTCTATTGATAGGGGATTGTGATTGGATAGTTTAATCCAATCATGTACTTCAAATAACACAGTGTGATTTTATTGGTTTTAAAAGCCGTATCCTTGGCTACCTTTGATTAGAATACTCACGTGATGGAGAAAGCCGCATAGGTGATAGAGACATTTTTGGAGAGGGGAAATACAGGACAAAACACGATTTTTTCAGAATAAGTTGTGACATTTATTAGGTCCATACAATGCAAGTGAATGGTGACAAAAATCTGAAATGCACATAAATGCAGCATAACAGTAATCCATACGACTCCAGTGGTTAAATACATATTTTCAGAAGCGATATGATAGATGTGGGTGAGAAAAGTCGATAGTTGAATTGACGGTCAAGAAAGGATTAGGAAAAGGATCAAAATCGAGTTTCTTTCAGTCAACTTTCCATAAAAGTACAAATCAAACAAAGCAAGGTCTTTAAATTGAAAGTTAGTGTGTGTAGCTTTGAGGACACTTGGGCTTATCAGTTTTCTTAACTGACATCCCTTACAAAAAGCAAGAGATCATGGCAATATGTACGAACAATGCAAATCGCCAAAGACAAACAAAAAAAGAAGAATGTGAAAGGGCAAGTGGAGATTTATAGTAAAAAAGGACCTTGGAAAACAGGATATTGATCTGTTTCTCATCCACACCTTTCATTTCTCTTCTGAATATATGGATTTAACCACTGGCGTCTTATGGATTAATTTTATGATGCCTTTATCTCCTTTTTGTGCTTCAAAATTTTGGTACTTATTCAATTGCATTGCATGGACCTACAGAGCTGAAACATTCTTAAAAAAATGTGCGTTTGTGTTTAGCAGAAGAAATAAATTAATACACATCTGGGATGCTATGAGTGAGTAAATTATGCAATAATTTTCATTTTTGGGTGAACTATACCTTTAAGTACCATGGTACTACCATCTGATACCATATCTGCACATGGCACTGACACAGTAAGGACAGTGGGAGTAAAGATTGTAATGCATCATTCACAAAATGAGTACTATGTTTTTTTTAGGCATGTTTTCTTTGAAGTACCTGTACCAGCATCATATAAATACCATGGTACATGAATATGTTAATCATTCAGTATTATGGTATTACCATTTGATAAGATTACTGCACCATTGTGCAACTACAGTAAAGGATTGTGAGTGTGAAAATATGTGATAACATCACTAACCAAAGTACATTGGTAATACCAGTTTATATGTATTTATCTCATAAATGTAATTAAATGCAGCATTACCAGAGCCATTTCTGAATCATAGAACTGGGGCTTCTAACAATGTGGTGAGGCATAGAGATGCACAACAAATTTAGGCTACATTACATAAGTAACTGGAGTCCTGCAACAGATATAGAAAGAAACACTTTGATTAAATGTGGCAAAATGAATCATTGCAAGCACAGTCTAGGCTGGAATTGGTGCTGAGATGAACTGACTTGCCCTCCCAATGCATTCAGATTGTGTGCTCCAAATAGGAGGATTCTTGTAGGGGCTGATATTCTAGAGCAGCATTGAGTGCTGTTAGACCCTAAAGGTTTTTCCTTATGTTGACTTGTTTCAGCTCTACTTCTCTACAAACCGACTTCACCACTGTGCCCAAGCAAATAAAAAGTGACTGTGTTCATGTCTTTCTGAGATACTGATAAAAGATGGCATGGATGCAGAATTAAAATGTCACTTTCTCCTCTTCTAAAGAACTGATTTCCTATTTATTAATTTTTTTCAAATAAAAGTGAATGGTGATCTATTTCAATGAATAATGACTTAAATGTGTCCTTTATATGTACTTTATTATTGACTACATACAGTGGAATAACAACCAATGTTCTCCTTCCATCAATATAAAATTGTCTAATATTAATGTCTGTGAAGAAGAAATACATAATTGTTAAGGAATTGGACATACTGGGCACAAGATATTTTGGTAACACTTTATTTTACAGTGTTCTTGTTATACATATTACATGTATCAACTATATTAATAACCCTAACCATAACCTAACCCTAACTAAACCTTACACATAATTACAAGAAACAAAACCTAATCCAAACACTAACCCTAAAACTATAGTAAGTACATTTTGTTAATTAGTATTACTCAGTACTTACTTGTGCAATAACACTGTAACAAGAACACTATTTTACCCTTTTTTTGTCTAAAACTTGCTTGTAAATTGCTTATAAGCAAATAGCATCAAACCAATTCAGATCTATCTCATTCTACGTTCTTTCTTCAAATTAAATTCCGAAGAACAAACTCATCAACCTTTCTCAGGAGTTGATGTTGTTTGGAAAATAACAACAACAGCATCAATATCACAATGAAATAATTATGTCTGTGAGTTTATTCTTATTTTGACACCCAAGGGGATTTTACTTTTGGGAAGCTGATAACCTTAATACATGTTGTTGAAGGTACTGATTGAACATTCTTTTAGAAAAACTAATCTAAATGATTATGGTCATACAAATAAATGAAGTAACTATCAGCAGGCATTATGGTTGCCATTGTAAGGAATTCATTCAACATATTTATACTGCATTACATGACCCATTTGTCTGTTATTGATTTAACTGATGGGTATTTTGATTGTATTCACTTTAGAGTAGATGCAGCAGTTGCACCGAAAATAATTTGGACACTGAAGTTAGGCTTAAATAATCATGAATTTCAGTGCATTAGATAACAAAATATTAAATTAAGTGACATTTACATTTTACTTGGGATGCCACAATTCTCAATGTAATATTGAACCATTTGGGACGACATCCACGGATCAATACGGGATTGTGAAATGTGTTGGGTTTTGGGTTTAAATAATTTCCATGCGTTTAATTCATCTCCGGATTGACTCTGTTTTGGGGCTTTTCCACTGCATGGTACGGCTCGACTCAACTTTTTTTAGTGCCACCTCGTGCAAGGTTCCAAGCGAGCCGAGCCGATACTAAATGTGACATCAAAACCCTACAGATCACTGATTGGTCAGAGAGAATCATCATAACCAGCGTCACTGGATTTGCGGCACGGGCCATCAACCCACTAGTTTTAAAGTTAGCAAAAGCGATAGCTCTATCATTTGTTCACGCGACTTTCGAATTGCAAAAAAAAACATGGCAAAACCACGCCATGGTCAATAAATCAGGTGCAGATGTTCCTCTTGTTAGCGACAAACGAAATGAAAAAGTGGTTCAAACAGAAGAAAGTGGATGTAATTCAACCAAATTAATAGACTGGCAAGCAATGGAAGGGAGAGTGCCCTGAACTGGGCCACGGTGTTGTTGGAGTCCATGATGGAGGATGGTATGTCTTGTTACGTTAAATCTATATTCTGCTTGAAAGCTTCACTTTATTTAGTTGACCAGCTACTGGAAAGCTTGCATCTAATACAACCAGGCTAATTTAACTGTTACACTTGTGTAAAATCAGCATGCAACAACTGCTTTATGCAGTACAATGAGCTAGTAGCTAGCGGTCATGTTATTGTTTATGGTCAGTAATGTTTGTGTCGTGTTTAAGATGATGTCATGGCAGTAGAGGCGGTGCAACTATGACGATCAGCCTATAATCCCACCCATGTTGAGGCAGCAATAAACTGCAGTGGAAAAGCAGTCGAGTCGAACCGTAACGTGCAGTGGAAAAGTGCCATTTGTGTGTGCCTGTGAGTCTACACGTTTCCTCCTAAGATGAGGAAACGCCTCCCTGTGAGTAAATATCCAAACACTTTGCAATAAAGTAAGGGGGTGCTTCACCATGCTTGCAATGCTGGTGTCAGATTTCACACTTTAGCACCACCTTCTTTCAAATCTGTGGTGTGGGGACATTTCAGTTTTGCCGTTGAGTATAATGCAGAGGAAGACAAAATGGTAAACAAAAAAATTGTTTTACATTGTTTTACACGTGTCGCCTACTCAAATGGAAACACTTCCAACATGACTGCACATCTACGGTGCCATCACCCAGCGATATCACTGTCTAAAAGCAGGATAGCAGAGCAAGTAATACAGTCATTCACAAAGCAACAGTCCCTTGCTGATTCCTTCCAGCATACATACCCAACTGGTTCTGAGAGATACAAAAAATAATGAAGGCAAGTTCCTCCCTGTAGCTTTTGCTACATGGGGGAACTTGCATTCATTATTTTTTGTATCTCTCAGAATGACACCTTTGTGTCCCAGGGACCTCTGTTTTGAGTGAGAGAATTTTCTCCACTGCCGGAGACATTGTAAGACCAAACCACTCTCGCTTTGCTGCTGAGAATGTTGACAGGCTTATCTTTTTACAGAAGAACCTCAAAATACAGGAATAGATAGCTGACCTAAGTGATATTGCACTTTACATTCTGAATGAAGGCTACTGTACTGGAGTACAGGTAAGTTGAATTGAGATCGTTAATTTATGTTTACTGAAGTACTGTTACGATCCATGGTTGTCTGCCCCGTGTTTCTCGTGTCACCGTCACGGACTCCAATTACCATGATTCCCGACCCTCATCACTGTGTCATTGTTCTCACCTGATTTTCGTTTTGTTATCATCATGTCTGTGTATTTAAACCCCGCTGTTCCTCCATTCCCTTGTCGATCGTGGTTTGCTCATGTTCGGATGTAGATGTCGTGCCTGTCTTGCTGTGTTCATCCTGCTCATGTACCCTTGAATGTTTTTATGTTTTTGTTTCAGTTCTCCCATCGTGGATGTTTCCTTTGTTCCTGTCTGTCTAGTTTTCACCTTGTTCAATAAAACCTGCGTGTAGATCCTCATTCCTCGTCTGCCTCCTCCTGCTAAACGTTACAGAACGATCGACCAAAATATGGATCTAGCGGCTCTACAAGCGAACTGTCGTCTACTCAGCCTAATGCAAGAGAACCGTCCTGTGGAGGACCACATCCGCGATTTTTTCGAGCTAGCGAGTGTCACGGACTTCCCAGACTCCTCCCTGGTGGTTTTCTTCCGGGCCAACCTGAACAGTCTCGCCGTTCACTGTGGGCGTCGTCGAAGAGGACGTTGGCCTGGGTGGAGGTTGGCCTGCTGGCAGGCGGGAAGGGACGAGCCATGGACGATTGGTGACCCCCCAGTCATCCATGGCTGGTCCCTTCGTGCCTGCCAGGCCATGCCAGCCACGGTCAGCAATCCAGCAAGGTCAGCCTCGCCCGCCCGGAGGAGGAGGAGAAGAGGGAAGGCTTCTGCTCTCCAGCCTCCGCCTTCCACGGCTCCGTCCCCAGAACCTCCTGTGGCTCTGCCTTCTATGTCCAACAAACCAGAGCTCACGCATACCACGGCCAACAAGCCAATGCCTGCAGCACGAACGTCAGCGAGCCAGTGCCTGTAGCCTCAAACGTCAGTGAGCCAGTGCCTGTAGCCTCGAACGTCAGTGAGCCAGTGCCTGTAGCCTCGAACGTCATTGAGCCAGTGCCTGTAGCCTCAAATGTCAGTGAGCCAGTGCCTGTCACCTCGAACGTCAGTGAGCCAGTGCCTGTAGCCTCGAACGTCAGCCACCCAGGGCTCCGCCTTCCACGGCTCCGCCTCCTAAGCCTCCCTCGGCTCCGCCCCCTGAGCCTCCCTCGGCTCTGCCTCCAGAGACTTCTATGGCTCCGCCTTCCATGGCTCCGCCTCCTGAGTCTACCAGAATGTCGCCTCCAGAGCCTCCCTCAGCTCCGCCTCCTGAGTCTACCAGAATGTCGCCTCCCGAGCCTCCCATGGCTCCACCTTCCACGGCTCCGCCTCCTGAGCAACCCATGGCTCCGCCACCAGAAACTTCCATGGCTCCGCCTACCACGGCTCCGTCATGATGATGAAATTTTTTTTTATTTTTAACATTTAGGAATTCATATGTTCCCCAGTTTGTATATGGGCTACCAGCAGCTGTGAGCTGTCAGTGTTCATTTTTATATTTTTTTATTTTATATTATACAATGCACTTTTTTTTCTTTTTTGCTTTAAAGTAAAATAAAGAAAGAGTATTTCAATACAAAATAGTATTTTTTTCTCCTCTTACTGTTCCTGTCGCCTAAGCATAGAATAACCAAAAACACTGATGTAGCAAGCCATCGGAACCGAACCAAACTGAAAACCGTGGTTAAAAAACTGAGGTATGTATTGAACCATGGGATAAATGTATTGTTGCATCCCTACATTTTACCAATGTGCTCGCATGAGAATTCATATGTATTCTAACTATGGCTGTCAATTGAATGTCTAGGTTACGAATATAACCTCCGTTCCCCGATGGAGGGAACGAGACGTTGTGTCAGAGAAGCGACACTAGGGGTCTCTCTTGAGCACCGAATATACCTCTGATCTATGAAAAAAAAACAATGAGAAGTTGGCAGCTAGTATTTGCATACACCACCCCCGGACATACGGGTATAAAGGTGAGACAAATACTAGAGTTCATTCAGGATTTTTATGAGGAGCTAGAAATGGTCCAGCCACTACAGTGGCTCGGCTCAGCGAAGTGGCCGGGAAGGACACAACGTCTCGTTCCCTCCATCGGGGAACGGAGGTTACATTCGTAACCTAGACATTCCCCTTCTGTCGCTCTCTCCACGTTGTGTCGGAGAAGCGACACTAGGGGTCCAATTTAAATTACGCCATGCGCTGAGCCATGTACGTGGTCTGACTCAGGAGCGGGCAGGTGTTTTTTACATGCCAGACGACCAGCTGTATCAGACTACACGTACCCTTCCCAAATGCCCCACAAAAGTCATCGGAATCCTTTTGGTTACCCTGACAGGGGAACAAGGCGACACTTGCCAACCTGGGAATGGGCCAAGCCTGGCTGGGCCTCTTTTCTCTCTAAGTTTCTCGCATAGAGCAATAGACAGCGGGGGCCCTTACACGCACTGAGGGAAGGGGGTCTTACCCAATTTCCTATTCTTTCAGGGGGAAAAGACCCCTGGAGACCACCCCTACCCAGCTGGGGAGGTAAGGTGGTGAATACATCACATGTGTTTTTATGCGACACATGGAAGTGGCGAGGTGGAAGAGAGTTGCTACAACACGGCGGACCCATGAGGGCTAGGGAGGAATCGACCAGGGATTCGAGTTGAGTGGAATCTCCTGGGAAAAAAAGATGCACAGTTTTACCTCAACCGAGGGAAAGGGTGCTATATGCAAGCGATTCACCCGGCCAGCCCATCATCAGCGTGTTAGTGAGTTCTACTGGCTCGGACCTGAGAAAACACGGGATGAAACTGACTCAACCCTGAGATTGTAATATCTCTTGGGTGTTGCCCAACCCGCTGCTATACTGATGTCTGCCAGGGAGGTACCCCTGGCCAGTGCCCATGAGGACGCAACACTCCTTGTCGAGTGAGATCAGCTCCGCAAGGGGGGGGCACGGCCTGAGTGTGATAAGCCAATGAAATGGCATCTACTACCCAGTGAGAAAGCCTCTTTTTGGAGACAGCGTTTCCTTTCCGCTGTCCCCCAAGGCATACAAAGAGCTGCTCAGAGTGTCTAAAGCGCTGCGTGCGGTCCAGATAGGTATGCAAAGCACATACCGGAAACAGCAACGATGGGGCTGGGTCTGCCTCCTCCCGGGACAGCGCTTGCAGGTTCACTACCTGGTCACTAAAGGGAGTGGTAGGAACCTTGGGCACGTAGCCCGGTCACCTTAGGATCACATGAGTGTCTGCCGGACCGAACTCCAGGCAAGTGTCGCTGACAGAGAACGCTTGCAGGTCCCCGACCCTCTTGATGGAGGCGAGCGCAATCAGCAGGGCAGTCTTAAGAGAGAGGGCCCTGAGTCCAACTGATTCTAGCGGCTCGAAGGGAGGTCTCTGAAGGCCCGTGAGGACTACCGAGAGGTCCCAGGAGGGGAACAGGCTTGGCCGGGAGGGATTTAACCTCCGGGCGCCTCTTAGGAACCTGATGATTAAGTCATGCTTACCAAGGGACTTGCCGTCTACTGCATCGAGGTGGGCCACGATAGCAGCAACATACACCTTCAAGGTGGATGGGGACAGCCTCCCCTCCAACCTCTCATGCAGGAATAGGAGCACTGACCTAACTGCGCACCTCTGTGGGTCTTCAGCCCGGGAAGAACACCAATTTGCAAACAAGCGCCACTTCAGGGCGTAGAGCTGCCTGGTGGAAGGGGCTCTAGGAGGAGTACGAGATCCGAGAACCAGGCCCGGGTTGGCCAGTATGGAGCCACTAGTGTGACTTTCTCCTCGTCCTCCCTGACCTTGCACAGCACCTGTGCAAGAAAGCTCACTGGGGGAAATGCGTACTTGCGCAGCCCCATGGGCCAGCTGTGTGCCAGCGCCTCTGCCCCGAGGGGAGTCTGCAATGCTGCCTCAGCTATGTTCTTGCACTGAGAATATAACCCATTGGAGAGAAATCGTTCATTCCGAGCTCGGACGGAAGCCAGTAAGCGTGCCGGGGAGGCGGGTGGTTCGCGGGGATTTATTCGGCGAACACAGCCCGTCATTGTCCCCAAATCGCCTTCATCACCCACGGCGCCTGCCCCAATCCCGTGGGAAGGAGGCGAGGCGCGGGGGTGGCTGAAGTGGCTTTCTCTCATGACAAAAGAAAGCCTACGACCGCAATGCTGTCATGGCTATGTTCTCGCCCTGAAAACATAGACAATTCATAAAATCGCTGCCTGCATGTAATCGCAGTTCAGGTACGCCAGGCAGCTTTTATGACCATCGGAGGTGGAGAGAAATCATCCGCATCCAGAAACTACACAGAGGCGGAAAAATGTCTTTAAAAAGACGCGTCCTGAAAAGGACGTTTAACGCAGCTGTGTATTGCTCTTTTAGAGAAAATCACTCTTTTAAACAACTCTCTTAGAGTTTGGGTTTCTGCACTGTCGAAGCGCCCAGGGGCAATTGCACTGCCGTGCAAGAAGAAGAAGGAGAAATCGCCACTGTAATGCACCATCAATCCAACAGCATGCAGAGTGTCAGAGGAATACTGGAACTGGTGTGATCTCACACGAACAGCATGCACAACCATCAGCTCCGAAGAAAATTTCTGAGAAACTCTAGTATTTGCCTCGCCTTTTATACCCGTATGTCCGGGGGCGGGGTATGCAAATACTAGCTGCCAACTTCTCATTGGCTTTTTTTCATAGATCAGAGGTATATTCGGTGCTCAAGAGAGACCCCTAGTGTCGCTTCTCTGATACAACGTGGAGAGAACGACAGAAGGGGAACACATTAATTCAGTTTGATTAATTAAATAAACAATACTGCATTAAAAATGTACGCAATTAATCATGTCCCTGGACCATAATTCAAGTTTAAAGTACCACCTGTTTTCTCCAGGGGGCAGTAATCGAAACTCCAACTGTATTGGCAGCATTCAGCTTATACAGAGAACAAACCACACAGACAGACAGCACAACACAAGGATTGCATTCCATTTCAAATTTGTATCCCCTTCCCATGGAAACTTCACTCTGTCTCATGGACTCGGATATATATGTGATCAAAATCCCACCAAATGTTTTGCGGTCACAGATCCAAAAATAATAAGCATGAATCAAAAAATAATAACGCAAATAAAAAAACAACAAGCATGAATCATAAATATATAAACACATTTAAAATATGCTGCAAAAAAAATAAAAAATAATACATTTAAGCAAAGTAATCAGAATTGCAAATAAAATCATGTTTTCCTTGGTTATATTTCTGTTTTTTGGGCTCTCTGACAATTACGCTTACGCTGCATTTTTCTTTGCTTTTGTTTGCAAGTTCTGCGCTTGGAGTAAAGTTCATGTAAATCAGGGTGCGTTTTGTGTCCCTATTTGTCAACTAGTTCTTGATCAACAGCTCCTCCTCCAACCAATCATTCGAAGAGGGGAATGACATCACTCCAATGCAACTCGATGGCTGCTGCTCAATATTGTATTATTTGTGGTTGATAGATACGCTGCTTGTGTCTGTTTTGAGTATTTTCTCCCAGCTCTGGGAAACAATGTGTTGTCCAAGTAGGCCATTATCATAGTCCTTTAGTAGAGTCTTTAGTTTAGGCATTATTTAAGGCTTCCTTGTGTGTAGGTTATTGGCTGCATATCTTAAAAAAAAGAAAACAAGGCTGGGTTGGTGTTGATGTGTGATGCGTTTTTTTAATAGCTGTTCCAATATAGTCACGAGTTCAGAACCCAACTTGAACGGGGGGGAAGTGAGGGGAAGTGCTTAGGGGAGTTAGCGAGTGAATGTAAAAAGTGAAGTGGAACGGTATGTTTATGACACAACACAACAGAGAAACTGCAGAAGCATCTGTCTGACGCAGGTGTATGTTGACGCGTCCTTAGACAAGCCCTTATAAAAAAAAAAATCTATTTCGGACTGATTGACAAATTCACTTGCAAAATGGATTGCTGTTAACTGTAGGACATTGATTGGCTTATGCTCAATAATATGGAAATAAACAATATATTGGATTCTAAAGCCACTTTATGTATTGACTTTTTTGGTAACACTTTACAATAAGGTTACATTTATTAACATTAGTTTATGCATTAGGTATCATGAAAAAACAATTAACAATATATTTTTATAGCATTTGTTAATCTATTAATTTAGTTAATAAAAATACAATTGTTCATTGTTAGTTCATATTCATAGTGGATTAATGTTAACAAACATAACTTTTGATTTAAAAAATGTATTAGTGTTTGTTAAAATGAACATTAACTAAGATTAATAAATGCTGTAAAAGTATTACTCATTGATAGTTCACTAATGTTAACTAATGTTAACAATTGGATCCTTATGGTAAAGTGTTACCATCTTTTTTTATGCTTTACTCATTTACCACAATAACATATTGCTTTTTTATTATCTGTATTATATATTTTTATTTTATATATATATATAATTTATTTGTATTTATTTTTGGATATTTAAGCATAACTATTTATAATTGTTTAATCAAATATTGAATTATTACTATTTGAGGGGCTTTTTCTGAAAATATGTATATGCAATTAATTGGGATTAATTTGATTAATTAATCAGCATACCATAATTTGATAAAAAATTTAAATCAATTAACAGCCCTAATTCTTCATTCTTCATCATCTTCCCATATCTGTCTTGGGTTTTGTGTCTCTCTGTCTTACATCATACCCTGCCTCCTTGTTTGTCTTGTTTGTTCCATGTCGGTCCTGTTTGTCAGTCCTGTTTTGTCTCAGCTCGGTCCAATTGGTCCTGTGCCCCGTTCTCCTCTGCCCCAGCCTGGATTGTCTATTTTGTCTGTTGTTTATGTATGTTTTTTCACAGAGTCCATTCCCCAGTCGCTGCCAATGCTCCTGACCACGGAGACCATTCTCAAGTCGCTGCAAGTGCTCCCAGCCACGGTGGCCATTCCCCTGTCACTGCCTGTGCTCACAGCCACTAAGAATGTTCCACTCTCCGTGCCAGAGCTCATGACCAAGGAGGTCATTCCACTGTTACTGCCAGTGCTCACGACCAAGGAGACCGTTCCCCTGTCACTGCCAGTGCTCACGAACAAGGAGACCGTTCCCCAGTTCTCACGGCCACAGAGGCCATTCCCCAGACTTCCATCCCTTTCCCTTGTGTTTTCTGTTAGTGTTTGTTTTCTCTGTCTTGTGCATTGTTTGATGTTAAAGTTTTGGGATGCTGGGAGGGGGGTACTGCCATGGTCCTGTCACTCTGTCAGTCTGGGGTTTTTTTCTGACAGGACCATGGCATCATCATCCCATGTCTGTCTTGGGTTTCGTTTCTGTCTTTGTGCGAGCATCTTGTTTCATGTCTTGAGTATGGTGTCTGGGTCCTGACTTCCTGTCTGGTTCTGTTTCGGTCTGTGTCGGGATCCAGACATGTTCTGTCTGTTATTGACGTGGGTGCATCGTGCTTATGTCATCTATGCAGCCTGCACTCATGTCAATAGTTTATGTCAGTCTTTTGCAAACCCGGGTGTGCCTCACATTGCGCGCCTGGGTCATGAGCTGTCTATACGTTGTACTGAGGTTCGGTCACTTCAGTGTGAGATTTCAGGTTTGTTTATGGCCGAACTCTCGCATAGGTTACTATGCATTCTCTTGACTTATTTTTCAGTTGGCATGAGCATATATTGCCTTATTGTCTTGGTGATGTGCGCTCATGCCATTCGGGTGTTTTGTTGTCTTGTGAGAGCACGTGGCTTTGTTTTGTTTGTGTATCACCATGTGTCTCTGTCTTGCGTCATACCCCGCCTCCTTGTTTGCTTATTATTAGTTAATTTACCTCACCTGTCCCCTGTTAACCCATTTGATTTCTCTACCTATTTTAGCCTCCTTGTGTGTGCTGTCAATTCCCAGTTCATTTTGTTTGTTCCACTATGTCGGTCCTGTTTCTCGGTCCTGATTTGTCCCAGCTCTGTCCGTTCGGTCCTCCAATTGTTAATTGGCCCATTCTCCTCTGCCCCAGCCTGGATTTTCTGTTTCCCCTACTGGGTAGATTATGTTAGTTTTTTCCTCATTGTGGGAGGTTATGTTGAATTTAGTTTTTGTTTAAATAAATCCTTGAATTTTTCTACTCTGCATTTTGGTCCTATTCTTCTCTACTGATTATCTATATCAATAAAATAGATATTATACAAATTAATTTATTTAATAAAGGATTCACAAATATTTAACCTCTCTAAAGCTGTAAAATTGTTTACATTTTAGATACTGTCAATATGTTCATAATATTATACATTTCAACGTCTATCCAAATGTATGAATAGCAATTTATAATAATGAGATCGGACTGGAACTACACCTGTGGTTACTCTGCTAGCACAGCTGTGTGAATTTGAGGGGCACTGACTTCATACATCCACTAAAAATGATCTTGAGACCAGTTTGTTAAAATAATTTCAATAACTGCTTAGAAAATTGAAGTTGGTTCTAAAAAAGTTCTAGCAGCATTTATTAGCAGATGGAACTTGGTTTGAAACCTAATGCAATGTAATTCATACATTTTTAAGATTTAATAAAGTGTCCAAATACTTTTTGGGGTGGCTCTACTTCTTGCCTCTCACTGTCTTACTAACATGTTGGGTAAGGGAGAACTTCTTGTCTAGTTCTTCCTTCTTCCTCAGTGGTACAGACATTGAGAAGCCCATTTTGCCCCAAGGGAAATTAAACCCCCTTGCTCTTGCCATTCCACTTACTTCCACCATATCTAATCTAGACAAACTCCTTTTCTCCTCTGAGATCCCCTGGCATAGCTATCAATCTTAGTCAAAACTTTTACTAAGATTGAGTACCTAATTTAATCCTCTATCTATCAGATTCTTCTTAAATTATGGCCTCCTTTAGCAGTGCCATACGATAGAAGATTCGCAAACTGGAAAAGTTTGTGTTACACACATGACCTTTCTTGCAATTTCTGTGGTCTGCAAGGTTAAACTCCCTGTGCAACTGAGGAAGCAGACGATTAGTGCTATCCATCAGTCTCCAGTCATTTTAATTATTATGATTGAATTATACTATCTTCCAATTACATAAGAGTAAGCCTACTTCAAATGACTAAGAGTAAGACTATGTGTGCATGTGAAGAATGCACATCTATTAGACAGCGATATGTTGCCTTTATTGATTTACTATTAGGAGATGAATCACTGTTCAGTTAGGACAACTCTCTGAGATAGATTAGAGATTTTTATTTATTATAATGACAGTGAAGTAAGCTTAGTCTTGGTGGACTAGATCTGCTTCATGCATGCTGCTGCTGCTGCTTGACATGAGTCAATATGCTGCTGCTCTTAGCATGAAAACATGATATGCGGCTGCTACTGTACCAACATCAAGATAAAGCCCTCTGTAAAGCACATCTAAACACGTGGTGCTGGGGAGGTGGAGGGATAATGCTACACATACTGCACAGCTGTAGCCATTTCCCAGTGTATTGCGTGAGGTGAGTAACAGATTTATTTATTTTGACACAAGGGAAATCTTCTGATTGGGTGTGTAGGACAAGGTGCACCTGCTCTAACTATCAGCTTGCCATGTAGAGTTTCTAACTGAACTTACTTGTCATCTCAGTTAGGACATTTCTCTGAGATAGATTAGAGATTTGAATTGATTATAATGACAGTCTTGGTGGACTAGATCTGCTTAATGCATGCTGCTGCTTGACATAGTCAATATACTGCTGCTGTGAATCCAATGTAAGCAAAATGACTATGTGTAAGGGTGATTAAAACTAAGTGATTCAGACAAGCTGCTGAAGACCAGCGTCCCATTTCTTTGTGGCAGAGGGAACCTTGGATAGAGCAGTAGTTGCTGCTCTGCTCATGGAGGAGTGCTGGTCTATGCTTCTGGATCAAGTCTTTGGTTAGACATGGTTGCTTAGCTGGAGGACAACCACAAACTCATCATGGGTTCACATCGCTAGAAGGAAGAGAGGATCCAAGGCAAAGGTGGAGTACCAGAATCGTAGGTATCGGGACGTGACAATCGATATACCATGGCATGTCCATTTATGAATGCTGAAAGGAAGACAGCACGTTGATAGTTGTCATGGAATCGTAGTATGAGGTCTAAAGAACACTGAATGAGAGTTTACATGTGGATCCTCCAGACCTTAAAACCCATAAAGCTATGAGGAAAACAAATCCTAGAGCTGATGTCTGATCAAAAACACTAGACCTTGACCGATGTGCATCTTACACAGTTACAGAAGTGAGAGAGAGCTAAATGTTTAACTTATTTATACATTTTTTAACTTATTTATAAATACCGGAAGACGGATGGGTGAAACTAATGGTGTTGGATCCCTCATAGATGGAAATAGATGGAAATGAGCTGCTACTAGGGTGGCTCAAGAGTTTGGTTGCAAATTACAAGTTAAAAACAATTACTACATGCAAATATAATGACAGTTGTTGGAAGAGCGGGATCAGACAAAACTAGCAGAGGATTGGAATAGCTCAGGCAGGTCATGGGGAGTGTGAATTTAGTCATCCCTGACATCATATTTTAGCAGCAGTATTCATGAATAGAGGGTTTAGGAGGTGCCAGTGATCTTAATATCATTAACCTGATTTGGTAAATAATAATGAATTTTAAATATGCAGTTCATCTTAGTTGACACTACTATTGATATAATGAATCAAATAGTTGCAAATAAATAATAGTGACCATTATAACAATATTGACTAATGGGTAACACTTTACAATAAGGTACTATTTGTTAAGATTAGTAAATGCATTATATCATAAATAAATAATAAACTATATATTTGTTACATTATTTATTAATATTTGTTAATGTTAGTTAATAAAAATACAATTGTTGTATTTTTTGCAGGTATGACAAAGTCTGAAGTCAAAAGAACAAACTCTAACATGAACACACATGCTCAGGCATATGTTCCGCGACACATTCCTCCAGCTAGCACACCACCTCTGGTGGAGCCTTTGGCACAGTATTTGGCACAACGAGACCTTGTCAATTCAGGACTGTACCAGTTTGACGATATGGCCGAGAATTACCGGTCATGGTACTCCTCATTCACCAGTGCTGCTGGTGAAGTTCACCTCACAGCAACCCAAGATTTGGACCACATGACTAAATAGCTTTGAAAGAAATCTGGTGAACAGGGGAAACGCATATGCTCAGTGCATATCTGCAACCCCAATCTAGCTTTACACAATGCATGGGAGAGACTACGTGAGTGCTATGCTGCCCCCGAAATCATTGAAAAGTCACTTTTTCACCAGTTGGACAGTTTTCCTAAGATTAGAGCCAAGGACCACTCCAAATTACGTGAACTTGGGGATTTGCTTATGGAGATCCAAGGCGCTAAAGAAGACCGTTATCTCACCAGTCTGTCGTATCTCGACACTTCGCGTGGAACTGGACCAATTGTAGACAAGCTTCCATTTGGGCTTCAGGAGAAGTGGATATCTTATGGGTCATGGTACAAAGAAGAGAACCACGGTCGCTTCTCTCCCTTTGAGTATTTTTGCAACTTTGTATGCTATGAGGAAAAGAAGCAAACGACCCTAGCTTCATCCATCAAGGCAGTACCACAACACTCACAAAACCAGACAAATCTAGTATGAAGAATATTAATCCCATTTCAGTGCACAAAACTGATGTGTCTAAAACCAATGATGACCCTAACAAAAACTGCCCACTACACAACAAGCCCCACCCTCTGAAAAAATGCATTCAGGATAAAGAGGGGGATAAAGGCCGACTGCGGAGGATTGTGCGGGAGAGAGAGATAGGTTACGGACATGTCCGTCAGTGTGTGTTTGTCTTTTAAGTTTCTCATTAAACTATTATTTATATTGTCAAGCCGGTTCTCGCCTCCTCCTTCCCATTGACCCTCCTTTCCATTGACCCTCTTAACACACATGACGGACATGTCCGTAAACTATCTCTCTCTCCCGCACTATCCTCTGCAGTCGGCCTTTATCCCTCTCGGAGGCTTGATTAGCCTGATAAGGGACTGGGTGTGTATGATCACGACCCAGTCCCGCCCTTCGCCCTGCCACATATGCATATATATATATATATATATATATATATATATATATTTGAATTTGAATTTTATTGTTGAGGATAACCCCTTGAGATGGAACATCTCGTTTTTGAGGGGGTCCTCGAGACAAAGACAAAGATAATATAATACATATACATTCACTCACACTAAAGCTCTACCTCATCCCGCCATGCCCTGCCCGCCCAGCTCACCAGGCCCACTGGGGCCACCAACTCCTTATTAGAAACAAATCCATATATAAAACATATTGCAGTATTAAGATGCATGACAACATTTAGCCCTTACATACACATATGTCTATACATACATACATACATACATAATGTATACGCACACCTACACCCATACTCGCATATGTACACATAAAAAAAAAATAATAATAAATAATAAAAAAAAATATATATATATATATATAAATAAATAAATAAGTATCCAGATATAAGGGGTATAAAAACAAAGTCCAGTCACACATGAGGAAAACATTTGCAGCAACAGTTTGCTTGCAAGTAAGTAAAGAGAGATATTTTGAAGGAACACAATGATTTGACAGATCTTAGAGACCTGGGCAGGCTATTCCAGTCTGAGGGGGCTTTGAATTTAAAAGCACGTCTACCACTCTCTTTGAAAATGTTTGGTACAGTGAAGGAGAGATATTCAGTGTGTCTCAATCTATAGCTGTGTTTAGATTATATAGATATATAGATAGATAATTAAAATGCATTACATACTCGTGGCAGAAGAGTTTATCATTGATAAGATAATACAAAAACGGATTTGAATGCAATGTATTGTTTACTACCATATTATTGAACATAAACCAATCATTGGCATGCAGTTCACAGCAATCCATTTTGCAAGTGAATTTGTCAATCAGTTCAAATATGTCCTCAAAAACAAAAGTAATTGCTGTACACAAACACTGCCATTTTTGTTTATGGTAAAGTAGTCGCATAACCCAATATGTCACCATTTGGTTCTGAAAGGCTCCAGATTGCCCTGGCCATGAACCAGTGGAGCACAGGCCCGGCATGCGAACCATCGCCATTTCGGTGGAAAAGAGCTAATTGTGAAGTCGCAGGAATCCGATGGGAATGCCGGAGCGGCAACGTGTCCTGCCAAAGAAAGCTGCATGTGGTGATTTTTGATTGCTACAATCTATATAGATTGTTTCATTGTAATCTTGCTGCAACTACTGGAATGTTATTTGAAGATATGTCAAGGTTTTACATTATAGCTGGAGGATAGAAGGTACCAATGCAACATTGGTGTTGTCATCTTGCCTCGGCTTGATTATCATTGTCTCAGGCGAAGTCAGAACTTGAGTTCGGTTGGTGGAGAAATTTTCCTGGTGTAGCGGGGTACGGCTGGTCGAGGATAGATAGGGCGGCAGCACCGGCCGAGGGGGGAAGCTCGCTGCCGATGCCGCCACGGAAGCGACAATAAAAGAGCAGACTACGCCACCCTGTATTTAACAGAGAAAGAATAACCCAAATCGAAAAGGGCACACAGGTTCGTTGTTTCAAGACAAGAGGGCAAGAGACGTGACTACCAAGGTACAAAATATTTTATTCAGCTATACAGATTAATCATAATGGGCACTGAATGCTCATTTCGTGCTTTAAAAGTGTATTAAAATTATGAGTACCACAATCAGCTGCATAGTTTGTAGTAGGCTTCACACACCCATAAACTTATACACTAATGCCAAAGGCTGAGGCTTACCAGGAGCAGGAAGGCTAGCTGGGGGCAGCAATTCCCCGATAAAGACACGTCACCCCCAAGTGTACACTCTCTCACACGCACATACACACACAAACACAGGTGAGTCAGTTGTAGACGCACAGCACTCCACAGGTGAAAAGGGGCACTACCACCATTTAACGCGGGGAACAGCTAGCCCCCTGCACTAGGCCTTCAGCTCCTGAAAACACAGAAGAGGAAATTAACTAAATACACCTAAAAACAAAAAAGACAAACTGATTTTCAACATACAACACATATGTCAGTGAAGGGCAGAGATAATGACAAATCACCATAACAGAACCAACTTCACACAAACAATAACAAATTAAAATGGTTTCAATGAATACAAAACACCATTTCCAAACTCTGATAATCTCTGTGGCTCAGGATACACACAGAGGACGAATCTCACTTCTCTGTGAGAGAGGAAAAAGCACTTCTGAAGCCAGAGACAGAGTTTATAAATGTAAACATACAAAAACAAAATGTTTTTGTATTCACTTACCAAAAGTGTTGAAGCTACAGCCATAATTACAGCTGCACACACACACACACACGGCTGTATGGAACAGCTGACTGAATGAAGGCAGCAATTGGCCAGCGGAGCTCGATACGAGCCCTCGCGCAAACAACCGCTGAATCAAATATAACGAAACTAACATTAACACAAGGTAACAGAGCCACACAGTTAGCCTAACGTTGAACATAAAAACAATCAATGACGACAACACATACCTACTGAGCGGAAACGCCCAATACCGGAGAAGGGGGGGGGGCCATTAGACCATGATGCGCATCTAGGTGGCACATAGCCGCTCTAATATACCCCACGAATGCACGCTGATAGGCTATAAACGAAACCACCGAATAAGGGGCGGGATATAATAAAACAGACAGATGCGCTGTTCTTATGCACGCCGCATAATACAAAATCACATTAAAAAGTTATTATGCATAACCGGGAAAATCATGGTTACACCCAAATTACAACATTAGGAAGGGGGAAACTGCTACAAGACATTAGTCTGTCTCACTACACTGGTAAAAAATCCTCCAGGATTCTGGACTTAGAAACCAAGAAATTCAGCATGTGAATCTTGTTTGACACTGTACATGACAAGACTGCCACACATACTGCGCTGCTGTAGCCATTTCCCAGTGAATTGTGTGAGTAGTAGCTTTATATATTTTTACTCAAGGGAAAAACTTCTGATTGGATGCATAGGATGAGGTACACATGATCAACCAATCAGCCACGGCATGTAGAGTTTCTTACTTAATTTCTTGGGGCTGAAAACTAAGTTGATAATTTTACTTTAGCAGATACATTTTCAAATTAGCATAGCCCTTGTTTGACAGTTAAACTGTCATATTGTCTTTTTGTAAGACTGAGACAGATGATATTGTGAACACATACTGTTATTACTCATTTGTATTTTCAGTTATCAGTTACAATATCATAATATCATAATACAAGACAAGGTAATGCAAGCTATTTATATAGCACATTTCACACATATTGGTAACTCAAAGTGCTTTACATAGAGATGATCAAAAAAACAATACAAGATACATAAAATTAATTAAAAAAACATTAAGAACATTAAATAAAGAAAAATAGTTTGTATTTATTGTCTTGAACCAGATCATCTCATTGCTGATTGTCAGGCATGGAAAGGGAAGAATCCCTCTGCTCAACCCGGAAGTATTTTGAATGTTACATCTGTTCATTCCATATCATAGCCTTTCCCACAGTGTTCTGCATTCAAGCCATTCATGCTGTCTGGTACAATTGCAATAGCCTAGACAAATCACCATTCTATGAGACAAAGAGGCAGGCTAGTCTCTCACCTCAGATGACTGCTTCCATTTTCAGCTAAGACATTTATAGGGACTAAAGTGCCAGTTCCTGGTGTTGAACTTGGTTGTATGGATGTTCCCATTGATAATGTCAATCTGAAGTCTGAATTGATTACTGAACTTGTGAAAGTTGGTGTGCGGTCCAAACTCCATGTTGAAGGAGTCGTTTCATTTTGGGAAATTATTTGGTGGGAAATAAAGTGTGTTGTGCTTAATCGACCCTTTAGCTGTGTGAGGTGTCCAATTGTCAAAAATCCCTATGATAATCGCTTCAGATCATGTTGAGTTCCAACTGGTGGTTGATGTGTTGCTCCATTGGCATTCCATTTAAAATGTGCCTTAATGCTTATGTTGTGCATAATTTGTCATGCTGTGGTTTGACATTTAAGGGTGGAGGTGTTATGTCCAGTGATGTAATTTGTACATGTTGCTGTTTTTGTCCTGTTGTTGATTTTTCCCCCTCATTTCTCTCCTAGATTTATTTTGCTCTCTACCTCTCTCTGTCTCTCTCTCTCTCTCTCTCTCTCTCTCTCTCTCTCTCTCTCTCCCACCTGTCACATCACGTGGCTCGTTGTGCATGACACCGCAGAGAGTCGCAGTATGTGGAGGCTCATGCTACTCTCCGCAATCCACGCACAATTGACCACGGGCCCCATTGAGAGCGAGAACCACTAATCATGACCATGAGGAGGTTACCTCATGTGACTCTACCCTCCCTAGCAACTGGGCCAATTTGTTTGCTTAGGAGACCTGGCTGGAGTCCCTCAGCACACCCTGGATTCGAACCCGTGACTCCAGGGGTGGTAGTCAGCATCAATACTCGCTGTGCTACCCAGGCCCCCCAAATTTTTACTTTTTAATACTTAAGTACAATTTAATTTGAATACTTTTTTACTTTGATTTGACAACTTGTTTTGGCTAGATACTTGGACTGTTAATTGCAGCCTTTTCTCATGAAATTAATGTGACAAACATTTTTGCAAACCAAAATTATGTGCTTTATTACACCTTTGGCTCCAGTTTCCCTGTGAAATGTCCAGCAGGGGGCACCAAAAGTGAGTTAATTTATGATGTCATCAGACAAGGCTTTTAAGGTGAATATTAGATGAATGTGTTAATAAGTAAAACTAAAACTGTAGCCTAAACCTAACAGATAGTGTTAAAAATATATAAATCAGAAGTGAACAAAACAGACATCCTTACCCTTAACCAATGCCTTAACCTAACCGATAGTTCTTAAAAATAAAATTTGACATCTAAAACATTTACTGAAGCAACCATGTCATTTTTGGTCAATTCTTTGGCAATTTCGCTTCACTTTCACTCCAAGCGTCCTTGGCAAGTCTAAAGTCCAACACGCTACGAGGTGAGCTAGAGCAGAAGCTAATCATGTTGGAATACGTGTGTATATGTAGGTGGGTCTATATTACAAGAATTTAAATGTCTGGTTTTTCAAATGATATCAGAGCATAGCAGTGTGTGTTTAACAGAGTTAAAATAGAGTGTTTATTCACCTTATGCACCATTGAAATAAGAAAGTTTTGAAAATGTTGTGTTTGAACATCCAGTCTGAACATCCAGTTATCTTTAAAATACAATGTCCAGAAAAAGGCACGAGTTTATATGCTGTCTCATTGTACTGTACTTACATTTAAAGAACCTGCGTTTAATTTTATCTGCCGACATCGGTATAATACTTTATCCTGTTTTCAATTGCAACATGTGGTCTTGCTGAGTGAACCTAAAGTGAGATCAGTTTCATGCAAACTCAAAAGAGATATCTTTGATATTGTGAAGATGGCATAGCATTATAGCTTGTGTTATAGAGAAAGGTCAGTTAGAGATTAGAGACATAATTGCACAATTCGTCATTTATATACAATGCCCTCAGTTAATACAGCCTGGCTCAATGACTTTGGGGTTATTTGGATGAGTAATTGAAGTATTTCTGCAGGTGTCAGCCATAAGATTACCTTTCCAAGACACACAACAAAGAGACATTCATATCAGTTGCCTTCAATGATAAGGCATCTTTTTAACGATTTCCTGACCGTTTTCCTGGTGCTGTGATTGACAAAACACTCTAGCCACAAATTATTTCTCTGACCAGCCATGCACCCTTTGGACAGATTGTTTTGTTATGTTTCATAGAAATAATTTGTGCATGGATTTATAGTTAACCAAATGTACTTGCTCAAAATAATTGTTCCATTTCCCATTACCATCCCCACCAACTCACCTCCATTTCATTTTAGTATTTTTATTAAAAATGGTAAACATACAAGAAACATTTTAATTCAAAATGTGAAAACATCCCAAACCCTAAGGATGTTCCAATAAAACATTTTTGAGGATGAGGACAAGTACAGATTCTTCCTTTTCAGTACTCGCTGATACGATACCTGTATTTTTGTTTACATTTTTCAGAATTCCATATCAACAGTTTTTTTATCAAATTGGTGTCTAAATATTGTAATTTTTTTTTTTACTTTTATCAAATGAAAATAGAACACATTTTTTTTACATAATATTTTATTATTTATAAAAATATGTAAAACAGTATGAGCAACCCACACATTCACTTTTAAGCGTGCAGCACATGCAAACTATATATTAATTTAATTAAATCACGATTTAATAATCACAACAGGACAACGTGATTTTAATTTGTGTGCTGAATGTTTACGAAATGACATACGTATGTCTGATGGATCTTTTTTTTTTTTGGTATCGGAGCATATTACGAATAAGAATACAAGGACATAAATGTGGTATCGGACCTGATTGCAATACCACAATAATATATACTGTGTATATTTACATGCAGATAAACAGCTTGAAGTTATATATCAAATTAAACAAGACAGCCTGCTGATTAAGATAGTAACAAGTAACAGTTCTCTTATTTAATCAGAATCAGAATGAGCTTTATTGCCAATTATGCTTAATAGAATAAGGAATAAAAATAAGTTATAATGTAATAGAATATCAAATCAAATCAAATCCCTTTATTGCCACACTACCATGTACAACAGTAGGTGAAAGTATTGTGTGCAGTTCCGAGCAACATAGCAGTCATGACAGTCACGAGACATACAGTATACCAATTACAATAAACAACATATTTACACAACGCAATTTACATATCAAATGTACACATACTTACACAACAAAAAAATTATATACAATGTACAGCAAACAATACACACAATATAGAATACACATACAATAAAAAAATAAAGAGTATATAAAAAATATATATACAGCAAATATTTGACAGTCCAGTGTGAGATATAAGATTAATAAAGTGCAGTGCTGATTATTGATCGTGAGAGATCAAATGTTCAAAAGTCTGATTGCTTGGGGGAAGAAGCTGTCATGTAGTCGGCTGGTGCGGGTCCTGATGCTGCGATACCGCCTGCCTGATGGTAGCAGTGAGAGCAGCCCATGACTCGGGTGGCTGGAGTCTCTAATGATCCTCTGAGCTTTTTTCACACACCGCCTGTTATATATGTCCTGGAGGGAGGGAAGCTCACCTCCGATAATGTGTCTGGCAGTTTGCACCACCCTTTGCAGGGCTTTGCATTTGTGGGCGGTGCTATTGCCGTACCAGGCGGTGATGCAGCCAGTCAGGATGCTCTCTACAGTATTGGTGTAGAACAGTGTGAGGATGTGCTGGTTCATTCCAAACTTCCTCAGCCGTCTCAGGAAGAAGAGGCACTGGTGAGCCTTCTTCACAAAGGCCTCAGTGTGGGCGGACCATGTGAGTTCCTCAGTGATGTGGACACCGAGAAACTTGAAACTGCTGACTCTCTCCACCGGTGCTCCATTAATGGTGATGGGGCTGTGTTCTCTGTCTTTCTTCCTGAAGTCCATCACAAGGTTTTACTGATGTTGAGGGAGACGTTGTGCTCCTGACACCAGAGTGTCAGATTGTGCACCTCCACTCTGTAGGCTGTTTCATCATTGTCAGTGATCAGACCTACCACCGTCGTAACGTCAGCAAACTTAATGATGGCATTGGAGCTATGTGTTGCCACACAGTCATGTGTGTATAGGGAATACAGGAATGGGCTGAGAACACAGCCCTGCAGGGCTCCAGTGTTGAGGGTCAGTGATGAGGAGATGTTGCTGCCCATTCTAACCACCTGGCATCTGCCTGACAGAAAGTCCAGGATCCAGCTGCACAGCGAGCTGTTTAAGCCCAGAGTTTCACATCAAGCTTGGAGGGCACTGTGGTGTTGAATGCTGAACTGTAGTCTACAAACAGCATTCTCACATATGTGTTCCTTTTTTCCAGGTGGGAGAGAGCAGTGTGTATTGTAGATGCAATGGCATCAGCGGTTGTTGCGGTAGACAAACTGCAATGGGTCCAAAGACATGGGCAGCACAGAGCAGATGTGATCTCGATTAACCTCTCAAAGCATTTGCTAATTATGGGGGTCAGAGCAACAGGGCACAAGTGATTTTGGCTTGCTTCGGTACAGGCACAAGTGGTTGACATTTTGAAGCATGTGGGGACTACAGACAGGTAGAGGGACAGGTTGAAAATATCTGTAAAAACACCAGCCAGTTGGTTCGAGCACGCTCTGATGACGTGGCCCGGAATGCCATCTGGACCCGCGGCTTTATGGATGTTCACCTGTCAGAAGGAACGAGTTACATCCGCAACAGAGACGGAGAGTGAACCATCATCTGTAGTGTAAGCCGCGAGTGCTCTCTCCACGAGGGCGGTGTTATTGCCCTCGAAATGAGCATAAAATATATTAAGCTCATCCGGGAGAGAGGCAGGGGTGTTCACGGCGGAGTTTTTATTCCATTTGTAGTCCATGATGATGTTAATTCCCTGCAACATACTTCTAGAGTCGGTGGTGTTGAACTGTCCCGCACTTGTGATGCAAAGGACCGAGTTCTGAAGAGCAGGTGAGTTGACAAATAAGCCAAAGGTGTCACAGAAGCACCACAAAATGACGTGATTGCTTAAAATTTTGTGTTTTTCACCTCACATTTGCTTTTATGACAGTATTTGTTGGGTTTAGGTTTAAGTTTTTTTTTTTTTTTTCTCGATAGAGCATTAACCTTTTACCATATCTGTTTGGGAGAACATTTTACTTGCTTTTACCTTTTCAGTGTGGACATTTCAACTGGGAACTGCCACAACAAGTGTCAAGAACCCCATTATATAATATATAGCATAATTTTCAAGAGATCAGGCACTAGAGACTCAGACTTTACACAGAGTCTAACAACTACTTTAACGTAAGGAGGGTGGTGGTTATGTATGATTTGTAATTGGTTAAACTGATGATGTTACAACTCACAGCCAGTTAGAACACTCCCCGATCTCCCCTATATATCTTAGTGAATCTGCCCATGAGTTAAGCGGTGCATTTTTCTTCAAGCATAAAAGTAGATTATATCTTAAAATTTTGATGCATTGCTCTATCAGAGAACATCATGTCATTTACTCTTTGATATAAAATTATTCAGGCTTTGTATATAAAAAAAAAAACAAGCGACAAAGTACAACGGGCATATGCATGATATCGATGATTTAAATAAGAAATCAAAGTGCATTCAATAATATGATTCGATTGAAGAGGGATTGCAATTATAAATAATTGCTGGTCTGAAGACAATGTGGGTGGATGCATTCAAAGGATCATGAAATACAATCAGACACAGCATAATTTGTCATGTACTGCTAGGGCCTTGAATGGCCATTGTGAAAACAGGATGGGAAAAATTTTATAAGATGCACTTGATAGGCTTAGAAAAATTGCCTGCAGTGTCTGATCTCTTCATCTTGGGTATCATTATTTCTTTAAGGCACATTGGACTTTTCAATTGCGCTATTTAGGATACATTTTGTGGATGCTTATGAGCCACGGCTTAAGGATTTTCACCTAAGATGAATTTCTCTGCACCTAACAGACACAAAACAACAGTGCTCAACCATTTTATGGTTGAAGTTTTATCTTTATTTATCAAATGAGAATTAATTTGGTAGAGAAAGCCCCTAAAATATTCAGTCTCAATCAATATACGATCTGAAATGGGGGGCCTTTAATAAAAGCTTGCACAATTGATTTAACAGAAAACACTTTTGGCAGTTTTATTAGATTTGCTTTTGCTCATAACTTCAGAAAGAAGCTGTATTGTCTGGAAAAACAGAGCACCTCATAACATGCTTTTATTACAGTGATCTGTTCATATCATGTCTTATTAAGCAACATTTGTCTCAGTTTATTAAGAAAGTA
The DNA here is from genome assembly GCF_025860055.1 of Xyrauchen texanus. NCBI lineage: Eukaryota > Metazoa > Chordata > Actinopteri > Cypriniformes > Catostomidae > Xyrauchen > Xyrauchen texanus. The sequence continues at coordinate 31,717,771 of NC_068309.1, read as the reverse complement.
ACACAGAAAACCCCAATACATATATATGACGTACTGTAGCAAGCAATGGCAATGACGATGACGATGAAATGTAGAACCCAAGTGCAATTTATTAATAAACGTGAAAACTATAAACATGAACACAACATACTATAAACTTGAAACATAAACATGAACTTTGCTAGGCTAGACTTGGCTTAAACTTGACTTGACATGACATGACCTGAACTTGAAACTGAAATTGTGGCTATGACATGGCATGGAGCAGGCTGAGTTGTGGCTATGACATGGCATGGAGCAGGCTGAGGCATGGCTGTGACATGGCATGGAGCAGAATCAGGCATGGCGGTGACCTGACCTGGAGAAGACTCTGGCTTGGCTGTGACATGGCCTGGAGTTGACTCTTGCATGGCTGTGACATGGCCTGGAGCTGCATTTGACATAGACAGAATCTAGTGACCTCTGTGGTCGGGGGCAAGTACTAAGTCTCGGAAACGACCTCCGTGATCGTGGGCATGAACAGAGTCTTGGGAACGACCACTGTAGTCGTGGGAATGGACAGAGTCTCGGGAGTGGCCTCTGTGATCATGGGCATGGACAGAGTCTCGGGAATGACCTCTGTGGTCATGAACACAGGCTGAGACACAGAGACGAAATCTCTTCTCCTCCTCCTGTGTGAGGCCGAAGTTGGCGGTGCAGGCTCTGGGACAGACGAGGCTGATAACGTTGGCTGTGGCAGACAGGGGTGTTGGCTCGTTGGCCATGGCAGGCATGGGCTGATTGTCAATGACGTGAAACTCTAGCTTGGCGGCCATGACGTGAAACTCTAGCTTGGCGGCCATGATGTGAAACTCTGGTTAGGCGGCCATGAGGTGAAACTCTGGCTTGGCGGCCATGATGTGAAACTCTGGCTTGGAGGCCATGTTGAGGAACTCTGGCTTGGCGTTGGCCATGTCGAGGAATTCTGGCTTGGAGGCAGCCTTCTACTTACAACTTCCTCAAATGAGCTCATTGGCATGGGCTCATTGGCAATGACATGAAACTCTGGCTCGGCAGCCATGACGTGAAACTCTAGCTCAGTGGCCATGACGTGAAACTCTGGATCGGCGGCCATGACGTGAAACTCTGGCTCGGCAGCGGCCATGTTGAGGAACTCGGCTTGGAGGTAGCCTTCTACTTACAACTTCCTCAAATGTTGCCACCCTCCCCGTTTCCACATGTGACCTTATGAAAATTTGACCAAATCGAGGCTTAAAGGTTCTTGACTATGCCACCTGGTGCCTCTCACACCAAGATATACTTTCCTGCTAAATACCTAATCTAAGGCAAGCAGGTTCATAGAAATACACCCAAGATAGACTAGACAGAGACGTGACAATACTTTATTAATCAAATTTATAATTAAAAGAGCCACACAGTCATGATAGCGGCACGGTAGGTGCAAACAAAAAGGGCTGGCCTAAAGGAAAAGACCAAGACTGGTATTGGCTGCTACCAGAGACAATATAATTGACCATACACAACAAGGCAATACTGACTCACTGTCAAGGTAGGCTACCGGTCCGGGATAAACGTGAAGTTCACCAACCGTGCTCTGAACTCTGGTGCCTACAAATCAAATACATATACACACCCAGCACACACACACATATAGGCACCGCCACTACAAGCAAGTGATTCAATCAATACTGTGAGGTGCGGTTTACCACTACAATACGCGGTGCAGTGTGTGAAGACGGACCCAGGAAACACTCCTGTGAGCAGCTACCCTAGTACTCTAGAGGAGAGAGACAGGGACGAAAAGGTTGTTATCTCTAGCAGGGTGGATAGAAGATACAGCTGGGCAAAATCTTAACAGGACTATGTAAAATACTGGAACAGCCAATACCACTTCAGTCAGATGAGGCACTAGGCGAAGGCCACGGCAACATAACCAAACAAAAGAAAATATAAAAGAAAGGCAAAATTATCGATATTGATAGTTAAGTGTATTTACACTTAACAATAGGCAAGACAAAGCAGCAGGAGCAATCTCAATGTGACATAAAATGACACAGTGGAGATACAGCCCTTGCACCGGTCTTCACAATACTTTTAGATGTTGCGTCGTAATCGCGATACAGCTACCCGGTGGGTGCCTTGTCCAAGACCTTCAGTAGTACACGGCACTACCCGGAAGCGTCTGGCAATCGATCGGACACCTTGGTTGCACAAGGGAACCACGTAATGAAACAGTACAAGATTGTACACTTTATCTGGACACCAGGGAATCTCTCTTAGCCCGTTGTAAAAACGGTTTTATAGAAAACTGGCCTAGCTGCAAATGAATTGTTAGCCACTCAGCGGCTAGCTGAGCACAGTGACGTCAGGGGGCTACCGTAGCTGCAGAGGGACAAAATTCACCCAGACAGTGTCTACTCTGCCGGTTACACACACACACCATTCCGTTATAGAGGGTGCTCCATTCAACTTCCAACCCCTTCAAATTATTTGCCTGCTGATTATGAGAATGGTCAGAACCAAAAATGACGTGAGTATCCCCTAAATAAAAAGACCGGCCATCACCCAAAATACAGAATCTGGGACATTTGAGTGCTCAAAACTTCACACAAACAACTCTGAACTTTCAACCAAAAATGTTTAATCCTAGCACAACCCCAAAAAACATGAATTGTGTCTCCATCTTCTGCATCAACAGCATGTAGGTGTGTGTTTATGACCAAGCCTATATAATCTAGAGTGGGTACAATAGAATCTATGTAAAATCTTAAATGGCATAAGGCGCACCCTTGCATCTATAGATGCAGACGTGACATTTTTTTTTAAACATAGCACACACGTCCTCCTCCAATACCAAGTTTAAATCTTTCTCCCATAATCTCTTAATAGAGATTATTAAGGCTTTCTCCCCCAGACTCTTAATTAACAGGGAGAAATCACTGATGCCTCATTACCTTTTCCAAAAGCAGTAATCACCTCTCCCAGCGTATTAGAGGGGTGTGAGCTACTCCCAAAAATATTAAAAAGCAGGTGGCATAGCTGTAAATTCCTAAAGAACTGAGATCTGGGAATCTCAAAGGGTTGAACCAAATTTTTAAAAAGATTTTAACACTCCACTCAACACTTTTGTCCATACCGAGTGCAAATGCGGGATAACGGGGTGTGACTTAACTACTTCCAGTTAGTTAGGTTTTGTAATGGCAAAATAGGGGCAAGAACTTCCTGTTCGATGCAAAACCAGGGAGGGGCTCTATCACGGGAAAGCAACCAATGAGCCAAATGTCTGATACCGAATGGATAAAATAAAACAAAATCTTGGGTAGGTCTAGCCCACCTTTATCAATCGGCCTATGTAACTTGTTAAAATGTAATATGGGATGTTTACCATTCCATATGAAGGACTTCACTACACTATCAAATTGCTTGAAATAAGAGAGAGGGACATCTAAAGGGAGATATTGTAACAAGTATTTACATTTTGGAATACAATTCATTTTAATAACATTAACCTTCACAATCATAGATAAATGTATTGAAGCCCACCTGCTCACTTCACTCTAAAACCTTTTAATTAAGGGGTCAAAATGAACTCTAACTAAATCAGACAAATTTGCTGGAAATAAAAAGCACAAACACTTAATGCCTTGTGTGGGCCACTGGAAGGTGCATGGCTGGAAAGCCATTACTGAGCAGTATGCTGTCAAAGCCAAAGCTTTGGATTTAGACCAATTGACTCCTGTATCCGGTATCCTGAGAACTTAGAAAAGGTTAAGTTCTGTGGAGGCAAGGTATAGATCTAGTAGTGTCAGAAACAAAAAACAAATGATCATCTGCATAAAGCAAAAGCTTATGTGCCATACCTCCCGCCACCACCCCTGGAAAATCAACTTCCCTTCTTATCGTGGCAGCTAATGGTTCCAGGGCAAGACAGAACAATAATGGGCAAAGAGGGCAACCCTGCCGGGTGCCCATGTCTGGAGTAAAATAATCTTAAAAATCTTAAAAAATCATTAAAAAAAAAATGTACCACTGCTACCGGGTGTCTATAAAGTAACTTAATCCATCCAATAAAAGTATCCCCGAATCTTAAAAAGATAGTCCCATTCTACCATATCAAATGCATTTTCAGCATCAAGTGAAATGGCCATGACCAGAGACTGATCATTCGCCACTGACCACATGATATTGATAAAACGCCTAATATTATCAGAAGAGCTACGAACCCCAATAAACCCCGCCTGATCTATATGTATAAGAGATATCATATCTTTACTTAATCGGTTAGCCATAGTCTTTGACAATATTCTAAAATCTAGCTGGATCAGGGAAATTGGACGATAACTCTTACACTTTCTTTAATGACTCTGTATACACTTCTAACAAAAGTGGAGCCAGCTATGTATCATAAGATCTAAAAAATTGGTGGCAAAGCCATCTGGCCCCGGAGCCTTGTCTGTAGGCAAGGCCTTAATTACCTTGCTAAGCTCCTCCAAGTTTATCTCTGAATCAAGAAATTGTTTTTGCTCAGTCGTTAGTTTAGGGAGTTCTAATGGTTCCTCAAAATGTCTAATATCTTTATCAGTATACATGGATGTGGAACTATAGAGATCAAGATAGAATTATTTATTAAAATCAATGGTCGAGGTAAATTCACTTAGGGAATGGTAGAAAAATACTCTCTCTGCTTTTATACATCGCCAAAAGCTTCCCTGCTTTGTCCCCAACTCATAGAATGACTCTCTTGCCCGGAATAGCCAAAACTCCACCTTCCGCGCGACACAGTAGGATTATATCTGTATTTCAATCAGGTCAATTGTCTGAGGCCATCAGACAACATTCAGCAATTTTAATATTTCCTTCTAACTCCACGAGTTCTCTTGCTTTGGATGTTTTGATGAATGAGGCATACTGCATGATCTGACCCCTAACAATTGCCTTAAGTGCCTCCCAGTTCACACCAACAGAAAATACTGAGGTCCAGTTGGTCTCCATATAAACATTAATTTCAGCCTTTAACATTTGTTGGAAATCAGGATTTTGCAAAAGTGATACATTAAAGCGCCAACTACATGATTTTTTTCCCTCTGTATGTGGCAAAACCTCTAAACTCACCAGGGCATAACCTGAGACTAAGATGTTTTCAATAGAGCAGTCAACAACATATGAAATGAGGGATTAAAATATTTAAAAAATCTTATGGACTGATGAAAAAAAATTATAGTCCCTACCAGATGTGTTCAAAAGTCTCCAAATATCTGTAAGACCAAAATATTTACACATCATGTGAAGTTTCAATGTTGCTCTAGGGGGCTTACACAGTGTCTTGCAACATCGTCTTGCAACATCCCTTCAAGATCTATAAAAAACGTTTGGTTACGTATGTAACCTCCGTTCCCCGAGGGAGGGAACGGCACGTTGTGTCGGAGAAGCGACACTAGGGGTCTCTCTTGAGCGCTGATATTCACCTCTGATCTATTGAAAAGGGCCAATGGGAGTTGGCAGTCAGTACTTGCATACCCCGCCCCCGGACATACGGGTATTTAAGCAGGGCAAATACGGGAGTTCATTCAGGATTTTTCTGAGGAGCCGGAAATGGTCCGGCCACAACAGTGGCTCGGTTCAGTGGCATGGCGGAGGAAAGACACAACGTGTCGTTCCCTCCCTCGGGGAACGGAAGTTACATACGTAACCAAACGTTCCCCTTCTGTCGCTCTCTCCACGTTGTGTCGGAGAAGCGACACTAGGGGACCCATTCCAATCTTGCCATGCGCTGAACCGTGTACGTGAACCGCTGATACAGAGGCGGGCAGGGATTTCATCCAGTGCCGCGCATCGTCTGTACCTGGCTGCAGGTACCCTTCCCCAATGCCCCATAAGAACATCGGGACCCTGGGAGGGGAACAAGGCAATGTTTGCCAACATGGGAACGGGCCAGCCTGGCTGGGCCTCTTTTCTCTCTATGTTTCTCGCATAGAGCAATCACGGCCGGGGCCCTTACACGCATATAGGGAAGGGGGTCTTACCCAGACCCTGCGGAGACCACACCTGCCCTTTTTCTTGGGGAGGAAAAGTGGTAGACACGTCACACAGCCGTCTTAGGACTCGTGTGGAAAGTATGGCGCGGTGGTAGATCCAGCCTCAAAAGGGGGGAGTTGCTACAGCACGGCGACCGGGGCAGCTGTAACTGCCTAAGGGAGACACGGGGGTCTGCTCGTAAGGGGACAGAACCGTGGAATTACACACAGTCCGAACAGGAGGCCTTCTTATTTTACCTGTGGAGCCCCTATACCAGTACAGGGTGGCCACCAGGGTACCCGCAGTGGCTTGAGTCGTCGAGTTCCTCCGCTGAACCGCGGACCCGGAGGGCTGGGGAGGAATCGACAAGGGTCCCGACTCGGAGTGGGGCGCCCTGGGAAGAAGGCGCACTACTTTACCTTGATGTCAGGAAAAGGGCGCTGGGCGCAAGCGATCCACCCGGCCGGTCGGTCTACGTGTTACCGAGTTCTACGGGCTCGGACCTGAGAAAACACGAGACGCAACCGACTCAATGCAGAGGTTGTAAAACCTCGCGAAGGTGTTGGGTGTTGCCCAACCCGCGGCTCTACAGATGTCTGCTAGGGAGGTGCCCTTGGCCAGTGCCCATGAGGACGCAACACCCCTTGTTGAGTGAGCTCAGACCCGCAAGGGTAGGGGCATGGCCTGGGTGTGATAAGCCAGTGTGATGGCATCGACAACCCAGTGGGCGAGCCTCTGTTTGGAGACGGCATTCCCTTTCTGCCGTCCCCCAAAGCAGACAAAGAGCTGCTCAGAGCGTCTGGTGCTCTGTGTGCGGTCCAGGTAAATGCGCAGGGCGCGCACTGGACACAGCAATGAAAGGGCTGGGTCTGCCTCCTCCCGCGGGGCAGCGCTTGCAGGTTCACCTGATCTCGGAATGGTGTGGTAGGAACCTTGGGCACATAGCCCGGTCGCGGTCTTAGGATCACAGACGTATCTGCTGGACCGAACTCCAGGCAAGTGTTGCTGACAGAGAACGCTTGCAGGTCCCCGACCCTCTTGATGGAGGTGAGCGCGATCAGCAGGGCCCCAAGACTACCGAGAGATCCCAGGAGGGAACTAGGCCTGGCCGGGAAGGATTCAACCTCCGGGCGCCTCTCAGGAACCTGAGGATCAGGTCGCGCTTGCCCAAAGACTTGCCGTCTACAGGATCGTGGTGGGCGGCAATGGCGGCAACATAAACCTTGAGGGTGGACGGGGACAGCCTCCTGTCCAGCCTCTCCTGTAGGAACAGAAGCACTGACCTAATCGCGCATCTCTGCGGGTCTTCGGCTCGGGAAGAACACCAATCTGCGAAGAAGCGCCACTTTAGGGCGTGAAGGTGCCTGGTAGAAGGGGCTCTGGCTTGGTTGATTGTATTCACAACGGTCGCCGGTAAGCCGGCTAGCTCTTCCGCGTCCCGGCCCAGGGACCAGACGTGGAGGTTCCAGAGGTCTGGGCGCGGGTGCCAGAGCGTGCCCCGCCCCTGAGAGAGGAGGTCCTTTCTCAGGGGAATTCGCCAGGAGGAGCTGTCAGAAGCCTGAGTTCCGAGAACCAAGTCCGAGTGGGCCAGTAGGGGGCCACTAACGTGACTTGCTCCTCGTCCTCCCTGACCTTGCACAGCACCGGTGCAAGAAGGCTCACTGGGGAAATGCGTACTTGCGCGAGCCCCGAGGGCCAGCTGTGTGCCAGCGTGTCTGTCCCGAGGGGAGCCTCTGTTAGAGCCGCACCAGAGCGGGCAGTGGGAGGTTTCCTGGGAGGCAAACAGGTCTACCTGGGACTTGCCGAACCGTTCCCAAATCAGCTGGACCGACTGGGGTGAAGCCTCCACTCCCGCCGGGCAGGCGTTGTCGTGATAGCGCGTCCGCTACGACGTTGAGCTTGCCGGGATGTGAGTGGTGCACAGCGACTTGAGTCGCTGCTGGCTCCATAGGAGGAGACGGCGGGCGAAGTTGTGACATGTGGTGGGCGCCACGCCGATTTGATTTATGTACGCCCCACTGTGGTGCTGTCTCGATCTCACGAGGACATGTTTGTCTCGAACTAACGGGAGGAACTTCCTGAGAGAAAGAAGGACGGTCAACAACTCCAGGCAATTGATGTGCCAACGCAGCGGGCCCCTTTCCAACGGCCCGCTGCTGCGTGCCCGCTGCACACGGCACCCCACCCGGACCGGAGGCATCGGTTGTGACCAGGACGCCGGGACACCTGCTGCAGGGGCACTCCTGCCCGTAGAAAGCAGAGGTCTGTCCAGGGTCGGAGTGTTTTGAGGCAGGCGGGGGTGATCCTTACCCGATGCGTGCCGTGGTGCCATGCTTGTCTCGGGACTCGAGTCTGGAGCCAGTGCTGGAGTGGTCTCACATGCATCAACCCCAGCGGCGCGACCGCCACGGAGGACGCCATATGCCCCAGGAGCCTCTGGAAAAGTTTTAGAGGGACCACTGTGCCTGGCTTGAGGGAAGCGAGGCAGTCCAGCACCGACTGAGCAGACTCGCTCGTGAGACGTGCTGTCATTGAGACTGAGTCTAACTCCAACCCGAGAAAAGAGATGCTCTGAACCGGAGTGAGCTTGCTCTTTTCCCAGTTGACCTGAAGCCCCAAACGGCTGAGGTGCCGGAGCACCTGGTCTCTGTGTGTGCATAGTAACTCTTGAGAGTGTGCTAGGATGAGCCAGTCATCGAGGTAGTTGAGAAATGCGGATGCCGGCTACTCGTAGCGGGGCAAGGGCCGCCTCTGCGACTTTCGTAAAGACGCGAGGGACAGAGACAGGCCGAAGGGGAGGACGTATTTTGGACATACCCGGCGGGGCCTCGCAGCGGGGCGGAACAGGTAATGCAGCATCGGGCGGCTTCGTTGCGGCCTGAGGCTGAGGTGCTGAGAATAGACTCAAAGCACTTACCTTGCTCTGCGCACCCGGCAGGGGGTGGGTTCGTGACTGAGGAGGAGGTCTGATGCTGGCGTCCTCTGGACTCGTCTGAACCGGCCGGCTGGGGAACAGTCGTGGGCAGGCGGAAGGCGGGATCGCCGCATCCGGTGTACCGGGACTGTCGTAATCTGAAAGCAGATTGCCGTGAGAACGGCATTTGCGGGCCAGGTGACCCAGAGGCAAAGGAAATAGCTCTATTATTGAGAATGTGGAAAATGTAAAACAAAGGATTCTCCTCCCGCCCTCCACCGGGAACGGAGAGGTCTTACCACCTCGGAGCTAATGTCTCGGTCTCTGGGTCGGTCGCCTCAGGAGCGCCTGGGAGCCTTCCGGGTCCTCGAGGGGGTCCGTGAGACGAGGGGCGTCCTCTTTCTGCGGGGAGCTCAACGCGGGCTGAGAGCTAGGCCCGCCTCGCTCGTTGAGGCGAGCACCACTTCCTTCTTCCTTGAAATCCGCAGGAGGACGCCCTCGGCGAGCAGACAGGGCATGGCCCCTGGCGGCAGGTTTGCGGTGGGGCAGGACGTGTGACCTGGCCTCCGTCTGTTTCTTCACCACTGAGGACTGCTGGGTTGAGTCGTCAGGTGGTGTCGCCGAATGGAGCTGGGAGACTGGAGAGTTTTGAGAAAGCGTGCTTTGTCTACCTCCTGTACTACGACCAGATCCAGTCCATTTGTTATGTTTCTGGACCACGAGGGTGGACATCGCCTGTCCGAGTGCAGTTCCTGCAGCACGTCAAGAACAGGACTACCCAAGTGCAAATCTTGAAGTGCCTTGGCCCGGTGGACTTGCAGGGAGGGGCCATGGCATGCAGGGGGAGCGGTCTGGGACCGCTTCTACCGCCGAGGGTAGTGAGAGTGGAGGAGCGAGGAAGCTTGGCTCGCTCAGCTCGTCGCGGCACGCCCGGAAGGAACGGGGCGCGGCTGTGGCCGGTGCACCAGCCCGTGAATCATCAAGCCCGGGAAGCATAGCGGATCTCCGTGCGCCAGGCTCAGACTGGGCAAGCAGACCCGTAGGTGGCGGCCCAGGTGAGTTATCCGCATCCGATGCCGCTGTGACGCCTCCGATGCAGCGTTGATGTCGTCATCCATGTCCGGGAGCTCCAGGGACCGGGCGGCCGGCCGTTAGGCAGACCGCGCTTATCCCGAAGCTCGTGAGGGGAGCAAGCAAGCGTGCAGGGGGGCGGGGTTTCGAGCGGTTTTACCCGGCTAAACGCAGCCCGCCATTATCCCGGATCATCTTCATCGCTCAGCGGCGCCTGCGCCAATCCCGTGAGGAAGGAGGGCGAGGAGCGGAGGGCGGCTGAAGTGGCTTTCTTCCTCACAAGAAAGCAGAGATCGCAACGCTGCTGCAGCTATGTTCTCAGGTTGAAAACATAACCCATTGGAGAGCATGCTCATCCCGAGCCCGGACGGAAAACAGCAAGCGTGCCGGGAGGTGGGGGTTTCAAGGGGTTCACCCGGCAAACGCAGCCCGCCATTGACCCCAGATCGCTTTCATCGCCATGGCGCCTCGCCTCAATCCCGTGGGAAGGAGGCGAGGCGCTGGGCGGCTGTAGCGCTCTCTCTCACTACAAGAGAAAGCCTACGACCGCAATGCTGTCATGGCTATGTTTTCGTACTGAAAACATAGACCATTCATAAAAACGCTGCCTGCGTGTTTCGCGAACCCAGGTACGCCAGGCGGTTTTATGACCGCCAGAGGTGGGGAGAAATCACCGCCTCCAAAAACTACACAGGGGCGGAAAGGCATCTTCAGAAAGACGCGTCCTGAAAAGGACGCTCAACGCCGCTGTGTTTGCTCTTTTAGAGAAATTTACTCTTTTAAGGAAAATAACTCTTTAATATACACAGTGTGTATGTGTGTCTGCGCTGTCGAAGCACTCAGGGGCAACAATGCACGCCATGCAAAGTGAAGGAGAAAGCCGCTGTTGTGCCGGCCAAGATCCAACAGCATGCAGATCGTCAGAGGAAACAGGAACGCTTTATAGTGGTGTGTAAACTCGCAGCAACTGCAGACAGACCATCGGCTCGAAGAAATTTTCTGAATGAACTCCCGTGATTTGCCCCGCTTAAATACCCGTATGTCCGGGGCGGGTATGCAAATACTGACTGCCAACTCCCATTGGCCCTTTTCAATAGATCAGAGGTGAATATCGGCGCTCAAGAGAGACCCCTAGTGTCGCTTCTCCGACACAACGTGGAGAGAGCGACAGAAGGGGAAGCCCTGATCATCAGTATTAGGTTTTTAAATATTTGCCAAAATCAACCTTTACCCCTGAATTTCTGCTAAAACAATAATGACGCTTCTGAATTTATCTTTAATCTGTTTGAGACATTTGAATTGTAGATGTTTATTTACCAATATAATGACTCCCCTGCTCTTACTTGAGCCAGCACTAAAGAAAACATGTCCACCCCATATCTTCCCAAATTTTTCAGCTTCCTGCAGTGAAAGATGTGTTTCTTGAAAAAAAATCATTTCATACACTTAATAAAATAAATAACCTTCCTTCTTTTTATGGGGTGCCCCAACCCATTCACATTCCATGTGGAGAGAGATGTTTACATTACATGTTTACAATGTCATATTAACATTTGACATTTTGATATATTAGAAAATATAGATTGTATGTAAAAAAACAAGATGATAAAGACCTCAATCCCCATTAGTACAATAATCTTCCTCCTGAACAAAACAAACAGAAAAACGTGCGCATTAGCCCCATGCACGACAGCACCAAATGCCGTCCATCCCTCCAAACTCAAACAGTCCATGTACGCCTACGAGAGCCCCCGCGACAACTTTACCATCTGATTGCTATAGTGTTTCTATACACATTTTGTGAGGCAAAATTACATAACAGAAAATACTTTGTAAAACAAACTCCAGCCAATAGGCAGGATAAACACTAAGAGCATGTAGATTCATTCACAAAACTTTATCGAAGGTGTGTTCCTTCACAAAACAAGCTCCAGTCTGTAGAGGAACCACCAAAAAAAAAAAACTTTCAGTTTCTTCAGGCAGTCAAATGAGTGTTCAGTGAGCCGGCTGTTCCTGAGTGTTGCAGATGACTTAATCCTTCCAATGTCCTGCCACAAATATTCCACAAAACAATCTCCAGCCAATAGGAGGTATAAGCACAAGTAACAAGCAAATTCATCCACAGCTGTCCTGAAGAGTGTTATTCCACAAAACAAACTCCAGCTGCTAGGCGGAACCAGCACAAAAAGAAACAAAACAGGCATCCAAGTTCCTTGGATGGTCAAGTGTATATTTGACAAGTTAATTAGGAGGCCACACAAGAAACACATGATAACTTCCTCAGTCAATCAGCTTTATAAAAGACATTGCTTGTTGTGGGCATATAGATATTTTGCAGCATCCTTAGTATCCATTATCAATCTGGCTGGGAACTTCAGTGAAAAAGCGATCTTCCGTCAATGCAAAAGTTTCTTGAAGGAGGGTTATTCCACAAAACAAACTACAACCGCTAGTGGGGCTTTTCCACAGCACGGTACAGCTCAACTCGACTCGCATTTTGGGTTTTCCACTGTGTATAGTACCTGGTACTTTTTTTAGTACCACCTCGAGCCGATACTAAATGTGACGTCAAAACCCTGCAGATCACCGATTGTTCAGAGATAATCTATAAGCTAGATGTCAGGTTAGCTTTCCCTCATGCGTTGTTGAGCTAATACAGTAATGTCCTCGTCTGTGCTTTGGTGAATGATTTAGCAAACTGTCCTGTTTTTTTAGCTGTATTTTGTCTTGCTGCCGTCAGCCTTATTTTGAAACAAAGTGTATCGTCTTGCTGTGAAAAACAGCCACATGCTGAGAATCAAGAACACCATTCCTTCTACACTCACCTAAAGGATTATTAGGAACACCATACTAATACTATGTTTGACCCCCTTTCGCCTTCAGAACTGCCTTAATTCTACGTGGCATTGATTCAACAAAGTGCTGAAAGCATTCTTTAGAAATGTTGGCCCATATTGATAGGATAGCATCTTGCAGTTGATGGAGATTTGTGGGATGCACATCCAGGGCACGAAGCTCCCGTTCCACCACATCCCAATAATGCTCTATTGGGTTGAGATCTGGTGACTGTGGGGGCCATTTTAGTACAGTGAACACCAATTTGAAATGATTCGAGCTTTGTGACATGGTGCATTATCCTGCTGGAAGTAGCCATCAGAGGATGGGTACATGGTGGCCATAAAGGGATGGACATGTTCAGAAACAATGCTCAGGTAGGCCGTGGCATTTAAACGATGCCCAACTGGCACTAAGGGGCCTAAAGTGTGCCAAGAAAACATCCCCCACACCATTACACCACCACCACCAGCCTGCACAGTGGTAACAAGGCATGATGGATCCATGTTCTCATTCTGTTTACGCCAAATTCTGACTCTACCATCTGAATGTCTCAACAGAAATCGAGACTCATCAGACCAGGCAACATTTTTCCAGTCTTTAACTGTCCAATTTTGGTGAGCTCTTGCAAATTGTAGCCTCTTTTTCCTATTTGTAGTGGAAATGAGTGGTACCCAGTGGGGTCTTCTGCTGTTGTAGCCCATCCGCCTCAAGGTTGTGCGTGTTGTGGCTTCACAAATGCTTTGCTGCATACCTTGGTTGTAACGAGTGGTTATTTCAGGCAAAGTTGCTCTTCTATCAGCTTGAATCAGTCGGCCCATTCTCCTCTGACCTCTAGCATCAACAAGGCATTTTCGCCCACAGGACTGCCACATACTGGATGTTTTTCCCTTTTAACACCATTCTTTGTAAACCCTAGAAATGGTTGTGCATGAAAATCCCAGTAACTGAGCAGATTGTGAAATACTCAGACCGGCCCGTCTGGCACCAACAACCATGTCACGCTCAAAATTGCTTAAATCACCTTTCTTTCCCATTCTGACATTCAGTTTGGAGTTCAGGAGATTGTCTTGACCAGGACCACACCTCTAAATGCATTGAAGCAACTGCCATGTGATTGGTTGATTAGATAATTGCATTAATGAGAAATTGAACAGGTGTTCCTAATAATCCTTTAGGTGAGTGTATATCCTCCATTGCTCCTTTGTTTTGTGTTTGTGTCATGTTTAAGATGATGTCACAGCAGTAGAGGTGGCACAACTATTTGACGAGTCGAGTCGAACCGTAATGTACAGTGGAAAAGCCCCATAGGTTGAACCAACACAAACAGAAACAAAAAAATGGAACCCAGCTTCTTTGGACAGCCAAATGTATGTACAGCGAGACAGCCCACTCGGGGGGCACATGAGAAACACCAAATGGTTTATGCACCCCATTGTTACTTTGAAGGACAGTGCTTGCTTGGGACATGTAAATACTTTGTGGCCATCCTTAGTATCTAATAATAATAATAATAATAATAATAATACATTTTATTTATAATGCACTTTACATTTCAACTAAATCTCAAAGTGCTACAGTAACAAAGAATTTAAACACAGTTCCAGGAGAAATATCACAAAATCAATAAATAGCAATAAAACACCACAAAGATAGAATAAAAATCATGAAAGTTAAAAGGCCTTTTGAAATAAAAATGTCTTTAGGCCCTTCTTAAAAACCTCCACAGTTTGTGGAACCCTTAGGGTCTCTGGGAGGGCATTCCAGAGCCGTGGGGCGACTGCCTGAAAGGCCCTGTCTCCCATAGAGAATAGTTTAGTCCTTGGTTGGTACAGGCAGTAGGTAGAGGTAGAGGAGCGGAGGTTTCGTGTGGCGTTTTGTGGTGTGAGAAGTTCAGTGAGGTAGGCAGGGGCAGTTCCATGTATGCACTGATGGGTAAGGAGACAGATTTTGTATTGAATTCTGTGTTGAATGGGCAGCCAGTGTAAGAATTTCAGGACAGGTGTGATATGATCGTATTTGCACCTCCTAGTCAGGACCCGGGCAGCGCAGTTCTGAATATGCTGAAGCTTTTGCAGGCTTCTGCCAGGGATCCCGACGAGGAGGGCATTACAGTAGTCCAACCTGGAGGAGACAAAGGCATGTATCAACTTCTCAGCATCCAGTTGGGAGAGTGAAGGGCGGAGTTTGGCAATGTTTTTAAGCTGGTGGAAGGAGACCTTACAGAGGTGGCGGATGTGGTTGTCCAATGTGAGATTTGAGTCAAATCTGATTCCGAGGTTTGTAACAAAGGTAGACAGGGCGGCGTGATGACCAAAAATGAATATACTGCTGAGGGAGGAGGACTGGGTTTAGTGTGAGGTACCGATCAGAATGGCTTCGGTATTATTGCTATTTAATTGAAGAAAGTTGTCAGACATCCATGCCCCTATCTCCTCCAGGCAAACCTGAAGTGCAGACGGCAGTGCTGAGGGGAGTGAGGAGTCCATTTTTATGTATAATTGTGTATCGTCTGCGTAACAATGGAATGAAACTTTATGTTTATGGATGATGTGACCAAGGGGTAGTAAGTAGATGGTGAAAAGGGTCGGACCGAGGACAGACCCTTGTGGCACTCCGCAGCGAGGTGATGATTGGGACTGTCCTAAAGCCACATACTCCAACCTGCCTGTGAGGTATGACTGGAACCAGCTTAGTGTAGTCCCCGAGAGTCCTACCTCAAACTGGAGACGATGGAGCAAGATGTTGTGATCCACGGTGTCAAAGGCAGCCAACAGGTCCAGTAGGAGGAGGAGAGATGGTGAGCCCTGGTCTGCAGTCATAAGTAGATCATTCATGACGCGTACCAGAGCTGTCTCCGTGCTGTGTGCTGCTCTAAAACCAGACTGAAATTTTTCATATATGTTATGGATGTGAAGGTGATTGTGAAGTTGGGCTGCAACAACTTTTTCCAGAGCTTTAGACAAAAACGGCAGGTTTGAAACGGGTCTGTAATGAGCCAGGATTTCAGGGTCAAGTGACGGCTTTTTTAGATGTGGACGGATGACTGCAGTTTTGAGAGCTGGAGGAACCTGACCGGATTTGAGTGACTGATTGAGGATTACTGTGATCAGTGGACTGATGGCTGTAATGTTGGATTTTAATAATGGTGCGGGGAGAGGGTGCAGTGAGCATGTGGAGGTTCTCATGCCCTTTATGATCCTCTCCACCTCTGTCTGAGAAATACATGAGAAGAAAGAAAATGTGTTTAATGGATTTGTGAGACTGATTTTGGAGGAAAGTGGAACTGTGGCAGAGAAGTTGTTCCGGATTGATGCCACCTTGTTGGTGAAAAAGTCCATAAACTTATTGCACTGGTCTGAACTGATGTCAGCATGTGCACGAGTGGGAGGTTTAAGAAGAGAATTTATTGATGCAAACAACTGTCTTGAATTTCCAGTGCAGTTTGAAATTTTATGTGAAAAATGTTGAGACCTGGCTATGGTGAGTGCTTTGGAGTAAGATTTTTGGTGTTCACGGTAGGCCTGTTTGTATACATGTAAGCCACTGGAGGTGAATTTCCGCTCCAGGGCACGGCCAGCCATTTTCATCCTCCGGAGCTCTGTTGTATACCAAGGCGCTGACCTGGAAAAAGTAACTGTTTTTGTTTTGATTGGTGCATGTAACTCAAGGATATTGTAAAGGCTGGAATTATAATGGTCAACAGAGCCATTTACTGATGCGAACTGTGTGACCATTGAAGCTTGCTGTATATCTTGAATGAAGATGGTGGAATCTATTGCTTTTAAATTTCTGAACCGGATTTGACATTTTGTTTTATGGTAAGGACTTGCTAGGGGCAGTTCCAGAGAGATAACCTTATGGTCAGACACGCCCAAATCATAGACTTTCATGTCGGTGATGGGGGCAGTAGCTGTTATAACTAGATCAAGAGTATGGCCTTTTCTGTGTGTAGGTACTGTGACATGTTGTGTAAGATGTAAACAGTCCAAGAGTTCAAGGAACTCTGCAACAGGGCGAGTTGTGGGGGAGTCAACATGAAGGTTGAAATCTCCCATAATAAGTGTATTATGGGTTATTGCACAGAGTGATGTGAGTAAATCTTGTAGGTCATTGATAAATCCAGGATGTGGTTTTGGGGGGCGATAGATGAGGAGTATTGTTATTATTTCATTATGAGATCTGCATTTGAATAGAAGACACTCAAATGTAGACAGCTCTGGCAGTGGGAGGGGGGTGGCAATCAGGTCTTTGCGATGAATAACAGCAAGACCTCCACGACGGCCAGTGTTTCTAGCCTTCTCCAGGTATGTGTATCCAGGGGGACAGGCTTCGTTTAATGCAAGATATGACTCTGGTTTATGCCAGGTTTCAGTGAGGCACATCATGTCTATTTGTTTTTCGAGAATATGTTCAGATATTAAACTAGTTTTATTTGTCAGTGACTGGGTATTGAAAAGGTCTATTTTTAATTCTGAGATGATCTTACATTTGGGAAAAGTGCGGAGAAGTCGGAAATCCACTCCGCGTTTTCCATATCTCCAGTGTTGCCCGTTCTGATGCAGCCCTTTATTGGTCCTTGTGTTTGTCGTGTTCTGATGACGTAATTGCCAGTGGCGCGTTTGGTGAGTGCCGCGGAGATACAGCCGATGAGGGTGAGATCCAGGTGGAGACGAGCCGACGGAGTCCCCAGGTCCGTCGAACATGGGCAGTCTGCATGCGCGTTGGGGTCGACGATGGTGAGGCCCGCGCTCCACCATGCAGATGGGATGCGATGGCCCAGGATGCCGCCACAGCGGGGCCGGCGTGCACGGTCCGCCCCAAACACACGCGTCGCTCCCGGGCTCCAATGGCTCCGTCCCGTCGACCGCCTCGTTGACCGCCTCGTCTGTCTGATTCATCCAGAGAAAAGCGCAAGCAGCTGTATTCATAAAGCACGAAGAATCGCACGAAGAATCGCCGTTGCCATTTCCGAGATCTTTGCATGGGATTATCGAAGTCTGTTCCCTCGGGCGCCAAACACAGCCATCCGCCATCTTTCAATTAACATCCTGAGACCCAAGTATTCTGTAGGAAATCACAGACAGCCGGATAATTTTACATGACACAAACATGCCCCAACAGCTCCTGAAAGGTGCGTACACACTGCCAGCGACATCTATTCTCAGTTTGGCCGGAAACATCAGAGCAAAATTGATCTTCCATTGATGAAAGAGTATTCCTTGAATCGGACTCGTTAATCTCTTGATGAATTCGCAAAGTCCGGGAACAAGAAAATGTTGTGATTCTTCCAAGATAGCTTTCCTTTGCTCCTCGCATCGTGTAACACAAGATCTTTATCGGATGATCTCAGAAATTTGGCAGGGACTCTGTAAGTTCTCTCAATTTCCAGCTTTTTGCCTGTTATGTCGAACAGATTTGGGAAGAGCTTGACTTGGAATTTCACCATATTTCGGCCTTCTTCCTGCTCAGGAATTCCAACAATTTGGACATCATTTCACCGGCTACGATTCTCAAGGTCTTCCAGTTTTTCGAAAATGCCTTTGTAACACAGTTCAATGGAAAGGAGGAGATGAGAGCAATATAACAATATAAATTATACTTTAATTATAAACTTAAGCAAAAAGACAAACACCCACAGGTGTCAAGCAGCTGCCCATAACTCTTTCTCAGACATAACTCTGTCGCACTGCCGTCTCTGGTCAACTTTATCCCTCTCGGGCTTAATCAGCCTAATTAGGGGCTGGGTGTGTGGAATCATGGCATGGCCCCACATTCCACATCCGTGTTTCCTTAAAGGCGAAGTATTATTGTTGCTGCGTGCCCTCTGACACCTAGTGGCAGGCATTGCTCAATAACCCTCTACATTTCTTTAACAGCACAATGCATTTGCAGACAATAAAAGAAATAATAAAATCAAAACAAAGGGTACCATTCCCTACTACAGTTGTGTTACATGTTTCATTCATCAGAAGTCATTCTGGCTCCACCGTGTAGAGATTTGTATAATGGGCATTGCTAACCATTAATTATTTTATCAGTGATAGGACCATCAAAATTTCTATTTAGGCCTTCTCAACATTTGAATTCCAGCTTCATTCTCAAGTTCTGCATACAGTTCATTAAATAAATCTCAGTCAAAACTCAAGCTTCTCATTATGTTAGTTTAAAAACAGTACATTTTATTTTGAGTCATCAATGGAATTCAGTCATTTTAATCTGTTTTCTGCATATGTACTCATGGTCAGGGCAGTAACATTTTGTTGAATGTAAGGCATTCATATTAGCTTTGGTTAATTTGTGCCAGAATAATACTTCTTTCAAGCAGATACCGAATATCAGTCGACTGAAGCTTCACATGTTATCCATATCATCCATACTCATTACAGTTTAACACAGACTTCAATAGAAACTTCAGCATCAAATATCACATCATTATTCATTAGTTCCATTTCATAAGAGCATCCCACAATACAGCTATGTAGTTTATAATAAAGCATTGAATTCCCTTCACATGGCAAAGCATGGTTATCTTTGCAGGGGCTTGCACATACTAATTTTCAATTTCTAGTGCCATTCACAAAATAATAATAATAATTTGGGATTGGTTAAATCCCAAGGATATTGGGCTCTCAGTGTGGCTCCATTTTCATGGTCGAAACTAAATGTGAGTCAAATGTACACAAACACATGTACAAATAACATTCACCCTTGTTTATCTTTTAGCAAAGGGAATTGCACAACAATGTCGCCCTTATCGTAGAGCCCTCACATTATGCACAAACAACGGCGTCCGCGTCGGAGGACACATAATCAAATGTTATCAATCATTCGGCATAGGGTATTGCACATCAATGTTGCCCTTTCGAAAGGGCCCTTATATTACATTGTTATCCTTTGGTAGGGATAATGCTCAATAACATTCGCCCTTGTTTATCTTTCATAAAGGGTATTGCACAACAACGTTGTCCTTATCATGGGTCCTCACATTACGATGTTCATCCTTTGGAAGGCATCTAGCTCAAACAATGGCTGTCCTGGCTGGAGGACTCATAATCAAACAGTATCTATCTTTCGGCAAAGGGTAATGCACAACAACGTTGCCCCTATTATAGGGCCTTCACATTACGTTGTTATCCATTGGCTAGGATATTGCACTTATAATGTTTGCCCTTATTTATCTTTCAGCAAAGGGTATTGCACAGCAACATCACCTTTATTGTAGGGCCCTCATATTACATTGTTCATCCCTTAGCAAAGAATATTGCACAAACAATGGCCACTCACATTGGAGGGCTCGTATCAAACATTTGTCATCTTCAGAAATGGGTATTGTGCAACAATGTCACCCTTATTATCAGGTTTAAATGCAACATTGTTCATCCTTCAGTCAAGCTTTGCTATTAACGTTAGCCCTTATCAAAGGTCTCAAAGCAAATATCATATTCAGCAAAGAGTATTACACAAACAAAGTTTGCCCTTATCAAAAGGCCAATCAGCACTGTCTACCCCCTGAAAAGATATTGCACAAATAAGGCTCACCCATTCGCAAAGGCCTGCAGGTTATGGCACAAAAGTAGCATGTCATACAGATATACACAGGCCATGTTGCATCATTCATATTTATTTATTCTATCAGATTTGTCCTCACCTTCCAGAGACCTGGTTGCTTTCCTGAGTTTAATCAAATAATTTGATTTTCTTTTGGGGGCTAGGTTCAAAACGGTTCCATTCCTTTTCCCGGCCATTGTCGCCTCCTACAGGATCTGACGGTTCAGCTGACAGTTATTCTTGTTGCCAAGCAACATCCTGTTCACTGTTTAATGCCAGGGAAAATATTTTGTGGTGGAAGGATGTCATTTAATGATTTTAATTACAAAATCAAAATTTTTATCAACATTTGTGTCCATAATATTTGTATTATGTGGTGACTGTTTTAAAAAAGCAATAAGGCACTGGAGGTTGTGCCATATTGTCAATATAGTCAAGGCTGAAGGGGTTGCTCTGCTTCACATCATGCCTAACAATGCCATTCAGCCATGAATATATTCACAATATAACATGGATTCGAAGTGCCTTATTGTTTATTTATATATTTATATATATATATATATATATATATATATATATATATATATATATATATATATATATATATATATATATATATATATATTTATGCAGTGTGTGTGTGTGTGTGTGTTTAGTGTAAATAAGGCCTATTATTGGGGTTAAAGAACGAGAATCGCTAAGTGGATTCTGATTAATAATCAGTGTAGTTAAATTCCTTGCGATTACATTTGTATTGTTGACTCACTTCAGAGCTCAATAAAATATTTCACCATGGCAGCTCATGTTCCACATAGATTTTAATTGCAGAAAAACTGGAATCTCTGAAGAATTTCTTAATGTCCCCCTCCCCCCAACAAAAACTCACATCCTTACTTCAAGGGATAGTTCACCCAAAAATGAAAATACATTTTAATGGTGGCCAGAACTTTGAAACTAAAAAAAGCACAGAAAGGCAGCATAAAAATAATCTCTAAGCCTCCAGTGGTTAAATCCATAGCTTCAGAAGCAATATGATCACCAGTAGGTAATCGCCAGTAGGTGGCGATATGCAAAATAAAAGTGAATCGCCAAAAACAAAAGAAGAAGAATGTGAAAGTGGAGATTTACCCCTTACCCAAACCCTAAACCTAACCCTAATAACATGATTTTAACAGGAAAATAACTTTTGTGTAGCATGAAAGAAAGAAAACCCTGGCGTTTGGAATGAGACGAGGGAAGCATAACGCCCGTTTCACACATACTCCGTTTACAGTGTGTATGCGGTGCGTATTTTTTCCGTACCCATGTTAACAGGTTAGAGCTTTTACACTGCACGCGGATGCAGTCCGTCGATCCGTTCCAGTTGCGGTGCGTATACAGCAGTGCAGCGATGGTTTACGGACTGAGTCTATTTTTGCTGTGCTGCACCGCACTGAATTAAAGTGGCAGCGCATTGTTCACATTAAAATAGACATAGATTGACAAGAAACTGTAATAATTTCATCATATATGCATCATTTCAGTTAATGTGTTCTACAGTTACTAAATTACAGGGTCAAGAAAAACAAAAAAGTATGATTATAGTCCCAAAAGTTGCAAAATGCCAACATATATGATTTTTTTACCCTAAAAAAAGACAGAGTGAACGCAAATGCGTCTCATTCTTCTCCTTCTTAGCAACAGATATAGCTCGATAGTTTTTCTTCAACTCGAACTACATGTAAAACAAAGAATCACAATGATTAAAATTAATAGTTTCAATGTCTTAAACAATGTCAAAGTTAACGTTTGGATTTAAAATCAAAATGACTTACACATTTTTGATTTGGTGGCACACAGAAACTGCGGATCAGTAGCGCACTGCAAACGCAGCATATGTGAAAGCACTATAGTGCGTGCTGCTCCTGTACTGTATACGCACCGCATACGTACCGCATACGCACTGCACACGGAGTATGTGTGAAACGGGCGTAATACAGGTTATTGACATACATCTGCCATTTGTATTGCAAATAAAAAAAAATTATGGGTAATAACATTTCTTGACAGAAGTTTTCTTTCTTGTCTTAAGTGTTGGATATGAGGCTAGCTAAAATTTGATGTCTGTGTTGTATCAATTTTAAATTCTATTTGTTGATTGGTTGGTCTTTATGTGAATAAAGTCTCACTTTTTGTTCAAGCCAAGTCATATTATATTCTACGATTTTGCCAACTTATACAAATTATTATGAGTTTTCATGAGTCTATGTTGCAAAATAAACACTTTCAGGGGCATACAAGACCCATTTGCTTCTTCTCATGGTGCTGATTACCCTGTATGGGTTTATTATGGCTGCTGTACATTATCCCTTACATATTTACAGTATAATAATGTGAGCTCACAGTAAAGTTCCACTCTTATAAACTCTTTTCTCACTTCACTACTGTCCCATGTTGTTCAACGTATGTACAACATATAAAAAACATTGTACTGATAAAATTCTTCATCAGCCACACCATGAAATGTTGCAAATCTCTTTTATTGTCAGATATTTTTGTATTCCATCTGTGTTGAAACTGTGCATACTGTAAATTATCAATTCACAAAATTTTAATAGCAACAAAGCTATATAATTTTAAGGTGAAGTCTGTAAATCCACTAAAATCACCAAACAGGTGAAAGACGGGGAATTTCCTGTACATTCCCCCATCTGTCATTGGTCAGGCAAACAGAACAATGTTTTGAAAGCACCACAGAGCCACACATCTTTACACTTTTCGGGCAAAATCGACCTTCAAATGGCTTACTTACAGATGTCTTTATATTTTAAGTTGGGATAAATTTAAAAAATCAAATATACAAACTAAAAAACTTAAAAACATGGCCAACAGGTTGGAGGGATAAAGGAAAAATAAAGATAGAAATGTTAAAGGCAGATATGACAGTGGCATTTGAAAGGGACTCTGTGATGTCACTTCCACACCATGGGCGGTTATGTTTCTGCATGTTTGCATTTTTTCATTTTTTTGTCATCCCTTTGGGCAGCATTAGTCACTTCATTGAGTGCCCTGCCCTGGTGCTAACTCTTACATAATACCCCCTTAACTAACACACACACACACACACACACACACACACACACACACACACACACACACACACACACTCTGCAATCGGGCTACAGACACAATTGCTGGGAACCATGTTGCAGATTTCTCTTTCTAAACACACCTGCTGTCTCCCTGAACATATTTGTTCAGGGAGAATGGAGATGGAGACTCCCTGAACAAATATGTTCAGGGAGTCTCCATTTTCCCTACTTCCTGTATTGCAACACTGTTTTGCATGTACAGTGCATTCAGAAAGTATTCAGACCCCATCATTGTTTTCACATTTTGTTATGTTTCAGCCTTATGCTGTAATACTTTAAATTATTTAATAATAAGCGCAATCTACACTTCATGCGCCATAATGACAAAGCAAACCCCACATTTTTATTAACTTTGAAAATGTATTAAAAATAAAAAACTATATTGCATTGACATAAGTATTCACAAATATGTTCAGGGAGTCTCCATTTTCCCTACTTCCTGTATTGCAACACTGTTTTGCATGTACAGTGCATTCAGAAAGTATTCAGACCCCATCATTGTTTTCACATTTTGTTATGTTTCAGCCTTATGCTGTAATACTTTAAATTATTTAATAATAAGCGCAATCTACACTTCATGCGCCATAATGACAAAGCAAACCCCACATTTTTATTAACTTTGAAAATGTATTAAAAATAAAAAACTATATTGCATTGACATAAGTATTCAGACCCTTAACTCAGTGTAAAGCAGTTCAATGGAAAGGAGGAGGCAAGAACCGGCCTGGTGATATAAACTATATTTTAATGATTAACTTAAACAAAAGACAAACACACACACATGACGGACATGTCCATAAACCATCTTTCTCTCGTTGCACCACCCTCCGCAATCAGCCTTTATCCCTCTCGGAGGCTTAATTAGCCTGATGAGGGACCGGGTGTGTATAATCACAACCTGGCCCCGCCCTCCGCCCTGTCACATTCCTCCCTTGTTCTCTCAGGCAGGGGAGCCCCCGGCATGACATAAACCCCCCCCCCCCCTTTCCCTGGGGAAGGGTGTGCCCTAAGCCCCGTCTGCTGGTAGGTCATCCCCATCTACCTGGATGAGGGAGAGGACAAGGGGAGGGAAACAGAAATATAAAAAATGGGGGGTACTTCCTGTAACAGTGTAGTTACAGGAGCCCCCCAAAAAAAAATTAAACAAGAGGGAAAAGGCCAACACGGATCGGCAGTGAGAGAGAGAGGAGAGAGAGATACCAAAAAACACTTATTCGCCAGTTCTCTGATACGCCGTAGCTTGTTCCTCGGCCACTCCTGCACCCTCTAACGGAGGACAGCCGTGCCTCTCCAGGTGGATCAGATGCGGTCCTCCAGCCCCTGGCGGACAGAATGAGGACACGATCTGTTTGGCTGAGGTAATAGAAGGGTCAGCTGGTTGAAGTAGCTGCCTGAATTTCAAAGCTAATGGACTAATGTTTGCTGAAAAAAATACCAGGTTTTTCTTTCTACCTGCTCTATATCTGTTAATTTTATATTACCAGCTGTGCCATTTTGAGTTAAAGTTAATTATTCTTCTCAAGAGTTATCGCATAGTTAAAAATAAAATAGGTGCTGAGGCTATTTTTCGCTCATTAACCTATTATAATAATATTTAAAATTTCAGTTTCTTGTTTCTGTCATAACCATAAATGTGGTTGTAACATGATTTAGTGGTTTGCAGAGTCATGTTCGAGTTTCGTGTAAAAGTGACTCGGGCGTATTGTTGGGTGTTAACCCAGGGAGGCGTACACTCCATTAAGGGTAGTGTTAGCTTTGTTCATAGGGTGGGAGGGGGAAAGGGGAGTAGGGGTGGGGATGGAGGGAGGGGTGGTGTTGCGGTTTCAAAGCTGAGCTCATCTTTAAGTTCATTTATTCTTCATGGTGTTCATTTTTGGGTGTCTTTTATACACGGATGTGTTACTGTCTATTTTAGGTCTCTGGTTTTTTTGTTTGTTTTTTCGTATTTTGTTAGTTGGATTTCGTTTGTTTTCATTTTCTCCCGGAATATTTTAATTTCATTAAACACTTTAGCATGGCAAATGCTTTGCGATATGTTAGCTGGAATTGTAAGGCTGTCAATAATCCTGTTAAATGCAACCGAGTCTTAAACCATCTGAAGAGCTTAAAGGCAGACTTTGTTTTTTTGCAAGAAACGCATCCCCGTTCTGCTGACCACTTTAGGTTAAAAAGGGATTGGGTAGGGCAGGTTTTCCATTCAATATTCCATTCTAAATCTAGAGGCTGTGCAATTTTAGTGCATAAATCTGTCCCATTTACAGTCTTTGACACTATTGTAGATCAGAAAGGGAGATATATTATTGTATCAGGAACACTTTTCTCGACCCCCCCTGACTCTTACAAATGTTTATGCACCCAATTATGATGATCCTACGTTTATTTCTTCTTTTCTGTCTTGTATTCCTAATATTCACTCACACCCACTTATTTTGGCTGGGGACTTTAATTGCGTTATGTCTCCAGGTCTTGACAGATCTTCCAAAAAAATCATAGCTCTATCAAAATGTGCATCAGTTATCCTCACTTTTATGCGAAAGTACGGTATATGTGATGCATTCCGTCACTTGCATCCCTCTGATAGGAAGTATTCATTTTTTTCTCATGTTCACCAGACGTATTCACGTATTGATTATTTCTTTCTGGACCATAAACTTCTTCCATATTTACAGGACTGTTCTTACCAAAGTATCGTAATTTCTGATCATGCACCTATTATATTAGAGCTTAAGATTCCACACCAGCCCCCTAAATACTGTCAATGGCGTCTTAATCCGGGTCTCCTATCTGACAAGGATTTTACTGAACTTGTTTCTTCCAATATATCGAGTTTTATGGATGTCAATACCACACCAGGCATGCCATACTCAACCATTTGGGAAAGCCTGAAATGTTATTTGCATGGTCTAATAATTTCTTATTCATCCCATAAAAATAAAGAAAGGAAAAAAAACTAATAGAAATATCCCACTCTATAGCGCGTATTGATAGCCAGTATTCTTCTGATCCCTCCCCAGGGCTTTTTGAAGAGCATCAGTTATTACAGGCAGAATATGATATATTATCAACCGAAGAGGCTGAAAAACTGATTCTGCATGCTCAACATAGGATTTATGAGCAAAGTGATAGAACAGGGAGGTTGCTTGCTCGGCAGATTCGTGAGGCTGAAGCATCCCGTATGATTCCCCAACTTAAATTACAATCAGGAGCCATCACAGCAAACTATAAAGAAATAAATTCTGAATTCAAAAAGTTTTATGTTGACTTATACTCCTCAGAATCCCCACCTGATGCTTTCACAATGAACACTTTCCTTAATGGAATTGAATTCACCGCTATTAATAAATTGTCCCATGACTCCTTAGAGAAGGACATTCAGGTGGAGGAAATTGAAGAATCTATAGCATCCATGAAATCTGGTAAGGTCCCAGGGCCTGACGGATTTCCGTCCGAATTTTATAAAGTATTCTCTAAATTGTTAAGCCCAATTTTACTTTCGGTTTTTTCAGAAAGTCTTCAGAATGGTTATTTGCCTGCGGGTCTCTACCAAGCGACTATTTCTCTGCTTCTAAAGAAAGACAAGAATCCACTTGAATGTGGTTCATATCGTCCCATCTCTTTGTTAAATTGTGACTATAAGATCTTAGCAAAACTCTTATCTATCCGTCTGGAAAACTATGGGTCAAATAATTTCACATGACCAAACTGGATTTATTCGGGATAGACATTCTTTTTCTAATATTAGGCGCCTTTTTAATATATTGTATTCTTCCCAATCAAACAATCCAGAGGTGGTTCTGTCACTCGACGCTGAAAAGGCGTTTGACCGTGTTGAATGGAATTATCTTTTTAAGATTTTAGGAAAATTCGGATTTGGCCCTACATTTGTCTCTTGGATCAAAATTTTATATGCGGCCCCTAAAGCTTCTGTACGTACTAATAATGTTCTTTCAGAATATTTCGAATTACAATGGGGCACAAGACAGGGTTGTCCTCTTTCCCCATTGCTATTTGCCATAGCCATTGAACCTCTTGCAATTGCCCTGCGGTCCAGTGCACAGGTCTGTGGTATTACCCGTGCAGGTATAGTACACAAGGTCTCTTTATATGCAGACGACCTTCTTCTTTTTCTGTCTAACCCTCTTATTTCAATTCCTCGAGTTTTTTCCATTCTGAATGTCTTTAGTAGTTTCTCTGGATACAAACTAAATTTCTGTAAAAGTGAACTGTTCCCATTGAACTCATCTTCCCTTCAGATTTCATATTCAGATTTTCAATTTAAGGTTGTCAGAAATCGTTTTAAATACCTGGGGATTCAGGTGACTCGTAAATACTCTGACCTATTCAAAGCCAATATTAGTCCTCTTTATAATCATGTGAAGTCTCTCTTCATGTCCTGGAAATGTCTCCCTCTTTCTTTGATAGGAAGGGTGAATATCATCAAAATGAATGTACTTCCTAAATTTGTATATCTTTTTCAATGCCTCCCTATTTTTATTCCAAAATCGTTTTTCACAGTTCTGCAACGGAATATTTCTTCTTTCATATGGGATAAGTCAAAACGAATTAATCAATGTCATCTTATGAAACCAAGGTGTTTGGGTGGTCTGGCTCTGCCAAATTTTCAAACATATTATTGGGCAGCAAACATTAGGAATCTGTTATGTTGGGTGCAGCAGGATTTGCAATTAAAGAAGTCTCAGTGGGTACTATTGGAATCTGCCTCTTGTACTCCAGCAACTTTGACATCTTTATAATGTGTACCAATTCCCTATAAGCATACTACTTTAGTAAAAAAAAACCCTGTTGTTAAACATTCATTAAGGATTTGGTCTCAATTACGTTTGGCGTTGGACCTTAAGGACCCTTGTACTACAGCGCCTGTTTTTTGTAATATATTATTTCCACCCTCTCTGATGGATGGGGCTTTTAATATCTGGAGGGAAAATGGCCTATCTACAATTGATCAACTATACATAGATAACAATTTTGCATCCTTTATGCAACTCCAAGAAAGATTTGACCTACCCAATTCACATCTATTTAGATACTTTCAGATACGGAACTTTGTTCGTAAGCAGTTTTCAGACTTTCCCTCTCTGCCATCTAAAAATAGACTTGATAACATATTAGATCTCCATACTTCTTTGAAGGGGGTTATATCTAAAATATTTACTATAATCAATACAAAACAGTCCCCCTCAACGCTGAAGGCGCTCTGGTAGGAGGAACTGAATTTGATGCTGGAGGAAAATGTTTGGGATCTGATTGTTGCCCGAATACATTCATCATCTATAAATGCTAGGCACACCCTCATTCAGTTTAAGGTAGTGCACAGGGTCCATTGGTCTAGAGTTAAACTAAGCAGAATATTCCCAGATCTTGACCCAACCTGCCTCCACTGTTTAACTGAACCAGCTACGTTATCACATTCTTTCTGGTCTTGTCCGAAATTGTCTAATTTTTGGGGGAAAATCTTTGGATGCTTTTCTGTTATTTTTTCTTTAGCAATAGACCCCAACCCGTTAACAGTACTATTTGGTATCTTGCCAGAACCTGTTTATCTAAACTCATTGCAGGCTGACAGTGTAGCCTTTGGAACTCTACTGGCCAGGCGACTTATTCTTATGAATTGGAAGGCAACAGCTCCCCCTTCTTATCGCCAATGGGTTTTTGACCTTTTGTATGCTCTTAGGATGGAAAAGATTCGGTTCGCAATGAAAGAAAAGCCAAAATTATTTCTGAAAGTCTGGGGCCCCTTTCTGGAGTACTTCAAGGAGTCAACAACTACATAATTTGTGGTGATTTCCCCCCCCCCTTTTTTTATTTTATTATAATTTTTTTTATTTTTTTTATTTCAAAACATAAAATGTAAATTCCTATTTGATTTTTTATTTTTTTTTGTGTGTATGTGTGTGTGTGTTTGTGTGTGTGCATATAATTATGGTTGTCTTTTTTATTTTCATAATCTGAATTAATGTATGTTACATCACAAGTGTATACACTCACCTAAAGGATTATTAGGAACACCTGTTCAATTTCTCATTAATGCAATTATCTAATCAACCAATCACATGGCAGTTGCATCAATGCATTTAGGGGTGTGGTCCTGGTCAAGACAATCTCCTGAACTCCAAACTGAATGTCAGAATGGGAAAGAAAGGTGATTTAAGCAATTTTGAGCGTGGCATGGTTGTTGGTGCCAGACGGGCCGGTCTGAGTATTTCACAATCTGCTCAGTTACTGGGATTTTCACGCACAACCATTTCTAGGGTTTACAAAGAATGGTGTGAAAAGGGAAAAACATCCAGTGTGGCAGTCCTGTGGGCGAAAATGCCTTGTTGATGCTAGAGGTCAGAGGAGAATGGGCCGACTGATTCAAGCTGATAGAAGACCAACTTTGCCTGAAATAACCACTCATTACAACCGAGGTATGCAGCAAAGCATTTGTGAAGCCACAACACGCAAAACCTTGAGGTGGATGGGCTACAACAGCAGAAGACCCCACTGGGTACCACTCATCTCCACTACAAATAGGAAAAAGAGGCTACAATTTGCAAGAGCTCACCAAAATTGGACAGTTGAAGACGGGAAAAATGTTGCCTGGTCTGATGAGTCTCGATTTCTGTTGAGACATTCAGATGGTAGAGTCAGAATTTGGCGTAAACAGAATGAGAACATGGCTCCATCATGCCTTGTTACCACTGTGCAGGCTGGTGGTGGTGGTGTAATGGTATGGGGGACGTTTTCTTGGCACACTTTAGGCCCCTTAGTGCCAATTGGGCATCGTTTAAATGCCACGGCCTACCTGAGCATTGTTTCTGACCATGTCCATCCCTTTATGGCCACCATGTACCCATCCTCTGATGGCTACTTCCAGCAGGATAATGCAGCATGTCACAAAGCTCGAATCATTTCAAATTGGTTTCTTGAACATGACAATGAGTTCACTGTACTAAAATGGCCCCCACAGTCACCAGATCTCAACCCAATAGAGCATCTTTGGGATGTGGTGGAACGGGAGCTTCGTGCCCTGGATGTGCATCCCACAAATCTCCATCAACTGCAAGATGCTATCCTATCAATATGGGCCAACATTTCTAAAGAATGCTTTCAGCACCTTGTTGAATCAATGCCACGTAGAATTAAGGCAGTTCTGAAGGCGAAAGGGGGTCAAACACAGTATTAGTATGGTGTTCCTAATAATCGTTTAGGTGAGTGTATGTATCTATATTACTTACACTATATTACATGTTATTGTCACTCTCTGTCAGACCCAAGATAATAACTAAATAATAAAAGGTGAAAAAAAAAATAAAAAAAATAAAACAAAATATGATCCAGATAAATGGGACGCTCCTGAGCTAAATTTCAAGTGTCATAGCAAAAGGTCTGAATACTTATGTCAATGTGATATTTCAGTTTTTACTTTTTAATAAATTTGCAAAGTTATTAAAATTCTGGTTTGTGCTTTGTCATTATTGGGTATGGAATGTAGATGGATAAAAAAATTAATTATTTAAAGCACTTTAGCAAAAGGCATCAACATAAAAAAGGTGAAAATAAAATATGGGGTCTGAATACTTTCTGAATGCGCTGTATGTTGATATTATGCTAATATTTATGGCCAAGCCAAGTAATATACTGAAGTTAATCATCCTAACCGTAGGCTGTTTACATTCACCAAGTAACATAGCAACTTGTCGCATTAAAATAGAATGTGCTCTCACAGTTATGTGTTTATTGGCATTTTATGTAGTCTTGGCATTTTATGTAATGTAGTCAGAACTATCGGTTTTATTTTAAGTGCCATTTAATTTTAAAAGAGATACACAATTTTCTCAACTCTGTTACGAAAATGTCTGAATTTTGTTTAAAAACCATATTTGTGTGAATTCCTTATTTCCAACAATAAGCATTAAAATTCACTCTTTTTCTCATGGACATGTTGTGTTGCGATCCAGTCATGATAATGTGATACATTGCAATACATAGAATCGCACCAATATTAAAGGGGTCATGACATGAGGTATCAAATATTTGTTAAATTTTTTTCATATAAAAGGTCATACTGTAAATTTCAGAACTCAAAACTTTCTTCTCACTGCAAATATAGCATTTGTTGAAACCAAGCTGCCAAAATGACTCGTTCTCTACTTCCTCCACACTGTGGTAGTTATTTGCATGTGACTGCCTCCACAACAACACATCAAAATCTAATGTTACCTTTAATCACTTCCGTAGCCCTGCCCGGTAGTGGTGAACAATGAGATGGCAAGAGAGCTGGTCAGTTAAGAGCAGAGAGCCAATCATGACAAAATGATCATGTTTTATGAATAAATTAGAGTTTTTTGTGAAAAATCTTTTCTAAAATTATAAGTGAACCTCAAGGAACATAATAGAATTAGAGATATGGTTATCTTACGATTCGGTTCGGTATGTGATATGAGGTTCACATTCAATATAACCTTGGTTAGATATAATAACTTAAATGACAAAGTATAACAGAAAATTATGTATTTTTTGAAACATATTGTGCAAAATGCACATTATCATTTCTTATCAAAATAAAGTTCTTTAATACACAATAGAAAGGCTTGAAGTTTAAATAAGAATTGCTCACATACATTACTCTATAAGAAAAGATCACAAACAAATAAGCCTTCAAAAATAGTGGGCTACATTCAGGCTGATCAGGTGTGGAACAAACAATAGAACTGAACAGAACCTGTCCTTAAACATTGTGTGAAAGTGTATATTTAATTTTTAATAATTTGATGGTCATCATTATTATACTCATATTTCATTTTTTTGTAACTAAAAAAATTCTAAATAATTTAATATTATATCATGACATTTTCTATATATAATAATGATGATATGAGCTATCAACGTTTGAAATAATGTGTTCAATTTATAAGTAAAAACATTGCTTTTACATTAATTTGTATTACAAGCACTAAAAGGGTTACTGTCACTTTAAGAGTTCAACGTGCATCTCACAGTGTTCCAGTTATCAATGAGAGAATTCTGTTTTTCTTTTTTTTTTGTGCATCTGTGCTATTTGTGATTAAAATTAATATTTATTTTTACTTTTTATATAAGTGTAAAGAACAGAAAGGATATTAAAGATACATTATTCAATTAATGTGGAGTGCACCTCATCTTTGATGGACACATATTACGTGGATGAAATGGTCTGTTTTAATCTCAATCACTTTTCTACAAAATAAGGTGATTTCCAGGTATTCCTGTACTTAAAATCCTAGAAAGCACTTTAAGTACTTTAAGGACAATGCATGAACCCTGTAAACCATGTAGAAAATAAATTGCGGTAGGAGTCATATCAATTAACAGATAATGATGTTTGACAGCTCATTTTCATTTATGATCACATGGACAGGAAACAATGTTGCAAATTACGAAATATCGAGTTTTGCCTCTATATGGTTTGTAATTGTTTTGGTATATTGAAATTGTATATATCATCGCATCTCTAATTAGAATAATAAAAAAGGCTCATCATGACCCCTTTAAATATACATAAACATGAAATAAAGACCTGAATTAAATCCTACATAAAAACAAATCTCTCATCACACAAACATAGACACACACACGCAATTCACTACAACCCAAGTTGGATATTCGCACTTCCTTTGTGCATCTCAGCATCAGGTGTTGACAGTCACCTGTGCCAAAGCATGCCACACACCTGCCAGCCAATGTGACTCGGACTCTCACACGTCACACCACAGTGTTGAGTCACCGCCATGCCAACGGCAGTCTCTCAGACAACCAGGTCCCATCTGAAAGCAACTCTCCCAACACTGTCAGAAATTACTGTAAGCTCAGTTTCTGGTTTAGGGTTTCCAAAAAAAGATCTGCCACATATTTTTTCTATTCCTTCCTCCACATTTTATGAAACCCTGGTGAGACTCCATATCTACATTAACAAGGCTATACTATCACTCATCTGAAAGGGCAGTTCTTCTACACTGTCTAGAATTTGGAACAATGTGCACTACTCCACAAGGAGAGCTTTATGGCTAGACAGTGAACTGGACTGCCTGTCCCTTGAGATAGCATGTTAACATCCTGGGCAGTAAATGAAGCGGATATTATGCCTAAAGTTTGGAACTCTACAGTGTTCCTAAATATTTAATTACTTCATTATGTAATATGTCATATTAAGTCTTTTGTCTAAGGCCACCTACACACTAATATATTTTTGTTTGAAAATGTATAATTTTCTGCTACATTTACACATTTTATCCACACTAGGATGGCATTTTCCTTCATTGAAAATGGCTTTCGAAAATGCTCACCAATACTTGTATACTTCAGTTAGTAAACTGAAAATGGATTACTGTGGATGCGGCCTAAAGCACTACTTTAAATCCTGGAATCTTGTAAATTCTTAGAGATTTAGTTGGCCAAAATAGATGACAATAAATAAATCATCAGTTCGTATTATGTAATTAAGTAAAAGGGGACAATAAACCAGTAAATTTAGATGTCTGTTATGTTTAGATGTGTTTTTGTTCATGTTTTAGTTCCTGTTTCATGTCATGTGGTTCCCTAGTCATGTGAAGTCCTGTTTTTCCTCCATGTTCATGTGTCTAGTTCTCATTGGTTTATTGTTTCATTAGGTTGTTATCAGTTCTAGTTTGTCATTGGTTTAGTTTAATTGTCTTGTTATTTTGTTTAGTGTTCTGTTTGATCATTGGTTTATGTTCCCCCATGTCATGGATTTAAGCCCTCATGTTTGTATAGACTGTTGTAGTCATGTTTATAGTTAGGGTTTATAGTTTTCACATTTATTACTAAATTGCACTTGGGTTCTTCATTTCTTTGTTATCGCCATTACTAGCTACAGTATGCTACAATGTCATTCTATAAAGCACATTTTTAGGTTACCGGCGTGTTTTTATTTGATTTTTTTTTTCCAGTGTTGCATCAACTAGAATGGTTTACTTGCTTTTATTTTCTAATGAGCAATCTTTTTTCATGTGGTTTGATAGTATGGACTTCTGACTAAGGCCGCACTTTTAGATTTTTTTTTTTATTCAATTTTTATGAGAGCTCTAATAATAATAATAAATGTATTTTGTTTAGTGCCTTTCAAAAACTTGAGGACTCAGTACTGAAATAAAAATACAACATAAAACAGAGAAACATAAAACAAATATACATTACAATACAATGTAAAATGATAGAGCGGAAAAACATGTTACAAGTGTCCCGTAACATCGTAAAGAACGCAGTTGAGACACTGGTGAGCAGGACAAGAGCAAACAGTCCCAGAGAGGCCAATAGAGAACACATACATCGCAGTCTGGAGCAGCACAGCTGACAATACAGTCACAAGAGGAAACACAAACATGCTCATTAGAATTTCTCCACTAAACAACATAGCGTTGGACAGATGGTAGAGAGTTCACAGCGTAAGACTATGAATAGTCCATATATCTATTCTTCTACTGGATTGCATACATCCCATTTACACTGACAAATTCTTATGAATGGGCTGTCTTCATATATAATAAACTAGAGCCGTCAAAATGTACATATGTGATTAATTAAAAAACATATTTTTTTTCTTAATCGCAATTAATGCATTTACCATTAATACACTGGTTAGAAACACCTGGATGCATTACACTGACACACACACCACAAACATATGATGAAGAACGGAGCTCTTGACACTATTTGTTGTACAAAACAAGCCCATATGGGACTTGTATTTTTCAAGAATTTTTCAGCCTAAGTAATGCATATTTTATTTACCACAGAAGCATGTTATGTCTTAACTATCAATAAAATGCAGAATAAGATGTTTTTGTCTGCAAACGCTTTTCATATGTTGTTTAAAGTGGCACTAACGACCTGATGCTAGTCGAATGTGGCTTCATGATTGCTGTAACAAAGCCGATAGCCACAGTCTACCAGCATATTAATATTTTGGAGGATGAGAGTTTAAGAGATTGAATGCCTATTGCAATGATCGTGCAACCTATGTGGGTAAAAGTAGTTTCAATTAGTCAATCTCCCAATTAGACTTTGGGAAACATGTAATGTTACTTGAAATGGTGCTGTTTTGGTGCACTTCTATCTTTATACTGTGGAAAGCTTTGTTTGAAAATGTTAATAAAGCATTAAATTGTTACATTTTGTTTTCTATCCTCAGAAGGAAATAAATGCATTTTGACAACAAAATGAGTCAAATTTCAGCACTTTCAAAATCTGTGACTGATCGCGATTAACTACGAACAACTATGTGATTAATTGCAATTAAACATTTGAATCGACTGACAGCACTAATTTTAACGTTGCGTGACAGGGAATTGAATATATAATTGGACGCAGATAACTGGAGGATAACCTCAGAATTAAATTCCATTTGACACAGCCCATTAGCGCTTTGTGCACAAAATTTCCCCAAACTACTTGTGCCTGAATTGTCTCAGATATGGAGGCAACTGAGTTTCGTTCTCAGCCACCCGGATTGAGGCGAGTCAGTGCACCACCAATTGGACCTAGAGAGCATTGGGAATTGGGCATTTCAAATTGGGGAGAAAAGGGGAGAAAATATAAAAAAGTACCACATTTTTCCCATGCAGAAAAATAAACAAACCAACAAGCTATATTATTACGATTTTTCGTCCTTAGGAAGTTTAGTCCTTAGCCCAAACCTTAACCTTACCATGAAGAAAACCTAAACCATGATTTTAATAGGGAATTCACTTTCGTTTACCACATAAGAAAGATAAACTTCAGGGTTTTGAACATTTTCTTTCTTAAAGTGTTGGATAGGAGGCGAGCTAAAATGTGATCTCTGTATTGTATCGATTTGAAATTCTGTGTTATGACCAATGACAGTTCTTGACCCAAAAGCAGAACACAGACACGGAGAAGGAAGTTGGTTCAATGGGTTTATAATGTTTATAATGTATCACGATGTTTGTAAGCACGGGTAGTGGAAAACGGACTGGCGAAGGCAGAGGCAGCAGACTAGCCTGGCTAGCAGTGAGTGGCTGAGCGGAGCTGCAGGCCGGGTGAGTCATGGTCCTGGAATATAGGAGAGACTGGGGGTTACACACAAAAGACAAAACTCTAGGTAGGTAGAGCTGAGTAAAAATCACAGAGGCCTAATCATTAGTACCACACAGGCTGACGGAACAATCTGGTGATGAGTGCCTGTAAAAGATGAGGAACATGTGAATTGGCTGATACAATCAGGAGGAGGAGGACCAGAGTGAAGCACCATGCCTGGAACAAACCACAATCACAAACAAACAGAAAACAAGGAAACACAAGGAAATGGGGAAAAAATAGCCTTAGCCCAAACCAGTGGTTCTCCATTTTTTTCGAGTCATGCCCCTCTTTGAAACACAAAAAACGTTATTAAGATTAAAAACTTAATCTAATCAAAAATCATTTTGTTTTTACTCAACAAAAAAAATGCTTTTAAAAGTCACTTGTCACTCATTTGAAACTGGCATGCATGCAAGAATGACCATGTTTATATGAGCACACCTGACATCGACGCTTTGGGCTGTCAAGAGATGCGTGCACAGGATGCACTGCGATGCCAGGCGAAAGTTTAAACAAGGCAGGAGAAAAGACAGAGGAAAAGAAATTTCACATATCAGTTCTAATGTGTATTTTCACTTTTTTTGTTCAATGTGTGAAAGTGAATGAGATATGAGGATGGGTCAGTCTACCACGCCCCCCCCCCCTTTGCAATTCCTCCGTTCCCCCACTTTGAAAACCACTGGCCCAAACCATGACATTTTGTTTGTTGATTGGATGGCCTAAAATGAATTGACTTTATGAATTCAATGAACGACTTTAGAGCCTAGTCGTATGATATCTTATGATTTCGCCATCACGTCAGAATTTTTTATGTTGTCATGAGACTACATTGGGCTAGCATTATAACTTGGCATATCTCAAGATGCGCTGTGTAGTCAAGCACACTTTAAAGAACTGAATGTGCCAGATCACGGTAATCTCTCTGCAAAATCTGTATTGCATTGTGCAAATTGCATTCAGCTAATTTTGTTGCCATGTTTATGCCATTGACTAATTTGCATAATTTCTTATCTTTAGAAGTGCAGACAGGTAGTGGATCAGTGAATAATGTGGGTGAATAACGTGGGCAGAATGTTATTAGCAAATTCTCCCTCAGTGTTTTAGTGTTCCGATAGTACCACTGGAAATATTGGGGAACAGAACATCAAAACAGTAACCTAGTTTAGCAATGCAAATCTGCTCAAAACTTGACCCCCTGCTGGTGTTGGAACACTTGAAACTGAGTAAATTGCAAAATATTTGATACTGACCTTCTGTAGCACATCAAAAATGCCATGTAATCATAATGTGATTCTAAGAGCATCCTACAATATCAGAGTAATGCTGAATAATGTATAAAATGGTGCTCCCATATTCCAGGGTTAGTTCCTCCAAATTTATGACAGAGAAGTATTCAGGTGGCTCAGGATTGTAGACATTTACATTGAGATGTCTGCTGCTTCAGATCATGGGTGAGGCATCAACATATTTGTAGTCCTTGTAAGATATGTAATGGCTAATATCCACCTAAAATATTTACTATGAAGGATACTTACTCTTTATGGTTCAGACTAGTGCATGCCATATGTGACTAAAAGATTAAAAAAAAAAAGGATGAGAATGTAATTTTTCAAAGTATTGCAATATTTTACCTCATTAAACTTTATCTGTAGTCTAACGCCAAGAATCAATGTTTGTAGTTGCATTTTTTAAATCTTTATTTTTTACTAAAAAAACAAACAAAAATGAGAGAGATCGCCACTCTCATACAATAATGCAATACATATTGTGGCATTCAGTCAACATACACTAGATTATTTCTAATCCAACAAAATACAAACCCGGAAGGAGCCAAGAATGACTAAATTTAGACATTTAAGACAGCCCTCATCCTGAATGAACCACTCCTGATAACCATTTTACAATTTGGGGCCGTTATTAAATTAAAATCTCAATGTAGATACCTGGAAACCCTTTCATTTTCTCTATAGAGCTTCTGTTTTGTGAAACATGTATCTCTATGTGGCACTGTGCTATATCATCTTACAGTATGTATAATATGTATTGTAAATTCATATTTATTCATACTGCCTGAACACACCCTTACGTCTTTTGAACACTACATTCCCCGTTGCACATAGATTTACATATCTGTACATATATTATTAATTCTTATGTCTTTGTGTCTCCATATACATATTTCATTTAATGTTATTATTCTGTGTATCACAGGGGTATTTAATTGTGTTCTGGAAGGCTCTGTTACCAAAGACAATTTATTTTTTTGTGAGCATACTTGACACTAAAACTATTTTTTTTATATCCTGATTCTATTCCCTCACAATTTTTTTTCACTGACACTGGTGCCTATGCTCTACGCTTTTTCAATGGCTCTATGCTGAAGTATGGCAGGAATTTAAGCACTTTACACAAAGCAACAAATTCCAAGGAGGATTAATGAAAAACGATTGCACTACTATTGTGGTGGTGGGGGCATGGTCGAGCACCGGTTTGTGAATGGAGAGCAAGATCGGGAGATGACAATGGTAAGAACTATCACCTGTCAATTATTACCTTTAACACCTGTTTCCCATTACAGTGAGGGTGTGAAAGGTATTTAAGAGTGAGCCAGGTGCTGGAGAGGAGAGAGATGAGTCAGACACACATATCAAACCCTGTACATATTTGTTTGAGACTGAAAAAATCAGAGTATTGATTTCTGTTTACGCTGAAATGCGACATGTGTGATTAAAATAGAGCTCACATGGATTGTTGATCCAGTCCCCGCTTCCTCCTCCTCACACACAATGGACTTGTGCTGAAGCCCAGGATAGTGAAGGAAGAAGTGCCGCCATGGAGTCCTCACCACTGGGCGAAGTTTTCCAAGCCCTCGCTGACATGCAAGAGACACAATACCAGGCTCTCCTGGCCCAGGAGCAGTGCTTCTAGGAGCTCCTCCTGGCCCAAATGGAGAACTGGCTGGTATTTCGGAGCTTGATAACCCAGGAAAGGTCCTCAACCATGACCCCGGAGGCAGCATTGGCCGTATCCCATGTCATTTTGGCCAAAATGGGGCCCAAAGATGACCCGAATTGATGAACTGATCGATCGGTTATGCGTGGCTCTCTTTTATTCTACACTGTTTTCAATTAAGGGATATTGGCAGATCCCCTTAACTCCCATGACCTGTGAAATCAACACATTCTCACCCCAACTCGTCACATACGGACACTCGGGCAGAATGTGTTGGTGAAATAAACAGCATTTTCCACACCATTTGGCTTACACCAATTTGTCACCCTTCCTTTCAGTTTGCTCGGGGTCCCAGCCACATTTCAGCAGCTCATGGTCAGAATCCTCAGACTGCATACTGCTTGCGATGCTGCCTGTCTGGTTTACATAATTATTTACAATAATGATTGGCTGTGGCACCTGCAGATTGAGACAGGTGGGACTCACAGCAAACTCTAAGAAGTGCACAATCGGGAGGGTAGAAGTAAGGTATCTGGGATCCACTAGGGTCATGGACAGGTGCGGCCACAAATTGATAAGACCGCAGCAATTGTGGCCTGCCCAAGAACCAAGACCAAAAAGGAGGTGAGACAGTTTTTGGGACTGGCTGTCTACTATAGAAGCTTTGTGCCTAATTATTCGGATGTGACCAGCCTGCTGACTGATCTCACTAAAAAGGGAGCACCGGATCCCAAATAGGCTATTACGCAGGTGAAAACTGCACTTTGTGGTGGGCTGTTTTTATATTCTCCTAATGTTTCCCACCCTTTTGTTTTTCGGACAGGGGGCTGGGAGATGTCTTGTCGCAGGTGGTAGAGGGGGGAGGAGCTTTGGAAGCTATTAGTATTGGGCAGGCCGGAAGGATCCAATGGTGAGAACTATCACCTTTCAATGATGATCTTTAACACCAGTTTCTCATTGCAGTGAGAAGGATTTAAGAGCGAGACAGATGCCGGAGAGGAGAGAGAGTCTGACACATGAATCGAACCCTGTAACTATTTGTTTGAGGCTGAAAAGCAGAGTTTTGATTGCCATTTACACTAAAAAGGGACATCTGTGTGATTAAAATAAAGCCTTCTCTCACACAATGAACCTGTTACAACTGTGTATAACACAGCTTTGACTTTGCAATACAATATACCATTGTTTATGTGAACATGATTACTTCCTGGTTTCCATGGGACTAGATCCCTCTGAGGTTGCTTGCACAACATCCCTTACAAAAATTGAGAGTTCAAAACATCCTGCAAATTTGCGAAAAGCTGCAAACTTCTAGCAAACATTTGCGGAGAATAAAAAGCTTATTGCATGGGAAAATGAAGAGGGGAAAATTTGCTGCAAAAAACGGCTAGTTTAGATTTTTGTTATCAGTAGCACCACGGGAAAAGGTGAACAAAAATGTCTGATGAGATGGGTCTTGTCAGTTATTCGGCAGAATGGGGGTCGTTTTCTGGCTACATGGACATTCAGAAGCAAGATGTCGATTTCCTGTGTGTATATGTTGAAAAATAAATATTTAAACCAGTATTTTTCTCTTTATATATACCATAATTAAAACAAGATACATTTACTTCAGAAGCAAAATCTGAAAGGAATCTAACTATCTTTTCTAATGCTATGAACCATTTTCTTAAAAACGTATTTTCTTATTTTCCAGTAAAATATATAAACTTTGAAGAAAAACTAAATCCAATTGGGTTACAAAAATACAAGCTTGCTTTCCATTTAAATTAAGTTTTTAATTAACTTTTCTTACTTCGCTGGCAAAACGTTTTTTCTAAGTTCATTTATTTTTCCCAGAAAACAAGACAAAAATAAATGTGTAAGAAAGGTCTGTATACATGCCCCATCTTTTGTGACCTGTCATCATC
This sequence comes from Xyrauchen texanus, assembly GCF_025860055.1. NCBI lineage: Eukaryota > Metazoa > Chordata > Actinopteri > Cypriniformes > Catostomidae > Xyrauchen > Xyrauchen texanus. Next base: position 31,676,315 of record NC_068309.1, on the reverse strand, counting down.
TTTCTCTGGAGCCCTTCAGTCAATTTACATGATGTGACAGATACTCATATGGGCTTCATCTGTGCTGCTACAAACATTATTGTGTGTGTACATGCAATGTCAGTGTGTGTTGTGTCACGTCATCTCATTTGCAGTGTCTAATGAACCATGACCCCTAAACTAGTGCAAAGGGGTTCCAGTTAGAGCTAAACATAAAAACCCATGCAAAATCACATCATTATATTTGATGATAAATGCAATGGCATATTTCACTCAAGAGGCTGGTTTACAGTGCACTCCATTAATAATCGTCATTTATCTATAAGGGAATTCCATATTCACATCTAACTGCTAGAGATTCAGAACACACAAAGGAATAAATCGTAGATTCATTGTTAGTCATTTAATCTTACATTTTATAATGCAATTTTATGGAATAAGTTTTGTTACCTTTGTTTAGTGTCTTGTCTGGAAGATATATGGAATTTATACATATGGAAATGTATATAATAAATATAAAACATAATTCAGTAAAACTTTACATTAATGTTACCTTTATAAAGGGTTTTTTTTTTAATGTAAATGAAATATTAGTCTATATATATATATATATAGACTAATATTTCATTTACAAATGGTATATAAAATATACTGGAGGTCAAGCCATTTATCGGAACCATGAGCAGCACTGAATTTTTAGAAATAGCATTTCAAGGTGGCACTGTCCCAAAAAATGTTGAGTCCCTTCAGAGCATGGTGCCTAAGACACTTACAATACGCCGTTTCTTATCAATATGCCAAGTCGTTCGTAAAATACAGCATTTTATGACTAAATTCAAAATGGCCAACATCCAAAATGGCTGACATAGGAAAATGTGGTATCGTTCCATTCAATATGTAGCACTTGATCTAAACAGACAATTTTCTTTATTTTTCGACAAAAAGTGTTAAAATGTTATAAGCCAATAAAATAAATTTTTCATATCTCCTGACCAGTAGGGGGCCGTGTGCCAAAATGCTGCAGATAACCTCAGGGCCTAATGGTGATGTCCCATTCCCTAAAAGCGTTGAGGAGATACAGCCTCAAGTTCAATTTTGCCCGTTCGTCAAATTCGTTGAAGCGTCATTCGAAAACGGTATGGTTTATCAAAATTCTGAATGCCTCTAGATGATGCAGGCCAATTTTCATGCATATCGGAAAAATGGCCTAGGACGAGTTCGAAAAAGTAGGTTTTTCAGAAAATTAAAAATGGCAGACACATTTTTATGACGTCAAACATATATTTCTGGGACTCACATTTCAAAAGTTATTAATAAACGTGAGTGAAAATGTGGGCAATTAGTGGTGCGAGAGGGTTTTAGGTAGAGAGGCCAAATTTGCTGTGTTAACAGCAAAGGGTTTCTATGGGCTGCCACAGACTCAAGAGCAGAAGCGGAAGAATAAATATAGCTGCAAGCAGCTATAACGGGGGCAAGACAATTATCGGCACCATGAGCAGCAAAAGAAGCTTTGTGACATGTTTTTGATTAAAGTCCGATGAACAGTGTATGAGGAGTTAGAAAAAGTAAACTTTCAATCATAAAAAAAAACTAAAAATAGCTACATCTTAGAATTTTTGTCAAGTATGTGGCGCTGTTCTGAAACTGCTCAGGTAGTATCTGGGCCTTATGGTTATCATGCAGGAAAGCTTTCAAGAGTTATAAGCCAAAAAAGCCATTTTTATATCTCTTGACTAGTAGGGGGCAGTATGCCAAAACGCTGCAGGTAATCTCAGGGCCTAATGGTGATGACGCATACCGAGTTTCTGTCATTAATTTTTTGTCGTGAGTGCCTCTAGATGATACAGGCCAATTTTCGTGCAAATTGGACAAACAATCTATCACAATGTTCATGTTTTTCTTGAGAGAATAAGTTTGTTTACACTCTAATCATTTATATTTGTATAGCACTTTTGAAAATACACCTAGTTTCAAGCATCTTTATATGATTTCCCTTGTTATCTGAAAGGTCCCTGTGAACAAGCTGAAGTGACTGTAGGGAGGAAAAAACTCATATATGTACATTGTCCAATATTATTAGTGGCCAATATTTGCCCTCTTCCCCAGTTTCACTTTGCATGTAAACTTTTCCAGAATTATTACCAGTTTATAACATGTGCGCAAGTGTTGTTCTCAAAGTTGTTTATAAGTCATAAGCAGATAAGTATAAGTCTCATGTAATTGCAGGTTTCTGAATAAGCTTATGAGCGTCTTGCTGTGCAGTGACTGTTAAACTTACTGCTGCTGTTTCTGCCTCACAAACCCACCGATTGGCACGATGATGCTGGCGTAAATAAAACGACATGTTTGATGTGCTGTAGCAACAGGACACCATTGTTTGGCAAATTCGACAAGCTGTACCGATAAGGTATATTTGTAACAAGGTCCTAAAGATGGGCAAGAAGGAGGCGGGAACCAGCTGAACAGTCAACGTAAAAATGTAATAACAAATTGAACTCAAACATAACATAAACTGCAAAACAAACAAAGACGCACACACACAGCTTTGTGCATCTTTCTCTCTCCCTCGAACTGGAGTCTCCGTCCCCCCTTATCTGTCTCCTGCTGATTAGTCATCAAGGCCCGGCCACGCCCTCTCCTCATCACAACAATCTGCTTACCATTTGCCATCGATCGTTTCGCCTATGTACTGTAAGTGTGTTGCTCTGTTATCCTGTGAGCTCTCAGCACTGTCTCTCCGGGGAGGAGACTGTTCCGCAGCTCTCAATATTGTGTTGATTGGTTTTAATTACACTATAATGTGTTTGTTTATGTATCGTACGATACATATCATATTGTATAGTGAGCATTGCATCATATGATAAAATAAGATTCAATCTTTTTTAACACACCTACGCTGTATATGTCATATAGGCTGATAAAGCTAGGGTCCCCTTAACCCTTAAACACCGGCACTCAGCAACTCTAAAGCATTTATAACATTAATGTGGGGAAAGATGATGGTGTGGTGAAAGAGGAAAAAATGTTGCTGTTAGCCTCGAAAGCACAGGACTGTCTACCTCGTTTGAACTGAATAATTATGTCAGATGCACATACAATACTTACAGAATCCCTACCAAAAATTCACAGAATAGTTTGATTTATTGATTAAAATGAGTAATTTTTAGTCAAGATGAGAGTAAGATAATAAGCCTAATAATAGACTATTATTTGTTTTATTTAAATAGCGGTACCATGGCTGAGATACATAGTGTATGGTAGAGCTATAAATAAACATAGCTCTTTATTTTTATGTTTCAAAGAATTGCTTTCTTTGTTGTCGCTATAATTAATCAGCATGGCTTGTGTATTTAATGATATTGAGGGAGGTGCCTCTGGTCATAAGCACAGCAAAATACATGTTAAATGATATTTCTCCACATAGCATCCAAAAAAACATAACTGTTTGATAGTGAGCTAACATATGGTGTTAGATAAATACCAGCAAATATGTGCATTTTAACTGTGTGCATATTAATTAACCTCTAATAATGGTTTATTTTTTTAGATAAATGATTATCTAATTGTCAGTAATTATAGGTGCTGTAAGCTATTTTTTTAATGGAAAGGTATGCAAAAAAATGTCTACTCCCTGAAATATATTAATGAAATACCTTTCGTGAGGTATCTCAACAGGCTCTGTGACAGCACTGATTCTGTAAACAGCAAACAAAAATGTGTCTATGGTCTCTGATGCTTTCTGCCTGTCATTAACTTTGTGTTTTCTCATAGTTTTGTATTTGCAGCGAATGAATGAGGCTTAATGCCATTGTTATGTCTTGTTGCTCATAACAGTTGTTAGTTGAGGGTGCTATTTTGCTGCTGTTGTTTTTGACATCTGTTTCTGCACAATGTCAGTCTCAATAAAGCTAATTTGGTATCTTTGGATTGCTGGGTTTTGGTAAGTTGAGGTATGGCTAATCAAACGGCTCAGCTTGTGGAAATTTTAGTATGGTTAAAATTGATGACAGGAACTTTAAGGTGTATCAACAATCATAAATCAAAGAAGAATTATATCTAACCATTATTGTGTGGTGAAAATGAGGATCCACCCAGAGAGTGTCACTCAATCACTCTCTGTAAATTAATTTAGAAAACATTGCGAGGGGTGCACTTTGGACTGTTTAGAAAATAAATAATTTTGATTATTTATGAAAACTGGAACAAATAATGAACAATGTTGTGTTATGTGACTGCAATAATATGAAAAGCATTCTAGTTTTCTGTTTGTAGTTTTCTTGTTTTGATGAAACACCAGGGGACCCACCAAGTCATATTTTCTCTGGCCTTATGGGGAGTCACCCCCCTCATTCTGTACACTGCTGGTGACCATTAAACCATTCTGAACTATGTACATAGGTTTCTAATGTTGTTAACTCCTCAAAATATATCCACTTCATATTAAGATACTTTTTCATGGGTTACCAATGTTAAATAAGTTTTAAGCATTTATAAGAAATGTGAGGTAAAATGGCTCACTATTTGGCATGTATTGCATGAATGTCTCATTTTTATTCATGGTGTTATAACACATATCTATGATTTATAGTGCATTTCTAAATAGCTTAAAAATCAACCCCTTAACAAAGGGAATGTTAGTGTACAAAATTGCTCTTTTGCAAGTGCAATGTCATAACCTGCCCTTTGTTTTCCCCTTAGTGATGGACTTCATTTCCCAGCATGCACTTTTGTTGATTACCCTCACCTGCCCTCCATCTTCCACAGCTGTTCCCCGTTCCATCGTCATCCTTCTGTGTATAAATACCCTCTGGTCTCCTTCCCTCATCATTGGTTCTTGTTAGTTTGTCTACATGTTAATTTGAATGTTACAGACTTATTTAACCAGCAAACTGCTGTTACATTTGATTTTCCCTTTTCTCAAGTCTTTTATTTTCATCTTTTTGTCTTCATCTTCAGTTACATTAATACAATTAGTCTGCGTTTGGATCCACACTTTCCCATCTCATCTCTCCCATTAACATTACAGAAGAACTGACCCAAAAAATTGATCCAGCAGTACAACTTGAGCAACTCACCCAAGTATATTTGTCTGTGAGGACTACTGTGTGAGGTTCTGGAGCTTGTACTTTGAAGTGGGCTGGGAAGAGAGAATCCACAGGACCATGTACATTCCTCCTCCAGCGGCTCCGCCCGCTCTCCCAGAGACTCCTCCTCAAGCGGCTCCGCCCGCTGTCCCAGAGACTCCTCCTCCTGAGTCTCAATTCCCTGATTCTACTATGGCTCCGCCCGCTCCACATCCAGATCCTCCTACTGGAATTAAATTCCCTGCTCATCCAGTGGCTCCGCCCACTCTCCCAGAGACACCTGTTCCCTGTTCCTTTGTCATACTTATGTGTATAAATACCCTCTGGTTTCCTTCCCTCATCATCAGTTTTTGTTAGTTTGTCTGTTAGTTTGTTAACATGTTAATTTGAACGTTACAGAGTTATTTATCCAGCAAACAGTTTTTACGTTTGAATTTCCCTTTTTCTCAAGTGTTTTTTTTATCTTTATGTCTTCATATTCTGAGTTACATTTAATCAAATTTGTTTGTGTTTGGATCCACACTTTCCCATTTCGTCTCTCTCATCAACGTTACATTCAATCTGAGTGAAATATAAAAAAACAATCCATTCATCAATGTACATCTATGGGATGTTTTTCTGTGTATGATGGTGTGTAGGATTTTTTTGGTTTATCACTTTTTTCCATCTAATTTTTTATTTGTCTTTCTTCATGTGAAAGATTGTTAAAAAAACATAACCGCACACCTCTTCAAAAAACTACAGGATTTGAAGCATAATTTATGTCCATAGCACAAAACAATTAATATCTCATGTTAGAGATTTAATAAAATCCCTAATGGAAATAATATTGATGCTCGCCTTAACAAACACCACTAATTTAAAATGATTTGTTCTTCTCAAAGTGCTTTAGTTTAATAAATCAGTTTGATAGTGCAAAACAGATTCGAAAGTCCACTAATGCACCATGTGCTATTAAAACCCTGACTGTCGTAGTGGTCATTTGCCACATGTCTAACACAATATGCCAAGCCACATTCCCTGCTTTTATTATAAAGGCATGACTGCAAGATGAAATTGTGCATGTATGCATCAAAACATGCACACACATGCACACAATTAATTCACTAACGATATTGCAAACACACTAAGCCAAGCACCCTCTTTTTCTCACAGGCAATGCACACCTTTTCCAGAAGACAATGGTCTTCTTTTAGCTGGTTCAGGTTTATACCAGTCAGTGGAAGCTATTTTCAGCGGCCAAGGGCATCAAATATTCACTTCGGATCTAATCAAACATCCCTCTATCTGATTTGTGAAATGTCAATATGATATCTGGCACAATGGCAAGTGACAGACAGGCATCGACTACAGTGGACAGTTGACTTTTATAATGTAATAAAGCTTCAATTTGGCCAGAGAGATGGAAAGTGTCACAACAGGGTACACCTGAGGTGAGAGTTTAACGTAACGTAGAAAATCGGGTCACAATTTATATTAGGTGGCGTTAACTGCTATGTAATAACAATAAATACATACAAGAATATGTAATTACTGTGTAGCTACAAGTTGTTCTATAGAATGCCCACATTTGCTGCTGTTGAGGTACAGGTAGGTTTAGGAGTAAGGGTAGGATTAGGGTTAGAATTAGGGGTTAGGTAATGGTTGGGTTAGGGGTAAAGTTAACAGTGTTACTACAAATGTAATTAAATGCAAGTACTTTAAATGTAATTACAATGCAACAGCATGTATGTGTATAATAAGTACATTGTATCAAATGATTAAGTGCATAATAGTTAAGGCTAACTAATATATAGTGGGTCTGAAAATTGTAATTTGACCGCAAACTGTCAGCAGAGCAGCACTCTCATGCAGGTTTATTTTTAGAAGATATCCTGGTTTGAATGCTTAGATCGAAAAACAGAGCCGCCCTTAGGATATGACAGATGCATTTTCCTCTCATTGTTGTTGTTGGTTCTGTTGAACTTGTGTCACCCCTATCTGAAAAGCCAATTCATTAATTATAGGTGCCGTTCCAAAAACTTGTGAGCTGCCTTGCTATTTACTGACTTCATAGGCAGGTGCCTTCTTTACACATTACGTAGGCAAGCCTGATTTACACTTCTGTGTAAAATCTATGGTGTAGCTGACACGCACCTCTCCAAACATTTACTGACTACATGTCACATTGTGCTTTGGAATGCTTTGTTACCAGAGATGCTCTCCCAGGATGATTAAAAAATATCTGAGGTAGCGTCGCATTTTCTTCAAGATTGTTTTACGATTACTTTAAGATCTATGCATCATATAACATTGTATTTGGACTCGTTTTAATCTGGAAAACAATCAGTTTAAAAATTATAATGATGAAATATTTAAAGATCACCTACATAATGTTAAATAGGAAAATATACAAGACACCATATCGGTTAATGATACTTGGGCAGTAGATTTGTTAACCACCATGCTACCACGCAATTGTGTAAACGCAAATCGGTCAGATGGAAAACACTCAATGGGTGAGGCGCTGTTCTGTTTTCATGTGCAGATACGCTGTTTTCAGCAGTTGCAGAACAGTTTACGTGCATTATGAAGGCAAAATGCTGCAGGTCACCCATTCGAGCAATTTAAACATTTGAAGCCACTTAAAGATATTATATAAATCTAAAAATGTGATGTAGTATCACAGAAATGGATAAGGTGACAGCATTTCACTAGATTTGTAATAAGGAACATTGTAAAAATTGAAATACATTCTGACACTACAGATTGCATCATTCTGTCAAAATAAAATCCCAATACAAAGTCAATACAACTGAAATATATTATTATTGTAAAAAGAAGCCCTCAAATTATTAATAATTATAATAATTCAGCATCATATTTTATTAATAAACTTGACTGGACAATAATATGTTCCATGCATAGCTCAAGCAAAGCCTGATATTGGGCTTGGTGGATGTCGTCGAGGGTCTTGATTACTTTGGCCAGCAGCGAGGACTCCAAGATGGCATTTCTTCCTCCTAATTCACTGGTTTCAGCACCACTGCGACAGGTTCTTTAGCTCTCATTTGAAGGAGGAAGTGGAGGCCAGGTAAACAGTTGACGATTTTCAGCACTCCACACAAATGTTTTCTTTTCATCACAACACACACACACACACGACTGGTACGTGCATCGCTCTCTCTTCCCTCTGGTGGTCTGGATTGCTTTTATTCCTCTCCACTCTCACTACAAACACAAAACATTTGTTAGAGGTGATTTCTCACAGGTGTCAATCCTTGCTGTTCTGTCTCTTCCAGCCTCACTCTCTGCAAACGTCACTCAGCCACACCCCCATCACCACAATATAAATTCAAGATCAGTAAATGTGATCACATTGTCAATAAATTAAATTGTAAAAGTATATAGAATCTGATCATGGACAACATATTTGTGAAAAGTATTATGGAGAGAATACTTACCGTAATTTCCGGACTATTGAGCGCACCTGAATATAAGCCGCACCCACTGATTTTTTAAAAAATATTATTTTGAACATAAATAAGCCGCACCTGTCTATAAGCCGCAGGTGCCTACCGGTACATTGAAACAAATTAACTTTACACAGGCTTTAACGAAACACGGCTTGTAACAAAAATAAATAGGCTTTAACGAAACACGGTGTGTCAGCGGGGCGTGGTCAAGCGTCCGGAGAGAAAAGCGGTAAGCAGCTTAAACCTGAGCTAAATTATGTCTAACACCGGTGTCTAATTTCAGTAAGCATGGGGAGAGCGGCATAAAAAGGCAGCAGCCACAGAGCTGAGAAAGTGACACACGTCAGTCTAGTTGGCGCATAGAAGAATTTAGAAACTTTATAAAATTGATTGTAAACATTGCTGTGGCCATTAAAAGCCTTACCTGGAACGTCAAGTGCCCTGCTGAAAACACACTGGTGCCCGTGTGACAGTTTTCCCAAGAAGGACACGTGAAGCAGGGCACTTGAAACACACGGCTTGTAATAAAACATTTGCAGTAAACAGTAGCCTACCAAGAAAGTCATTGGTCACTATCTTCCTCGTCCTGTGCACTGAAACCACTGAAGTCATCTCCTTCGGTGTCGGAGTTGAATAGCCTCAGAATAGCCTCAGATTTAGTTGTCTTTTTGCACTGAGTCAATTCCTCACGCTGCTGTTTCCAACGTCTCCCGTGCAGCAGCTCTATTTCCTTTTCCAACAGCCAGATCAATCGCCTTCAACTTGAAAGCTGCATCATATGCGTTTCTCCATGTCTTTGCCATGGTGAGGGTGACAAAATGACTACCGTAATCAGAATAATGGGAAGTTTGAGCGTGCTCGATTTAATCTAAACAGTAAACAAAAAAAGTTGTTTGACCTTAACCAGTTCGGCAATTTCATTGGTCTAATGAAAGCTTCACGCCGCCAAAAAACTGAGCACGTCACAGAAAGTTTTTTTTTTTTTTATAAAATCTGAAAGCGGGAAAAATCCATATATTAGCCGCGTCATTGTATAAGCCGCGAGGTTCAAAGCGTCGGAAAAAAGTTGCGGCTTATAGTCCGGAAATTACGGTAACAGTTTAGCGCACTGTTTTTCAACACAAAACTTCTTATTTAGTCTTATTAACTAACCAGCCACAATCCTGTTTAACCAGACGCCATTTGCACAAGTATCGCACTCTGCCAGACATAAATTATATATACGTTTTTCTTGCCGCAAACATGCCTCATTTCTCTGTAAATTACACTTATTATGGATTGTGTCTTAGTCACAAAAGTCTGCACTATTTGCCTGGTGCAACTAATGTTGTACTATTTGGAATACATTTAGTTTCAAATTAAATACATTTAATTTTGTGACAGGCCACAATGGCTGATAGGATTAATAAAATAAATATTATTTAAATCACTTTTATGTCATTTCTGAGCAAATAAATAATTATCAAGATATGTTTCACAGCCTGAAAAAATGTGAGATTAAATATTTGAGCCATATCGCATGAGTATGGCTATGAAAGCTTTAGGCAACATTAATGCCAGGCACAAATGTCTAGAAATGTTGGATTCCTGTATAGGGAATGTTTAAGATTACTAACATCATATTTAATGCAATGCCATTCTATGCTGTAATTCTTGGAGGCTTGATTTGTCTCAGATGTGGGTGGGAAGGTTGCAAGCATCTCAGAATAAATTGATTAGATCAAATTCATCGCGAAGGCCACAGAAAAAAATTCTGTATTTTCTGCAGCAGATAGAGGACTCACCTGATTTGTTTAAAAAATACTGAGTTTTCCTATTAACGAGGTAGAGTCCCTGTATTTTTAAGTTTTTTTCTTATATATAATAATAGCTACATAACTCTTAACATTATTTAAACATGTTTCCTTTTCATTCAGAGGGCATAATTAAAGTCTGAGATCATGTTGCTTTTCTCTTAACTTTACTCACATATGTGACCTCAAGGTAATCCAAAATTAACAAGTATTCTGATTACATTACTTTTTTTATCATGGTAACTGGATTAAGTTTCTGATAAAATGTTTACTAAGTAATCAGTATATGTAATGGATTACATTTAAAAAGTAACCTTCCAACCCTGCTTAAATATGGTCTATATGGTATACGGTACATTGAATTATAAACAAAAGAGCTCAAATATAACATTATAAATATTTTTCAAAGGTTAAAGTAAAACATAGTTACAATACCAGGCAGAGTATAATGGTTCTTAATGTATGTCGGTGTAACCCGCACACACAAACACAAGACGAGACAGTCACAATGTTGGAGAAAACTGCTTTATTCCAACAAAGCAGGCAACAGTACAAAAACAGAGCAAATCCAGTGAAGAATGGTCAGGGTGAGCGTTAAATCGAAGCCGGGGAATCCAGATAGGGTAAAGGGGCAAATCCAGGAGAGAGTGGTCAACGAGAGCGTAGGGGGTCAAAGCCGGGGTAATTAGAATAAGAATAACAAGTGGGAGCAAAAGACAGGGGAACAAGGGGAGCTGGCAAGCTAAGAGGTGAACGAGAGGAGGTCAAAACTAGACGAGACTAGCGGGGGCAAAGACATGGGAAACTAAATACAATAACCAACAACCGTGAGATGAAAGGGTAGTGATATATATAGGGGCAAGTGCAGGTGTAAACCGTGACAGGTGATGAGACGAGTGCAGGTGAAACTAATGTGCAGGAGTGCAGATGACGCAAGTGCAGGTGGTCATAATGTTCTGGGGGATTGGAAACGTGTGAGAAACTCGAGGAAGGGAGATTGCCTACGAGAATGTGAGCGAGTAGGAGCAAAGTGGGCGTGAGGGCTCGAGCGAGCAAAAAGAGTGTGCGAGCTCGAGGGGGCGGAACGAGCGTGGGAGCTCGAGGGGGCGGAACGAGCGTGGAAGCTCGAGGGGGCGGAGCGAGGGAGCGGGTTTCGTGACAGGGCCATGTAAGCAGGCCCTAGTCCCGAAGCCTGTCGCGGCCCTAGTCCCGAAGCCTGTCACGGCCCTAGTCCCGAAGCCTGACACGGCCCTAGCCCCGAAGCCTGACACGGCCCTAGCCGTGGACAGGGGCCGTGGTAGGCTTCAAGACGGGGGCCATGGTAGGCTTCAAGACGGGGGCCGTGGTATGGAACGCTGGTTCAGATTCTGCCTCCCCCACAGTAAACGAGGAACCAGCGTATAGTAGGGCGAGGTCAATAAACTGAGCCAGGTTGAGAGCGCAGCGACCACCAGGCATGAATGATGAGGCTGGCTCATTCAGTCCAAATTGAAAAATATCTTTCAGAGCCACCTCATCAAAATTCACCTGGTACGCCAGGGCACAAAAATCCATAATATAAGCCTCCAAGGGTTGGCTCCCCTGGCGCAAACCCAAGAGTCAGGCCGCTGGCTCCATAATGTCAAGGACGGGGTTATGAGTTACATAACCACTGCCTTGCACGGAAAACCCTTGGTTCGCGTCCAATGAGCCATAAAACCTCTCCGGGGATGGAGAGCATACGGCGCTCGCGGATGCGTGGAAAGCATCAACTGGGCCGCGAGCGCTTGGTCAAGTTTCCACACCGTAGCTCCTCGCGCTGAATGTGATGTGTTCCTCCGCTCTAGTGAGCTGCACGAATCCTCAGCGCGACGCATTGTGACTGTCTTCGGTGAGGTTGGTTATTTTGTAACCCGCACACACAAACACAAGACGAGACAGTCACAATGTCGGAGAAAACTGCTTTATTCCAACAAAGCAGGCAACAGTACAAAAACAGAGCAAATCCAGTGAAGAATGGTCAGGGTGAGCGTTAAATCGAAGCCGGGGAATCAAGATAGGGTAAAGGGGCAAATCCAGGAGAGAGTGGTCAACGAGAGCGTAGGGGGTCAAAGCCGAGGTAATTAGAATAAGAATAACAAGTGGGAGCAAAAGACAGGGGAACAAGGGGAGCTGGCAAGCTAAGAGGTGAACGAGAGGAGGTCAAAACTAGACGAGACTAGCGGGGGCAAAGACATGGGAAACTAAATACAATAACCAACAACCGTGAGATGAAAGGGTAGTGATATATATAGGGGCAAGTGCAGGTGTAAACCGTGACAGGTGATGAGACGAGTGCAGGTGAAACTAATGTGCAGGAGTGCAGATGACGCAAGTGCAGGTGGTCATAATGTTCTGGGGGATTGGAAACGTGTGAGAAACTCGAGGAAGGGAGATTGCCTACGAGAATGTGAGCGAGTAGGAGCAAAGTGGGCGTGAGGGCTCGAGCGAGCAAAAAGAGTGTGCGAGCTCGAGGGGGCGGAACGAGCGTGGGAGCTCGAGGGGGCGGAACGAGCGTGGAAGCTCGAGGGGGCGGAGCGAGGGGAGCGGGTTTCGTGACAGGGCCATGTAAGCAGGCCCTAGTCCCGAAGCCTGTCGCGGCCCTAGTCCCGAAGCCTGTCACGGCCCTAGTCCCGAAGCCTGACACGGCCCTAGCCCCGAAGCCTGACACGGCCCTAGCCGTGGACAGGGGCCGTGGTAGGCTTCAAGACGGGGGCCATGGTAGGCTTCAAGACGGGGGCCGTGGTATGGAATGCTGGTTCAGATTCTGCCTCCCCCACAGTAAACGAGTAACCAGCGTATAGTAGGGCGAGGTCAATAAACTGAGCCAGGTTGAGAGCGCAGCGACCACCAGGCATGAATGATGAGGCTGGCTCATTCAGTCCAAATTGAAAAATATCTTTCAGAGCCACCTCATCAAAATTCACCTGGTACGCCAGGGCACAAAAATCCATAATATAAGCCTCCAAGGGTTGGCTCCCCTGGCGCAAACCCAAGAGTCAGGCCGCTGGCTCCATAATGTCAAGGACGGGGTTATGAGTTACATAACCACTGCCTTGCACGGAAAACCCTTGGTTCGCGTCCGATGAGCCATAAAACCTCTCCGGGGATGGAGAGCATACGGCGCTCGCGGATGCGTGGAAAGCATCAACTGGGCCGCGAGCGCTTGGTCAAGTTTCCACATCGTAGCTCCTCGCGCTGAATGTGATGTGTTCCTCCGCTCTAGTGAGCTGCACGAATCCTCAGCGCGACGCATTGTGACTGTCTTCGGTGAGGTTGGTTATTTTGTAACCCGCACACACAAACACAAGACGAGACAGTCACAATGTCGGAGAAAACTGCTTTATTCCAACAAAGCAGGCAACAGTACAAAAACAGGGCAAATCCAGTGAAGAATGGTCAGGGTGAGCGTTAAATCGAAGCCGGGGAATCAAGATAGGGTAAAGGGGCAAATCCAGGAGAGAGTGGTCAACGAGAGCGTAGGGGGTCAAAGCCGAGGTAATTAGAATAAGAATAACAAGTGGGAGCAAAAGACAGGGGAACAAGGGGAGCTGGCAAGCTAAGAGGTGAACGAGAGGAGGTCAAAACTAGACGAGACTAGCGGGGGCAAAGACACGGGAAACTAAATACAATAACCGAGTTAGTCGGTTCAAAACTATGTATGGTTAAAGGTCTTCTTAATACTCAGTATTCAGTAAAACAGCTCATGGTTGTTTTAAACCATGCAAATTTAGTTTGAATGTCATTTTTGAGTACTGTTGGTCACACTTTGGTGGAGCGTGGGTTGCAGAATAAATGCTAAGAATTTGAATTTACAGCAGATGTACAATTGTGATTGCTTTATTCTCTGAGTTGAAAGCGAACTGAAATTATTTGTGTATATAAACCAATTTGGGCATAGAAAGCCAGCATAACCTCATGCTGAGTGTGAAATATTCATAATTTCTCTATTGAGTTTATTTTAAGTGTCAAACCATTTAAACTCAAATCGCATGTTTACTGCATTCCCAGTATCATGCTATTGACTCGCAATAAAAACAGACCATTTCAAATGATTTTTCAGAGGGATGAGTCCAAATGCCTCAGGTTATCTACTGAGAACCATTAAATCAAGTCATCGGCACAGCAGACAAACATAACATAAAAATAAGAGGGGACTTTTCCTTTCTCCCCATCTGTGGTTGGCGGAGGCAAAGCCTTGTGCAAAATATTTAATTTGGGTTCACAATTTACCAGAAGATCTAGCCCATCAGATTCTCAATGCCTAAATAACTTGGGAGATTTGTAATCATGCAATATCATCTTTCCTTTCTTTGCTAATAATGGAGATATAAATCCACATATTGCAGACCTTACAAAGAATCATGTGCATGTGGCAGGGGTGTGCGCGAGGCAATCATCTGACAAGGAGAGTCTGCTATAGAGTCCTTCTATAACGTATAACGTGTGAGGACGGGCAGCAGGTGAGCTTTTTTGGTAACCCCCTAGGGAATTGATGCCCTATGCAGAATATTATATAATACTGTATTCGTGTAATATGCATATATGAGTGGCAACCTTGTGTGTGTGTGTGTATATATATATATATATATATATATATATATATATATATATATATATATATATATATATTAGGGCTGTCGATTTAAAGTGTTAATTCAGAGCGATTAATTTTACCAAAAATAACGCGTTAAAAAAATTTACGCATTTAATCGCAATGCCCCCCCCGGATCATAATAAGGAAGAGTCCTGAGAAATGCAAGCTTGTAGTACCACCTGTTTACTCCAGAGGGCAGAAAGTGAAATTTCAGCTGTATGAGCAACGCACAGTTTATACAGTGAAGAAAACACTTCAGTAGGCAGAACAACACTTTCTTGCCTTCAAAACACTTGTAACACCATGTAATTAATTCGATTAAAAATGTTAATCGATTGACAGCCCTAATATATATATATATATACACACACATACACTGGCAGCCAAAAATTTGGAATAATGTACAGATTTTGCTATATCAGAAGGAAAAGTTACTTTAATATAGCGGAGTGGCATTCAACTGATCACAAATTATAGTCAGGACATTACTGATGTAAAAACAGCACCATCAGTATTGTAATGTTTGGTGTGCTGGAGTGGAACAAAGGAGACTCAGGAGTAGAAACTTTAAATCCTTTAATTATATTAACTGGAGTAGAACAAACACTGGAGTGGAAACAAACAATAAATCCTAACATCAAACATTACTGTTCAAACATTAACATCACGATTCAAGGACTGTCAAAAACTTAACAAAACTAGAGGGTATATATACACTAGGAAACTTAATGAGAGAATGACACACAGGTGGGGATAATGATGGAGTGATTAGGGCCGTGGATTTTGGGAAATGAAGTGCTGGAGAAAACGTAAAAATACCTTGAACATGGTGGAGACAAACTGTGACATTACCCCCCCCCCTCTCCTATAAAGGGTGACTCCTGGCGCCCCAAGACAGATGATGGTAGGGAAATGCAGAAGAAGGATCCAAGGAGGATGATCCGGGGGTCTAGAGGGCGGTTTCAGGGCTGGGAATGGATCCAGGGGTCTGGGGGCGGCCACAAGGCAGGGACTGGGTGTGGAGGCCTGGGAGGCGGCCACAGGGCAGGGACTGGGTGTGGAGGCCTGGGAGGCGGCCACAGGGCAGGGACTGGGTCTAGAGACCTGGGAGGTGGCCACAGGACAGGAACTAGGTCAGGAAGTTGAACTCTGAAGGAGGAGACTCTGGGGAAGTGGGCGGAGCCACAGAGGACAGAGCCGAGGTCGAGGGAGGAGCCAATGGAGGAGGAGCTGTGGAAGAGTCCAGGGGCGGGGCCAAGAAAGGTGGAGCCATTGATGATTCCGAGGGCAGAGCCGAGGGAGGAGCCAAGGGAGGTGGAGACAAGGGAGTTGGAGGAGCTGAAGGTGTAATTCGGCCTTAGGCATGAGGACACAGACAGAGTGCTACAGGTAATCACAGCCGTGCTGATATAAGGACAAAACAGCAATAGCTCGAGTTTGATATTACATCTATACAACAGTTCAGCGAAGAAGTAAACACATAACTAAGGAAAAACGTGCACGATTCCCCCCCCCCAAAAAAAATCCAGCACTTGTGTGTGGAACTACTTAAGCCATGGATCAGGATCTGCCATCGCTAGTTTACATGTGCCCAAACCTCTGTTACTAATTACAACTAGAAACAATTGTTTCTAACAAGTTATTGGAGTAATAAGGACATTTGTGTGTGTGCATTGGCATAGAATTCAATGCTGTGAAACTTATTTTAAATCACCATTGAAAATAATTGAGTATGAGATACCGGTAAAGCTTGAAATTGCGTGATTGTAAGTCTTGTACAATCAGACAAAAAACTGAAGTACCCTCTCCATTGCACGGTTTGTAATGCCCTACTAATGTCAAGCAATCCCCGCAAGTGAAGATAGCAATGTCATCTGGTACCTCTTTTGGCCAGGAGGGGCCTATCACAGTTGTTTATTATTACTGGATGAGGATATTTAAAATGCTTTAATAGATACTGCTATGGCAGATTTCATACAAGTATGAATCCTTGCAATTACAAACATGAAATATATCAAATATGTCAGTTTGGAGTCAGTGGAGATATTAAAGGCATCCATAGAAATGATCAGTTGTTGTTTTGTTTTTTTTAATTTTGTGGATATTTGACAGGGTGTGAGGGACAGGGTTAGGACAGCAATCAGGCAGGCATTTCAGATGACCAGGTAAACATTTGAATTTTATTAAAAGGAAGAATATTTGATATGATACAAAGGCCTCGATTTACTAAAGGTTTGCATGCTAAAAATCATGGTCTTTTAAAGATCTTTAAAAAAGTATTTCAGATGTGCAAAAATAGCACGTCTTGGCAATCGTTGCTTGTTTCCCCCGAAAAGAAAAGACAATTTAGATGTGTGCCTCCAAATGCGCATAATAAAGGGTGGTCTAGATGAAAACTAATCAAATTGCACTTACAAAGTGATTTATCGAGCGTGAAAGTCTTTATTTGACACTCTTTATTGACACATTATGTAATGTGAAACTAAATAATAGGCCAACAGTTTTATTTGATTATTTTAATACTCGATACAATAACTGATAACATTATAATCCTACTAACAATTTATGCCCAAAATGTCATAATTAAATGTTTTAAACATTGTTATTAACCGCAAAATATTGCAAATTGTTTTAAGTGGCAGTTCTTTCCAGTAGGCAGTCCGAATACGCATCTGTATGCCGAACAGATATCGCCTTGATCCTGTGAAATGAACAGAGAGCCCAAAAAAGCACCAGCCACTACTGCCTTTCAAATATCATGACCCATCTCAAACATATGATCTTTGCCTTTCCTCACATTGTAACAAAATCCATCTCATTGGTGGGTTAAGAACTGACCTGTTGACAGCCTTTGATGTGTTTTTTTTTCCGCTTGGTCAACCCAGGGGTCTTATGACAGTACGTTTTCAGTACGCTTTGCATGGCACATCAATTCTTGGGGCTAAATGAGGCAGGCAGCTACAAATGCACCCATTAAGTGCAATGCCAATTTCATTTAAGTCTTTCGAAACCAAACTATAAAAGCTCCTGTGATCTCCACATTGACTAATTTCTTTTTAATGGAACATTATTATGTTTAATTGTCTTTATTGTTCAGGACATTTTTAAATTTAATGCCAGAGTGAAGGCAAATACAAGCTTATTAACGTTATGACACAAACATTTCATCAGTAACACTGAGAGTGATTACAATCTGATTAAATAATCTAACATTCTATATTTCCATGGCATTATCACATATATGCAATCCCAGTCTTTATATAGTGTAATAATGTGACAGATTTAAAGAATGCTGTGAAAATTCATAAGATGTGACTTAGTCTTTTTATAGGATACAGAGGAATAAACACATATGAAAACTTTGTTTGATATAAAATGGTGGCTTTTTTAGTGTATATTGTAAACAAGCATGGCTAAATTACATCCATCGAAAGTGGAAATGTAATAAGATTTTTGGAAGTAATTACAAAAGCATACAGTGCCATCGCTCTTTGGGACATCACAATGGGGCTGGACCAGGGCCACCATGACTACTCAATAATCACTGACTGAAGCATGCATTGTAACTCTTCTTCTAGACTTACTCGACCCTCTGGGACCGGTAAGGCCGCTGCCGTACAATGACTCCAGGTGGGGTGCGATTATCACGAGTTATAATGTTTGTCTGCTCCGAAACCTTCGAGAACACATCTGAGAACTGCTGTACCAGGGCCTCCTGCACCTTCTTCTGGGTGGAGGACAGATGTTCTCCCAGTCCATCGCTGGTGCCCACCAGGTCCATCCCATGAAGTGCTGTGCAGGCTCCACCCAGTGTTTCAACATGTTAATATTGATAGATTTGCCTTTCTCCATCCCGGCTAGTGGACTCCGTAGATCACGGTTTCCATACTCTCATTCACCGTAAATGGACACTGCCAAGAGGCAAGAAATTTAGAGGTGGTACATGGAATTAACACAAGGACCTGGTCTCTCAGGTGGAACTCACATGCCTGCACAGGATGATAATACACACACTGTTGGGCATGCTGGGCCTCCGAAAAAGTTTTCCAGACCAACAGCATCACTCTATTCCGCTTCCTCATCTCTCTATTTATATGTCCTATCACTGATCGATGCGGGGATGGTTGATGTTCCCAGGTTTCTTTTGTGATATACCCATCCACTACTTTTGTGTGTCACTAATCAGCTGTAGAGCCCCCACAGCAGGGCGTTTTGACATCAAATTAGCGTCATAGTGTCTCAGCAAAGCAACACCACTCTCCCGTTCCTGTTAGATTTTACAATAGGTTCTCCCCACTCAGTGATGCACCACTGAGAATCATGTTGAAAAAGCCCTGTTATGGGAGATTCTATTGTAAGGTACATGGAAATAGAGACTACAGCCACTACTGTTAAATGCATTTCAGGGGCTCGGGTGTCTGACATCAGATCAAATTATTAAGTGCTGGTTAATGCAAAATGTATATTTTCTAAAATTGTTATTCATGTCGGCACTAACGATGTCCGTCTTTGCCAGTTGGAGATCACTAGAGATAATGTTAAAGAGGTGCGTGAACTTGCAAAAAAACGATGTCAGACACTGTAATATGCTCTGGCCCCCCTCCCTGCTCATCGTGGTGCTGAGGTTTATTGTAGATTAGTATCACTAAATGGCTGGATGTCTGAGTGGTGTCCAGAGAATAGCATATAATATAAAAGTAGGGCTACTAAACATTAGATCTCTTTCAACCAAAGCACTAATTGTAAATTAAATTACTACAGATCATAGTTGGGATTCACCCTGTTTGACTGAAACCTGGCTTAACCCCTTCCAGCCTGAGCCTAAAATTCAGAAAATTCCATTCTGTGCCAGAATATGGTATATCAAAATTCATATTATATTCATATAACATTACACACCTGAACACTATATACCATTTTGAAGAGAAGAACTAGGGCTTTCAAATTATATAAATGTATGATTATTTAAGGCTAATCATGCTTTAGCAATTAGATTTGTAAGAACAAAGATTTGTGAAAGCTCCCACCCCTGATGGTTTGTAAAGCTGCATATCTCAGCAACTACAGGCCGAGTATAAAAACAGCATGAAAAAGTAAATTGCTCACAACATCACATTGGAGGTTGACCGCACAACCTGACGCACGCTACCTAAGTCAATACCGGATGGCTAGGCTTAAATGGGAGAGGTTTTGGTGCCTGTGAATCTATGTCAGAGTACGAGGGATAAGAAACAGAGTCAGGAAAGCGTTTACGCTTTCTAGCTGACTTGGGACCTGTGCGAGAATGGCTAGCCATACCCAAAATAAGGGTAACAGTGTTAGCGTTACTGTGAGTATCAGTCATATGAGAAATAGAAACAAACAATACATACACATTCATGCATACCTAGATGATGGTCTTGGATGGGCATCAGGTTGCATCTCATCCTCCATATCCTCATGGTCCGGGTGTTTCTGCAGTAGTTCCTGGTCCGGCAGATCTTCCTCCTGTGTGCTCATGCCCTCATGAGCCTTGTCCTCCTCTGCTATGAACCTCATCAGCAGTCAGCTGCCTCCTCCTCTTGAGGGTGCTGAGCAGAGAGCCATAGTCTCTATCCATCTCTACAACAGAAAAAAAGTAAAACAATTCATAACCAGCAGTGTGTTCTTCATAAATCCATACACTGAATAGTCACCAAAGGCTTGCAGACTAACCAGCTCCCAAGGGCGGCCCCAAGTGTCACTACGTCGACACAACGTTAAGAGAGTGACAGATAGGGAAAGGCAACAAACCCAACCTGCAAAGGCTTACTCACAAAAGAAGTAGTGTTAAAAAAAGAGTGAGTTTATTAATAGAATCCAATAGGTAAAAAACATACATATTATCCAAAAGTGAAGTAGGGCAAACAAAAGGCAATTAGTAGGTACAGGTAGCTTGCCCTAGCATGAACAAAACACAAAGCTCTGAAGCATGGGAACAAACCAACTTAAAAACACACAGGGGAAAGAGACACAGGTGACAGCAATAATGATATTTTTTAGTGGTGGTGGTGTAGTGGCTAAAGCACAGGGCTGTTAATCAGAAGGTCCTTGGTTCTAACCCCATGGCCACCACCATTGTGTCCTTGAGTAAGGCACTTAACTCCAGATTGTTCCAGGGGGATTGTCCCTGTAATAATTGCACTGTAAGTCGCTTTGGATAAAAGCGTCTGCCAAATGCATACATGTAAATGTAAATATGACATACAGGGATGCCACACAAGTGGCTAAAACAAAGAACAAGTCCAAAATTCTGAACAATATAAACGTAAACATTTCTCATCAAATGAAAGAGCAACAAAAACATTGTATTCATTTTCAGTGTAATGTTATTTAGAGATGTGCTCACATATGTATGCTCATAGATGGTGGTTCACAGAAAGCTGCATATCTCAGCAACTTGATATGTCAAACAACATGTTGGTTTTGAAGAAATCCAAATATGTGGTTGAGAGAGAGATAGAGAGAGAGAGGCAGAGTAGATCACAATCAAAAGTAAATATGAATCAGCTCATCCATCTTCTTTTTATGACAGTGAGCTAAGAGCTGTGATACTGGGGGATTGCAAATGTCAGTAACTGAACCATAACTCCATGTTTAATCCATTACACTGACAATCACCTGAGCTCTTCAGCAAGTATGGGGTTATGAGCAACATACTGGATGCACTATAACAAAACCAGCACCATTATGTTTTATAAATAACCTGGTTTACAGTATGTAGCTCATTCTGTATTGCACATTTTCTCTTTTCTTATTTGACCTTGATCTTATTAACTTTGTTAAAATAAATATAAAATAAACTGATGAACATAAATCTCTAGAGAATGATATATAGATTGATAATTCATAACACTAATCCATACATTGCTCTACACCCCAACGTATTATTTTTGTTGACACAGCATGCAAATTACTTTATAATGAATATAAATGATCCCATTTTTAGCACATTGGCTGCAAATATGCTTTTAAAATCATGATCATTATTTCTTGAAGTTCATTATTAGATTATGCAGGTACGTTTTACAGGTCTAAATCATCTACTTTTTGTACAGCAGTGGTTCTCATGGGGAAAATTAGATCTCTTTAATTGATAGTTGACCCAAAAATTTAAATAATCTCAAGCCATCCCAGATGTGTATGACTTTCTTTCATCTGACAAATATTTTTAGAATATTTCAGCTCTGTAGGTCAATACAATGCAAGTGAATGCACAGCAAATTCACTGGTGTTAAAATCCCAGCGTTACGCCATTTTAGAGTAAAGTGTTTAGTTTTATTGTAAATCTGTTTTTTTCTAGCATTCCAGGTGGTTACATGGATTCCCAAATAGAATGTAATCCCATTGCAAAGTAAATTGAAAACCAAAATAAGTTATGTTTGAATGAGTATTTCATAAGAGTTCATGAAGTAACAAAATAAGATAAACTAAGAATTTGTTGTGTGTCATGTCCAGAGCATGCTAAAAGTTTACAGATTGAGGTATGTTAATCCAGAAAATATAGGTGAATGTGAATCTAGTGAATTTTTCAGTTAAATGAACTGCACTGACAAATCCCAGATTAATAATAAATACAATTAACTATTAAATAAATTAATTTGTACTTTATAGTGATGAAAGAGAATGATTGGTTTTATAAAGTATTTATATAACCATTTATAACACAAAAATCTTTGATTCGACTTTGAGTGTAAAAGAGCATAATGAATTAATCTCGGCCTGTAATCTCACTCTAAAAGTATAATTCTGTTGCGTGATTCCATTTTGTCATCAGACCCCAGCAGACCCCTGTTGTTGTCTCCTCATGTAGTGGGCCGAGCTCAAGCTCTGGGTCCATGAGCAGCAGTGTCAGTTAATCATCAAAGCTAACCATGAATGTGAAGAGATGATGAACATTTGCAACGTTCTTAAGCCAAAAATGTAAGTGTATCCTCTCTACTATTAGTGTACAGGCATAGTAATGTTCTGAGCTTAAGTTATCATATTAAATAAATGATTTAATGGCTCTAACACAAAATGGTTTTAATCTGTTCAGCTAATTATACAGATTCTAATGACAACCTGGTGAGACAACAGAGCTTGATGAATATAAGGAAGGTGGGACACTGACTGACTGTACTAGAAGGCAGATTGTTAACATCCTTGCAGTATTTATGGTTGAAACTGAGTGGTAAGCTTATGTTCAACGAGCTATAGTATTTATCCAAACATTCAAGTCTCTATAGTTTTGTATGCAAAAAAGTATTTTGACTATAGTGTAAAATTGTTTACCTGTTCAGACATTTTTTTCATCTGAAGATCAGGTAACCAGTTGTGTCTCTCCAACCAAGCGCTAACAAATGTCCAATTTCAGTTATTACAATAATTGTGCAACTGGTCACACCCCTCTTGTCTTAATCTTTCATGTGGGTTTGCATTGTCTCTGTTATTACTAACGTCATGCATATTTCATAGTTCCAGTGTTGGCCCCTGTGAAACTCTGCAAATTAAAATTACTGAAGCACAGATGTTCATAAGGCCCAAACTAATTTGAATGATTTTATCACATTTTAGGGATGCCTGACTCCATACACATGGGCAGATTAGATAGCAATTGCATTTGTAAAGGTCCATAAACTAACTAGTTCTATCTTTTTTTGTTCTGCAGGAGACTCCCTCGTCGACTTAGCAAAGAGATATATGTATTTGGTAGTGGCACCTTAAGGATCCACTTTCCAAGAGAGGATATGTAAGCTATTTATTTGTCATATGTGTAAGATTATGTAGATGGATCATCCTTTTATCTTATTAATGTTTCTTAAACAGTAATGTTATTTGAAAAAATAGCATACATTTTTTAAGAGCAAGTAATGACTTAGAATCCATTTAAAGGTGTAATGTTTTTATTTTTCTGAATATACAGATGTTTCAGGACTCAAGCCTCCTGTTTGCACCAGAAACAGCTATCAAACTGTTTGAAAAATGGCTGACTCTCTCTAAAAAAAAAAAAGATAATCGGAGAAGCAGAGTCAGAGTCGCTGACTTCCTCATGAGTGCTGGAACATTTGCTGAAGTCTGCAAACAACCAATACACTGAATCCTTGAATGAGCATCCAGTTACAGTGTTAGTCAAATTCATATTTATAGTTCAGGGAGTTGAGTCTCTATGCTGAATACTTAACATGTTACTTTTAAAAACATAAAAAAGTAGGAAGTAGGGCATTTCAATCAAGAATAGTGATTTTGTCTGAAAATGCATATTTGATGGAAAACTCTCTTGCTTCTGACAGAATGGGACAATGACACATCTTTCCTGCAGCTACCTCAGCCTGTCAGAAAGAAAACAAGATCAGTGCAGCTCAGGCCATGGGGTATAACTCATTGTATGGTGTTTCAATTTTTCCTTAGTCTTGCAGGAGCTTAGAGAAACACCTTGAGAACCAGGATCAACAGCCATACCTACTAGCTTCAGGGATAAGCAAACAGGCAACTAACAGTTTTTATGTAGTGATGGACAAGAAACTATTGAATATCATATGGATCTTTTGCCCTGATTCATTGATGAGATGCTAGTGTTTGGTAAGATTGCTTGCATAATTCTAGGAAAGGAGTTTTCTTCATTGTTTCACAAATTGTGCACTATCATGCTTTTCATGTTTAAGAGCAAGAGTTCAACTTTTCAGATTATGCCTGGTCCACTGCAGTGCGATAAGCCCTTTCTCAAGATGCTTTATGGAACCGATTGACTTTTCTATGTTGTACCAGACATTTGCTTTGTTTAATTGTACTTTATGTGTTACCTAATTCACACAGTCATATACAGGGCTGTGATGAGGAGGGGGGGCGTGGCCAGGCCATGATGACGCCAGTTCGAGAGAGAGAGAGTGAGTGAGAGACACAAAGCTGTGTGTGTGCGTCTTTGTTTATTTTGCAGTTTATGTTATGTTTGAGTTCAGTTTGTTATTATATAAATAAATGATATAATAAATATTATATATAATATTATATATAGTCAACACATTTAAAGTTAAAATTAAACATTAACTGCTATCATTCAGTGTTACTTTAACTGTGGTTCAGTATTAAATTAGTAGATCTTATTATCTCTAATTTAGTATCAATAATTTCACAGTGTTAAAATGTACACTCTGAGTGATGTACACATTTAACACTTTCAAATGTGTGATGTTAACTCTGGATGGATGGAGTCATACATACATTTGTGTTGATATTAACTCAAATTGAGTTAAATGTACACTTGTTTTTATCTGTGTGGGTACAAAAAGTTTAAAGCTCCAAAAACACGTAAAGGTAGCATAAATGTAACCCATAAGACTCTACTTGTTAAATCTATATCTTCACAAGCAATATGATAGCTGTGATATGATAACTTCGTTCAAGCATTTATACCTTCTCGTGCGGCACATCCACATGTAGGAGACCTGTTTACTAAAGTTTAATGAAAGGACATTTCAAGTTAATTATTAGATTTTCTTACAAAGAAAATCTGCTACATCTGCTACAAGTAATCCAAAAGTTATTACTTTAAAAGTGTAATCTAAAAGATCACAATACTGATGACTATTTTTGTCATGTAACTCAGTACCGGATTAAATTTCAGAAGTATGTACTTGAAACCAGGGACTAAAAACTGTTCAAGGTATGAAAACAAAACCGAAAACAAAAGAAATCTTTAGCAGAAAACCAGAACAAATTTATTTTGAATTGTTCTGGAGAGAAAACGTTATTTTTAAATGCTGGTAACTGGTTATAACTGGTTAATTTTGTGTTGATAATTTTTTTCATGAAACTAAAGGCCAAAGTGTATTATTACAGTATATATTTGGAACTATACCACTTCATGTTGCCCAAGAAATGAAGCGTGCTTTGATCCTGAAGAAAACTGCTGCATCGCACATTTCTTTGTCTAATTGGCCATTGTGGATGTCACATTCTGTGAATGACTTTTCATGCACGGCTAATCCAGATAAAAGAAAAACATTATTAGATGTAAAAAGTACTTTTCTCAGTTGTTTCCAAGTCGTTATTGAGTTATTGTTAGATATGATGCATTAATTCATATTTGATGCAGCCTCACTCAGAAGCAGATCTTTAAAATTTCACTTAACTGTTAATTAACTGTATGCTTGTTATGATTTCTATTGTGATAAATCACTAATTGTTTATTTATTTTGAGGCAAGTGGCTTATTTTGAGCTTGTTTTCCCAGACCAGATCGCTTCTCTTGTGAGATCTGGCAAAGCTGCTATTTGTATTTAACCCACACCTTAGCACAGAGTACAGTAATTTAAAAAAGAAAGTTTTTAACCATTCTTTTATTTTGTCCGGTAACCATTTGGAAAGGAGGCTGTAGAAAAAAATACAGCTTTTGCTCAGAATGAACTGAAATGAAAAACATTTAGTTTTTAGCCCCTGCTTGAAACTTTGAGAAAAGGACTCACGTGTCTCCTTAAAGGGGTCATGACATGGTTTTTTTTATTGTATTATTATGTTCCCTTAGGTGCAATTATAGTATTAATATATTTTTTTTAAGAAAAACTTTTAAAATCTAGTGATTTATGACCTTTTCCCACCCTGTTTCTCATCCTCTGATTCAAACAGTCTGTTTTGGGGGCGTTTTCCATTTAAGACTTCAGTGTTAACGCCCACTGTTATGATTGGCTAACGTCAGTGCCTATGTATCAATTATTGACGCCCCCAGCCAGAACAATATGCAAGTAAACTAAGTAAAAACACTGTGATTATTCATAATGAATGAAATTGCGCTTTAAAAAGTAGTTTAAAGTTTAAAATAGATTACTTACAGTTTGCGTCGTCGTTGTTCCCAGAATAGTCGACACGGACTTATCTTTGAGCAACAGTTTTCTGGCAAAGCCAGCATCATATTGAGATTTGTTCTCAAAACAGTCATCCTTAAAATGTACAGAACAAACGCTTAAGTTAACACTGCCGTGACTGGGTCGATCCGCAAAAATAAACTGCATCCATTTTTCCCTGACGTCTGGATCTTTCGGCAGCTTATTCAGAGGTTTTGTTTGACCACAGCCAGGAACAGCACATCTGTGTGGCATCGTAATTTTCCTGTGCACAAGTAGTCTCTGTCAGAGCTCGCTGTCCATCGACTGAACACTTGTGAGGCGCACGGCGATACTGAAATGAGCGTAGTTGTCTTGCGCTTATAAGCGTAGTTATGTTGTGCTGGAGGCGGTCATATGCAAACGCTGTTACGTCACTTCTAACCGACACGTCACTTCTAACCATGAATCCAGAACGAGCTGTATTTTGAGCTTGATTAAATAAATGATTCGTTTAGAATGGGGAGGACGTCTTAAAATATTAAACTTGCAGGACGTTTTAATGATACAAAGACCTCTTATATACCAAAAGATCAAGGCAAATTTGGTTTCTCATGTCATGACCCCTTTAACTGTGGCGGGACGGAGGCGGGGCCGGGTCATGATTATACACACCCGGTCCCTTATCAGGCTAATCAAGCCTCCGAGAGGGATGAAGGCCGACTGCGGTGGATTGTGTGGGAGAGAGAGATAGTTTACGGACATGTCCGTCATGTGTGTTTGTGTCTTCTGTTAAGTTTCTCATTAAAATATTATTTATATTGAAAAGCCGGTTCTCGCCTCCTCCTTTCCATTGAACTTCTTTACACTAACCAATAGTGATTTAAAATCAAATGAGAGGTAGACACAAAACAGAAATCATTACCCTTAATTCACGTCTTAACCTAAGCGATAGTGTCCAAAAACAAAATTCAACATGAAAATAATTTTTTTTGAAGCAACCACATCAGTTTGTGTTGCTTCTATGACATTTTTGTCTCACATGTTGGCTTTTGTGTTTGACTGGTCTCGAGACACAGTCTTCCAAGTCCAAAGTCCAACATTCTATCAAGCGAGCTACCTTGCAACTAATAACATTGGATTAAGTGTGTAAATGTAGGTGTGTCTGTAATACAAATATTAAAATGTATCATTTTTCAATGATGCTTTAGAGTAAAAGTGTTTTGATATCATAACAGAGTAGTGTGTGTGTAATCGTGCCAAAAATGAGTGTTTATAAAGTCATAATCAGGCTTGTAGTCATGATTTGTGTGAAAGAGAATAAACACACAGTTGTTAAAGCGCATAGTGTGCATTTCAGCAAGGAAACTGTGACAAAATGTAGAATTCGTCACTTAAAAGTCAGTTTGCGTACGAAATGTAATGTTCATTTTATAAAACTAGGCTGGCTAACTCTGTGCTCAGATTTACCAAGAGATTTTGATAAAGACTCATATTAATAACTCGTATTATTAATAATAATAATATTTATCATCACAAATCAAATTATTCTATGCTGTTCACAATAATTGTATAGCTCTTTTTGAATGTTTTGAATTGAAGTCTATTTCAAATAAATTTTTATGGGAACATCTGATTCTTCAATTAAACGTAATTGAGTACTTGTACGAAGCTTGTACAACAATTGTCCTCTGGTAATATTTGCTCAATGTGATGGAACATTTATTTTTTTCCTCATATAACATTCAGTATAACATTCATTAAAGGCATTTCAGTTGAATTAAAGTAGCACTGAACACTTGACAAGATTAAAAAGGGAAACATCTATTTTAAGCATGCTAGTAACCATGACGCACTTAACAGGACCAAGTTGTTACGATTCACAGTTTTCTGCCCTGTGTTTTGCCTCTGTCATCTGTACACTTGCCATGATCCCCTGCTCTGATCACTTCCAGCTATCCACTATTGTTTTCACCTGTGTTTCATTTACCTAATTATCCCTTGTGTATATATTGCCAAGATGTCTGTTCCCCTTTGTCAGTTGTTAGTGTTTCTCCCCTGTTTATGCGTCGGTTCCAGTCCCGTTTGTTTACTTTTGTTTTACTTCCTGGTTTCCTGTCTTGCCCCATTTCTGGGTTTATCCTGCCCGGTATTCTGTTTTATTTTCATTAAAGAAGCTGCATTTAGATCCTGCTCATGTGACCCCCTTCACTGCAACACAAGTCATCCACAAAAGACATGTGTGGTAAAGCAGACTTGTACAGTATATGCATGTAGTAACAGACATTCATTTTTTGTTATTAAAGCTGCTTGTTTAGTTTTTTCAGCCACTACTTGTCAAAGTTCTCTGTTAAAATGCACATCAGTCACAGTCATGTCCATTTTTCCTTCTGTTAACATCAGCACTATTGCCGCCCAGGGTGAAACGTAGTGACTAACTTTTGCTGACAGTTAATCAATAGGGGATAGTGTCTTTGAGCTTTTAGGGGTCTCTATATACAGTATACTCCCTCTTAGCTATAAAAAGAATAACGCTTTTTTACTGAGGTGTCTCGCTATAGACACCATACAACATGCAGAGTTGTCAACACATGGCAACATGAGATTTGGAGCTGGCAAAGTATACTGTATGTTTATCAGCTGTGGTACTTTACACATTTGTATTGTCTTCAAATGAAATAGTCATATGGACAAACCCCAACATACCATAAAACACACTGTGTTTTTTATTTTATTTTTTATCAAATGAAACAATAAACCATATTCATCTAGAAATATTACAGTAATGAATACAATCTGACAGGTCTTAAAAATAGACTTAATGTTCTAAACTTTTTTTCCTTATCCCTTTCTTTTAATTTAGGTGTGAAATATGACCCAGTCATTTTTAAGGAGGTTTTGTGAAATTCACCCACATACAGCCATTGGTTTTGTGTGTGTGTGTGTGTGCACTATACAGACTATATCTTATTTTTCAAACCAGTTGTATAACAGGACCAACTCGCATACCCACATGAATAAACAGAGAGATAGCAAAAAATTCAGTTTATTTACTGATAACAGAGATGCCAACTTGACAAAGAAACAGCATTTTTAGAGGACCCATGATTTTGTCCCTACTGTCCTTGCAGCAGGGTTACGAACAAAGAGCTGGTAACAAAATACATGGCGGAGAAAGCAAAAAGAGCCCAAGGTCCCTCTATCATGCTGATAGAACAGAGTGATAAAACATGGGGACAAAATATGAATTATGATTCGCTGCTGTGTTGTAATTTAAGTGTAAACTTTGCAAGCCACAAAGTCAGCAGTTGAAAACCTTTTGGAGAATGATAAAAAATAAAGAGGAATGGTGATAAACAATAGGTTTCCAAAAGTTATCCTGGACATCTGCCCATAGGTTAATTTGCTTTGAAGAAATACCATAAAGGTTTGTCCATAGTCACCAAAAAATTATCAAATTTAATTTATCATTCTAGACTGTTATAACAGTATCTAATAAAGTAATTTGCATGCTGTAGTCACAATTATATAGCATGTAATGTGCTCTGCCTCATCAAAATCATTTGCAACAGCACATCAACAGACACAAATCGTGTCACTTAGAATTGACTGGGACTCTCTGCTATTTAGTTATTTCAGTATTCTTTGATGCCTTTTCCCCTTCCACCTCTTTCCCACGTATAACTAAGATGGATGATGGTTATAAAAATCAATAAACTGAAGAGAGACACAACACCAGAGTTCTCACTGAGACAATTGTGCTGTTTCCTTGCATAGCATGTGATGGTTGAATGCATGTGTTTTTCAAATTTTGGTCCTTTTTAGGTTCTTAATTTTATCTAAAAATATAAATTTCTATAGCTGTTTTTAATTACAGATAAAGTGTGTATTTCCTGCATAAACAAATTGCAAAAATAATAACTGTTTTCATAAAGGTTTCCCAAAACTCCCCCGCATTGGCCATTGGTATTACTAAAGCTCAAAGTATACTTCGGTCAGATACGAATGCTAGGCATCAGCGTACAGGACGTGTGACGCAAATTTCGTCATCAGCAGAGTGCTTGAGCACTGAACACATTTGGCCTGATTTTCAAACTGCTTGTACTCTGAACGTGCAGTGTGCGGATGCACTTGGATATTTTTGCACTGATTAGTGGGTCCACGTGGCTGTCATGAAGAAGACCTAGAAGAAGTAATAATTGACATAAACAACAGGAGACGAATGTGGAACCGACAACATTGGATGTGCACATCAAGAACGAGTCTGTGAGGAGGTTACGAGATACCTGCATTTGTATAAAAGACATCTTTATAGGTCTAAACTCTTGAAGATAAATAGGCCAGTCTCTCATAGCAATTGTAAACGCATGCGTCAACCACCTGTATATGAGCGCACAGTCAAATTGAGTACTTTGAAAGGCTGGAGTTCACGTCAAAACCGAAGAGTACTTTGGGCAAATAGTCCCACCACAAATAGATAGTCAACACACAACACTGGTTGAGTCAGTGTTGCTGTGCTGAGCTGGTCGGGATGCTCAAATCACTGACCAACATTGTTTACATATTTTGGGGAAATCAACCTACAGATGATTAACTTATAGTTGTCTCTGGATATTAAGCTGAGATAAAAAAAAAATGTGCATTATAAAATTAAACACTTCACCTTTTAGTTTTAAACTTTTATTAAGGTTAAACAGTGTATATGTTTGAAAATTGAATGGGCTACTTTTATGACACTTCTGTTTTTTTTTTTTTTGTTCTTTTGACATCTTTCTTTGTATTGAACAACTCAGACATTCTGTCTTACGATATGAAAATATAACGTTTATAAAGGGGTTCATTAATTACTAATAATTCATTTACAAATGCGTTATAAATCATTTATATGCTGTTTTAGCAACTTGCATAAAAAGGACAACTTTTTCCAATACTTGTTAAATAGTAAGTATTTTAACTTAATATCAAATATATAAAATGCCCTAATTCATGCTTTGTCACAATGCAGCAAAAATAGATTATTATAGTGAGATTAAAAAGGAGGGATTATGCCATTTTGCCACAGTCCACTTTGTTTTTATATTCATTACTGTGAAATGTCTTGACTCACTTGTGTCATCACTTTACTTGTCATATTGATGTCAAAAGGATGGTGCTGCTCCGAGTGCTGTCCCAACTTGGGGTGCTAGTTTATGAAATTTGGTTTCTAATGTTGGTAACTCCTTAATATATTCTTTACATCTGTAAAGAATGTGATTTTTTTTTAGGTTACTAGTGTGGAATAAGTGTTAAGAATTTGTAACATGTTAGATAAAATTTCTCACTATTTGCATAGTCACTCTGTTATGCATGTTGTTATAAACACATATTAATGATTTATAATACATTTGTAAATGACATATTAGTAATTAAAGAAGCCCTTTATAAACCCTTAACAAAGAGAACATTCATGTAAAGTGTTTCAAAGAAACTAATAATGGGTTGGAACATAATGGGGGTGAATACATATAAAAGTTTTCATTTTTGGTTAAACTATTCTTTTAAGCAAATGTATATCCTGTATTTCAGAAATATGATATATACAGTTGAAGTCAGAATTTCAAATACACCTTAGCCAAATACATTTAAACTTTTTCACAAATCCTGAAATTTAATCGTAGAAAACATTCCCTGTCTTAGATCAATTAGGATCACTATTTTAAGAATATGAAATGTCAGAATAATAGTAGAGAGAATTATTTATTTCAGCTTTTATTTCTTTCATCACATTCCCAGTGGGGAAGAAGTTTACATAAACTTTGTTAGTATTTGGTAGCATTGAGTTCAAATTGTTAAACTTGGGTCAAACCTTCCACAAGCTTCTCACGATAAGTTGCTGGATTTCTGGCCCATTCGTCCATGCTGGCACACACTTTTTCAGTTAAGCCCACACATTGTTTATCAGATTTAGGTCAGGGCATTGTGTTGGCCACTCCAATACCTTGACTTTGTTGTCCTTAAGCAATTTTGCCACAAATTTGGAGGTATGCTTTGGGTCATTGTACATTTGGAAGACCCATTTGCAACCGAGCTTTAACATCATGGCTGATGTCTTGAGATGTTTCATCAATATATCCACATAATTTTCCTTCCTCATGATGCCATCTATTTTGTGAAGTGCAGTCCCTCCTGCAGCAAAGCACCCCACAACATGATGCTGACAGCCACATGCTTCACAGTTGGGATGGTGTTCTTCGGCTTGCAAGCCTCACCCTTTTTCCTCCAAGCATAACAATGGTCATTATGGCCAAAAAGTTCCATTTTTGTTTCATCAGACCAGAGGTAATTTCTCCAAAAAGTAAGATCTTCATCCCTATGTGCACTTGCAAACTGTAGTCTGGCTTTTTAATGGCAGTTATGGAGCAGTGGCTTCTTCCTCGCTGAACAGCCTTTTAGGTTATGTCAATATAGTTCTTATTTTACTGTGGATATAGATACTTGTCTACCTGTTTCCTCCAGCATCTTCACAATGTTCTTTGCTGTTGTTCTGGAATTGATTTGCTCTTTTTGCACCAAGCTATGTTCATCTCTAGGAGACAGAATGCATCTCCTTCCTGAGTGGTATGATGGCTGGGAGGTCCCATGGTGTTTAAATTTGCATACTATTGTTTGTACAGGTGAATGTGGTACCTTCAGGCATTTGGATATTGCTCCCAATGATGAACCAGATCCACTTGGCCCTCCACTTGTTACAGACTCCACTTGTGGAGTTCCTCAATTTCTTTTTTCTGAGGTCTTGGCTGATATCTTTTGATTTTCCCATGATTTCAAGCAAAGAGGCACTGAGTTTGAGGGTAGGCCTTAAAATACATCCACAGGTACACCTCCAGTTGACTCCAATTAGCCATTTAGAAGCTAACTGGCTAATTTCCTAAAGGATTTACATAATTTTCTTGAATTTTCCCAGCTGCTTAAAGGCACAGATTACTCAGTGAATGAAACTTCTGACCCACTACTATTGTGATATAGTCAATTAAAAGTGAAACAATCTGTCTGTAAACAATTGTTGGAAAAATTACTCCTGTCATGCACAAAGTAGATGTCCAAAACGACATGCCAAAAATATAGTTTGCAAATATGAAATCTGTGAGGTGGTTAAAAAAATATTTTTAATTACTTCAACCTAAGTGTATGTAAACTTCTGATTTCAACTGTAAAATAAACTTTGAAGAAGTTTTCACTATATACCTTTTCACAGTTCTGACACTGAATGTGAGGTATTGAGCACTTGGAAACATTCCTTTATATTGCTTTTTCACTGTACATGAAGGACAGCTCTTTCATTTCCAATGTCTATTTTTATTCTCAAAGAACATATTACTTTTTATCACTCCTTTAAAAACAAGTAGCTTGACAACACTACATGACATACAGAGGTGGAAATGCACTTCTGTATACAGGTTACATGCAACAAATTTGTCAACAGAATTTGAAAACATTTATCCTCGGGCTATAGTTTGCATCCAATCCTAAAGGTACAGAGAGTGTGTTACTGTGTACAGTATATTAAATTATAATGCTTTGTGAAAAACCTTCAAAACTACATCAATGATACATTTTTATTGCCTTAGGCCGTCCTTTTCCATTCTAGCTTCGAGCGAGCTGTGCTCAAAATAGCATGGACCACATGGTACATTGTGGCTTTTCCTTTGCACATGTTA
Organism: Xyrauchen texanus; assembly: GCF_025860055.1. Lineage (NCBI taxonomy): Eukaryota > Metazoa > Chordata > Actinopteri > Cypriniformes > Catostomidae > Xyrauchen > Xyrauchen texanus. Next base: position 31,641,877 of record NC_068309.1, on the reverse strand, counting down.
TAAGTGGAAAGGATTCATTCCACTCAAGATCTGGAATACCTTGCTTGTATTCCAAGTCACGTCCTCCACTCTTCTGCGAGTGAAAAATGCATATTTGATTTGGTGATGAACATGGTCCTCTTGGTGGGATTCTATATAATTCTTCTTATTTTCTATTTCCTAATGCACATGCAATAATTTTGTCAGGATAATACACTCCAAAAAAACGTTGGGTTATTTATTTTACCCAATAGCTGGGCTAAAGATATTGGGTCTTTCTGTTGGGTTATTCCTAACGTTTATTGGATTGTTTCTATAATAACGCACCCAGTTGGGTTAAAACTGGTCTCACGAGGATATTTTAAATTTCAACGGTCGACCAGTGCCACTGCCAACAGAATATACAGAGGTAAGTTAATAATATCACGTTATGTGAATGCTTTTCATTTTCTTTATCAACATACAATAATAGCTGATTAATTAAATAATTTCCCCTTAATTTTGGGTCTGTTGTATTGCTGCACACTTGGCTACCGACATAACACTTGCTATAAAGCCAGCCTATTTTTAACTGTGGCGTAGAAACCAATAATTGGGATGCTCCCCCTCACTTTCTGTATTCGTTCCGACACTTTTTTGGGAAATCATACATAATATTTCATATATTTTTCAGACTCATTATCCAGTGTTGCAGACACAGCAGTTTTTCATCAACTGAAAGAAAAGTATATTGTAATTTTTACAGTGTAACATTAAAATACTTCAAAGCTGAAATATGAAACATTTTATCTAGAAAGTTACATCTGCAAGGCACTAAATTATGTAATACACAAATTGGACTCGAAAAGAAACAAATGAAACACGGAATGTAGGCTGTCATCCACGCAGTCTGACCGAAGCAAAGCGGGTGCATTTACTTGCGCGATTAATCGAAAGAGAAGTGCTGCTGGCTCATGATGTGCGAATGGCTTGCACGCGCAGCACGAGTCTCATCAGACTTTAATAGTGTATAGCTTCCCATTCAGCTGATGAAAACACGTTGTGTAACCATGAGGAAGGATTACATCAAGATGTAGATTGGAATGCAGGTGCGGAATTTATATAAATATAGTCTACTACTCTCTCGCTTTTGCTGGCATGCCAATGATTACCCCTCCGCTTGCCAATGCTGGCACGTGTGCCATAGGTTGCCGACCCCTGTATTACACAATAGCCAGCATCTACATGACATTGGGTGATAGCCTAATCAGAAGCCACTTTTCAGGAAGTTCTGCGCCTCTGAATTCACGGCAGTTATGACTTTTTTCACATCGTGACATTTAGCACTTTTATTGTGACTTTTTAATGCCAAAAAGCAGCAACATTTTGATGGTGTTCTTTTACCATTGCAGGAAGGTGCCTGGCTTGTTTTGGGATCACCTCGTTTATTAAGCCCATTGCTTGAAATTGAAATTACAAGTTGTTAATTCACTTTATGTGAACTATATTTTTTAAATAGGATGTGATGGATTCATATGTGAGGCAAACACTTCAGATGTGGAACCTTGAAACATTGATAAAAAAAAAAGCTCCAGGCCATGTCACAGCCACGCCAGATTCAGCTCCAGGCCATGTCACAGCCACGCCTCAGCCTGCTCCATGCCATGTCACAGCCATATCTCAGCCTGCTCCATGCCATGACACTGTCACAGTCTGTCTGCACCTTATTCAAGGACTCTTGGCTCCGCCTCCCGAGTCATCCACGGCTCCGCCCCCAGAGTCATCCATGGCTCCGCCTTCTACGGCTCCGCCCCCAGAGTCCTCCAAGGCTCCGCCCACTCCCAGGCCTCCTGACCCAGTCCCTGTCCTGTGGCCGGCTCCCAGGCCCCTTGAACCTGTCCCTGTCCTGCGGCCGCCTCCCTGGCCCCCTGAACCTGTCCCTGTCCTATGGCCGCCTCCCAGGCCCCCTGAACCTGTCCCTGTCCTGCGGTCATCTCCCAAACCCCCTGATCCAGTCCCTGTCCTGAGGCTGCCTCCCAGGCCCCGATCATCCTCCTGGGATCATTCTTCTCCATTGCCTCACCGTCATCTGTCTTGGGGCGCCAGGAGTCGCCCATTTAAAGAGGAGGGGTAATGTCACAGTCTGTCTGCACCTTATTCAAGGACTGTTATTTTGAAGTTCTCTCCCTCACTACATTTCCCATAAGTCACTGCCCTGATTACTCCATTATTCCCACCTGTGTGTCATTCCCTTGTTTAATCCTAGTGTGTATATATACTCTTTAGTTTTGTCAGTCTGGGTCAGTCCTTGAATTGTAATGTCTGAATCGTCATGTTTGGAATGTTATGTTTGATGTGTTAGTGTTTGCGCTACTCCAGTGTTTGCTCTACTCCAGTGTTTGTACCACTCCAGCTTTATGATTAAAGGATATAAAGTTCCTACTCCTGCATCTCTTGTATCCAGTGACACCCAAGCGTTACAGTCACAGCCATATCTCAGCCTGCTCCATGCCATGTCACAGACAAGCTCCAGACTGCTCCATGCCATGTCACAGCCGAACCGCAGTCTGCTCCATGCCATGTCTCAGCCAAACCCTTGACTGCTCCATGCCTTATGTCATGTCTATTCTGTTTTTGTTCATGTGTTAGGGCGTTGGGAGCAGCCCCTTAGAGGAGGGGATATGTCATGCTTATTCTGTGTGTTCCTGTTTTGTGTGTCTTTTTATTTTGAAAAGTTAGTCCTTTTCATGTCTTCACATCCTTCATTTTGAAATTTGTTCACTTCCTTGTCTAGTCATGTGATTATCCTGTTCCCGCCATGTTTCATGTGTTTTTATTTTCTCATTGGTTCCTTTGTTTATTAGTCTTGTCTGTTATTGTTTCTTTGTCTTGTTATATTTTTTTCAGTCTTGTTACACATGTCAATGTAGCTCTCATGTTTGCCATAGTCCTTTGTGGAGTATTGTTAATGTAACTTTGTTGTAGATTTGTTTTGTTTAAGTCAAGTCAAGCCAAATCAAGATTTAATGTTCTCGTTTAGTTTAGTTCATGTTTATGTTTCATGTTTCTAGTTAGGGTTTTTGGATCTCACTTTTGTTTAATAAACTGTACTTGGGTTCATCACTCCATCGTCTTCGTCCTTGCCAGCAATGTTACACCATTGCCTACTTATTTATTTGTGGTGGTTCTTGTAAATTGAAACATGATTGTAAGTAACTTAATTATAAAAAAGGAAGTAAATTGATAACACAATTGCAACCATGTACTTATTTAATGAAAATGTTTGCAACTTTTAATTTAATGGAAATAAAGCATTTAAGATATTTGTAACTTGTGCATTATAATTTATTTACACAGCAATAATAATAATAATGTCAGCAACAATAATAGTATCAATAATACTAGGATGGTTAAAGCAATATTTTGTCCCCCCCAAAAAATAAAACCCAACAAATTAGTTATTTTATAACCCAATTTATTATGTAAAACTTGCTACCCAATGCATTGTGTTAAAATAACCCAACAATGTGTCGGTGCTATATCAACCCACCATTGGGTTATGTGTTGGCTCATTTTTAACCCAACTGATTTTAGTGAGTATGATCAAGAAATGCTTTCAAATTTATAGCTGAAGTGTGGATTTATTTTCAATATTAAATACCATCTCCTATCCCAGTTAAATTTGCAGAGACAACTATAAGTAAGCCATTTATAGGCAAAAAAAAAAAAAAGCAACCTGAATCACGATGCTATACCTAAATTTTTGCAAAATGATTTTCATGTTGCTTGTTGTACAAAACAAGTCAGTTTCCAGGTTAAAAAAAAAAAAACCATTAGATACACTTCAACAACAATGACTTTAATTCCATTCACTTAAATCACAAGTAAAATGGCAGGTTATCAGTTCATAAACATGACTTGTTAAGTGACACATTTTAACATTTGCTTTACATAAATAACTACACGTACAAGCTTGTTTAAGCATAATTAAATTGTGCAGTAGCTCAACTGATAGAGGGTTGCACTTGCAATGCAAAGGACCAGGGTACGAGTGCTGAAGAGCACGAATTGACATATGAGCCTAAAGTGTCATTAAAGCACCACAAAATGATGTGGTTGCTTCTGCAAGTGGTTTTTTTTTATCCAGCGTTTACGTTTTTGTCATTATCGCTTAGGTTTACGTTTAAGGTTTAGGTTAGGGAGCTAAGTTTTTGAAACAGTCATTATTTTTGTACATTTTGATGCAGCTTATTATGTGTTATATAATAATTGCTGGGGTAATTTACTTGTGTGAACACTTCTCCGTGCTTTCTGGTAAAATAGATGTCGACAGGAAAACATAAGTAACTAAGTGTAGTGGGAATTTTGTATCATATATCATCTCTCGTTGTGTTTGGTCATGCGTACATGCGAGAGAGAGGGAGTGCTATCATCCAAGGCCGTGATAAATACAAAAATAACGTAAAAGTATAACAACTGATTAAAATTATATTTTAATAATATTTTGATCAATAATATATTACAATATAATAATTTTAATTCTTTGCCATGCAATAAAATTCTTTGCCATGCGGCGGGCTATTACATAACCGCAATAGACACGATACTTTAACATTTCTTGTTGTTAACGCATTTTTACTGGTATTTTATCCACCCTGACACAGAGCCCTGCATCCATTTGAAGGTCTTCTTACAATGTTCTAACACATCAACAAAGTATGCAGTGCATGGTTATGATGTTGCAGTTTTTCCAAAATCCAAGAAAAGTAAACTCACAAGCACTTGGCCATGCGACAGTCAGCGTACCTCCACAGAATATATTTGATGGGCTTCATTCTCATGCAGTTTTGTAAAGAGTCTCTGGTCGGTTGAGTGACATTTCTTGAAGTTTTGCTACAGTTTCCAGAGTGTCAAGTCTTTGCACGGTTTTTTTATATTGAGAAATTGCTTATCACGTTGAGTTTGACGAGGAAGCTGACATGCTCATGGTATTGCACATTTGATCAATCTGTGACTGCATCAAAGTGCATGAGGTTCCACGGGTGCGTGGACCCCAGGTTGGGAACCACTGCCATACATCACTCTATTATTTACTGCTTTCAGTTGCAAACTGAGTCACCACAAAGGTCTCTATATTTTGCATCAGGTGGATTTTCTCGTAAATCAACATCTTCCATCCTGATTCAACAGAGGGACACATGCGACTTATGCCTGGGCGGTTACTGAGGAAACTAGGTCAGCATTAACAAGGGCCATTCCGCTCCGTACGTCCACCCTGGTGCTGATTTGAAATGCCAGGTCCCTGTTACATAAGCAGCGAGGTACAGTGTGGGGAAAGCAGCCAGCTTAAAATGTTTCAGGATTGTTTTCCTACCTTTGTGACACCAGAAGAGCTCAGATCTGCCTGTTTACATATCCTAGTTTCAGCCTGATCTCATGAAAATTAAGTGACTGTGGCTATAATTTAGCAAAATGACATTACATGGTTCCTTACATTTATCGCAACAGTTCCAATGTGAAATGTCCTCTGTGTGGCGCTAAAAGTGAGTTGGGAGAATTTTTTCCATAACAGATAACTTTTTGATGTTAATGCTCAAGCTTTAGATCAACAAAACCTACCTCCCTACACTAAATATTCAAACCTAGACCTAAACCTAAACTATTAGTGTCATAAAAAGCAAATGTGAGATGAAAAACACATTTTGTGGTGCTTCTGAAACTTTTGGTTCACGTGTCAACTCGTACCTCAGTCTTTTGAATCAGCGGAGCTACTGCACAATTTTTTTGTACTTGAACAATTTCTAAATGTTCTAGATTTAATGCAAACATTACAATATTGCCCTACAAGTCATACACTACAGTAAATGTGTTTTAATATCATAGCATAGCATAGTGTGAATAAGTGTTTAAAAACTGATAATATGCCCCTTTTACTCGTGATTTGTTTAAAGTGAATTTAAGTGTCACTTCGTAATTCTCTGAGATCAGGTTGTCTAATTCTAAGAGGTTCACTGAGAGGACACACACGCAGAGAAAACACAAGGTTTAAAAATCTTTTTTAGTGTTTTATTATAGACTGGTTAATGAAGTTAACTGAGGGTAATGATGTGTTTTAATGATAGAGTCTGCAAGATTCAATGGCGCTGTAATTGTACCATAAATAAAAGGACAAATTACTGTTTTACTGACATCAGCATATAGGAATTCTAAGTTTCAATACATTTTGAGGGTGAATCTCACAAAAACATGTATGGGTCAAATTTAACTAAAAAAAATAAAAAAAACCTTAAATCATATTTTGCAAAAATAAAATGATGCCTATTTTTTAGGCCATTCAAATTTCTGTACATTATTCTAATGACAATAAAGCACATTTTCCCCCACAATTATGGTAATGCAAATAAAAAAATATATATTATTCTCACTACCTGTAACCCGGTCACACACACACAAGATGAGACAGTCACAATGTTGGATGAAACTGCTTTTAATGTTTATTAAAAGCAGTGCAGGCAAAAGTACAAAACAAGGGAAATCCAGTGAGAGTAGTCGAGGGGGAGCGTAAGGTCGGAAGCCGGGGAAACAACGATATAAACAAGGGGGCAGATCTAATGAGGGAGGTGAACGATAAGCGGGGAAAACAGTTAACAACTAGGGCGAAGAACAAGACGAGACTAGCGGGAACAAAGACAGGGGAACGAGAGAGTTGGCAAGCTAAACAGGTAATCAAACAGTGGGGAGGTCAAAACTAGACGAGACTAGCAGGGGCAAAACTAGACGAGACTAGCAGGGGCAAAGATACGGGGAACTAAATACATACAATAACCAACGGGAAACAAACGGAAGGATAGTGTATTTATAGGGGAGAGTGCAGGTGTAAACAATGACAGGTGACGAGACGAGTGCAGGTGTAACTAATGTGTGGGGATAGGAAGCGCGTGAGTGTAAGTGGTCATAATGTTCTGGCAGATGAGCGGGAAGAGAGCACGCTCGCGGAGTGCATGTGTGTCAGAGGGGGGAGAGAGTTTACGAGCTAGAGCTCGTAATAGCAAACCGGGCGTGGAAGCCTGAGGGAGGAAAAAGAGCGTACGAGCTCAAGGGGGCGGAGCGAGGGAGCGGGAAGCGAGCACGCTCGGAGTGTATGGGTGCGTGCTCGAGGAAGCGGAGATGGGGCAGAGGAGCGGGGTTCGTGACACTACCCTAATGTATCTAGACACTTTACTTTTGAGTTATTTTGTAATTCCCATTATTCTCACTGATTTTGTGGTTAAAAATGTATGTAATTTATTGTATTTTTATTTAAATCAGCATATAAAAGGTACAACAAACACTACTGTGATGTACAGTAATATTTTACAATGTAAATAATATGTTATGAAACTGTTATGTAAATAATCTGTAATTATTTTTAAATATTTTTGACATTAATATATCATTTTTTACAATAACAAAAATGATGATTCATTTTGAAGTAATGATATTTTGGGGAAAAAACAGGTTTAATTATCATGAAAATAAAATAAAAATCCACAACTTCTAATTTCTCCTAAAATTCTGCTTTGTTTTCTTTAAACAAAGTATAATTTATAATTTATTTCTTTAGTCCCACTTTACAGTGCATTCAGAAAGTATTCAGACCCCTTCATTTTTTTTTTCACATTTTGTTATGTTGCAGCCTTCTGCTAAAATGCTTTAAATTATATAAAGTTTTTCACATCAATCTACACTCTATACCCCATAATGACAAAGCAAAAAAAAAAAGAAAAAGATTTTTGATAAATTTGCAAAAATAAAAAACTGATATAAATTAAAAATCACATTGACATAATTATTCAGACCCTTAGCTATGACACTTGAAATTTAGCTCAAGAGCATCCCATTTCTCTGGATCATCTTTGAGATGCTTCTTCTCTTTGATAGGTGTCAATCTGTGTCCAATTCAATTGATTGGACATGGTTTAGAAAGACACACACCTGTCTTTATAAGGTCTCACAGCTGAAAATGCATATTAGAGCAAAAACCAAGCCATGAGGTCAAAAGAACTGAGACAGGATTGTGTCGAGGCACAGATCTGGGGAAATGCTACAAAAAACATTCTGCTGCATTGAAGGTTCCCAAAAGCACAGTGGCTTCCATATTTCTTAACCCTTTCATCCATACCATCACAAATGTGTCGGTTAATAACTGGGCCCTGCAGAGTGTCGTCTTTTGGCTTTCAAGCCGACACAGGCTACATTGGTCAAGCGTCTGTAAATTTTATTTGCTAAAACAGTTACTCATACAGTCTTTTAAACCACAGAATAAGTTTATTTTATATACATACACTGGTGGCCAAAAATGTTGAATAATGTACAGATGTTGCTGTTTCAGAAGGAAATTGGTACTTTAATTCACCAAAGTGGAATTCAACTGATCACAAATTATAGTCAGGATATTACTGATGTAAAAACAGCACCATCACTATTTGAAAAAAGTAGTTTTTGATCAAATCTAGACAGGCCCCATTTCCAGCAGCCATCACTCCAACACCTTATACTTGAGTAATCATGCTAAATTGCTAATTTGGTACTAGAAAATCACTTGCCATTATATCAAACACTGCAGATTTTTGGTTTGTTAAATGAAGCTTAAAATTGTCTTTAAGTTTGTTTTTGAGTTGCCACAGTATGCAATAGACTGGCATGTCTTAAGGTCAACATTAGGTCCCTTTCCACTGTCAACCAAATCAGACAAAGTGCTGCTCAGAATATCTAAAGCTCTGCGTGCAATCCACATAGGTACGCAAAGCATGCACCGGACACAGCAACGAAAAGGCTGGGGCAACGCTTGCAGGTTTAATACCTGGTCCCTGAAGGGGGTCGTAGGAACCTTGGTCACGTAGCCCGGTCGCAGTCTTAGTCCACGGAGAGATCCCATGAGGGGAACAGGTATTGCCTGGGAGGGTTTAGCCTCCGGGTGCCTCTAAGGAACCTGATAATCAGATCGTGCTTCCCAAGGAACTTACCGTCCACTGCATCGTGGTGAGCCGATATGGCGGCTACATAAACCTTCAAGGTGGAGGGATACAGCCTCCCCTCCAGCCTCTCCTGTAGAAATGAGAGAACTGACCTGACTGCGCATCTCTGCAGGTCTTCAGATTGGGAAGAACACCAATTTGCAAACACGTGCCACTTCAGGGCATAAAGTTGCCTGGTAGAGGTAGCTCTGGCTTGGTTGATCGTGTCTATGATAGCAGGTGGTAAGACGATATCCAGGGGCCAGACGTGGAGGTTCCAGAGGTCTGTGCGTGGATGCCAGAGGATGCCCCATCCCTGAGAATGAAGGTCCTTCCTCAGGGGAATTCGCCAGGGAGGGCTGTCGCGAGGAGCGCGAGATCCCAGATCCCCAGCAGCGTCTCTACTTTCTTCGAAGGCTGAGAAAAGCACATCTCCCAACCCCCATCCTCACTACATTATATAGAGGGACTATTGAGAGCATCCTGAGCAGCTGCATCACTGCCTGGTTTGGGACTTGCACCGTTTCAGACCGCAAAGCCCTGCAGAGGATAGTGAGGACAGCTGAGAAGATCATTGGGGTCTCTCCTCCCTCCATCAAAGACATTTACAAAAAACACTGTATCCGCAAAGCAACCAGCATTGTGGACGACCCCACACACCCCTCACACAAACTCTTTACCCTCCTCCCGTCTGGCAAGAGGTACCGAAGCATTCGGGCCCTCACGGCCAGACTGTGTAACAGCTTCTTCCCGCAAGCCATCAGACTCCTCAATACTCAGAGACTGGTTTGACACACACGTGTCCTGAGTTGCACTTTAATTACTGTCACTTTATAACTGTCTGCTACCTCAATAACTGCTATGTGCATAGAACATTATCTCATAGTATGTTATGTTTACATTTTTAGAAACTGTCATCTTTTTGCAACTACTGAGTACTGGTCGGCGCTGCACTGTCTATTGTCCTGTTCATTGTCAGTAATTTGTTGTACTGTCCTGTACTTTTTGCACATGTTTGCACGTGCACTTTATATAGGTATATATAGGTAGTTTATATAGGTATTTTATTTCGTTGTGTAGTCTCATGTGGTCCTATGTTGGTCCTTTGTTGTTTTTATGTAGCACCATGGTCCTGGAGGAACGTTGTCTCGTTTTGCTGTGTACTGTACTAACTGTATATGGTTGAAACGACAATAAAAACCACTTGACTTGACTTGACTTGAGTGGGCCAATATGGGGCCACCAGAGTGACTTGATCCTTGTCCTTCCTGACCTTGCACAGCACCAGTGCATGTAGGCTCACTGGGGGAAGCCCCCGGGGGCAGCTCTGTGCCAGTGCATCTGTCCTGAGGGGAGCCTCCGCTAGAGTACCAGAGCGGGCAGTGGGAGGTCTCTTAGGAAGCAAACAGGCTACCTATGCTTTGCTGAACCACTCCCAGATCAGCTGGACTGCCTGGGGGTGGAGACTCCATTCTCTGCTTATTGTGCCTTGTCGCGACAGTGTGTCCGCTACCTTGTTCAGGTTGCCCGGGATATGAGTGTTGCGCAACGACCTGAGTTGCTGCTGGCTCCAAAGGAGGAGATGGCAGGCGATTTGTGACTTGACGAGAGTGCTCGCCGCCTTGACCATTTATGTACGCTATCGTGGCAGTGCTGTCTGAGCGAATCAAGACGTGCTTGCCCCGGAGTAGCAGGAGAAACCTCCGCAGGGCAAGGATTACAGCCAGCAAATCTAGGCAGTTGATGTGCCAACCCAGCCGAGGCCCCAAGATAGAGAAATGGAAGTATGCATCCTTCAGGTCTACCGCTGCGAAACAATCTTGATGCCGGAAACAATTTAGAATGTGTTTTTGCATGAGCATTTTTAACGGGAATTTATGCAAGGCCCGGTTGAAAAATCGCAAGTCCAAGATCGATCGTAAGCCGCCGCCTTTCTTGGGTATGATGAAGGGCTGTAGAAACCCTTCTTCATCTTGGCTGGAGGGACAGGCTCTATCGTGTGTTGGCGTCTTCACCATGCACCGAGGTAAAGCGGATGGCGCTGAAAGGGGCAGGGCCCGGCGAACTGTGGGGCGGAGCAGGTAGTTTTGCATCGGGAGAAACAAGATTCTAAGTGTCATGTCTGTAGGAAACCAGGCACAGCTTATCACCTGTGCAATACCATCCCAAAAATGAAGCATGGTGGTGGTAGCTTCATGCTGTGGTGGTATTTTTCAGTGCCAGGGACTGTGGGATTGGTCGAGGTTGAAGGAAAGCTGAACACAGCATAATACAGAGATATCCTTATTGAAAACCTGGTCCAGAGCACTCCGGACCTCAGACTGGGCTGAAGGTTCACCTTCCAACAGGACAATGACCCTAAACACACAGCCAAGAAAACGCAAGAGTGGCTTAGTGACAACTCTGTGAATATCCTTGAGTGGCCCAGCCAGGGCCTGGACTTGAACCCAATCGAACATCTCTGGAGAGACCTGAAAACATCTGTCCACCAATGGTCCCCATCCAACCTGACAAATCTTGAGAGGATCTGTAGAGAACAATGGCATAAAATCCCCAAATCCAGATGTGCAAAGCTTGTCACAAAGACTTGAGGCTGTACTCACTGCCAAAGGTGCTTCAACTAAGTATTGAGTTAAAGGGTCTGAATTCGTATGTCGAAATTTTATGCATTTTAGCACAATGCTCCAAGATAACAAAATGTGAAAAAATGAAGGTGTCTGAATACTTTCTGAATGCACTGTATATTAGGTGTCCTGAACTACTATATAATAACATTAAAATAAATACTATGCAATGTACTTATTGTGTAACTACATTGTCATGTTCACTGTTGTCTTTTGTTTTGTGCTTTTATGTTGAAGTTTAGTTTAGCTCCTGTTTCCTGTTTTGGTTTTTGTAGTCCTTTGTAGTTTCTTTTATTACCTTGTCTTGTTTCACTGTTGCCCTTTGTTTTTCACTTTTGTCACTTTTGTATTCCTTAGTTTTCACTTTTGTCCATTTTGCACTTCCATAGTTTTCTTGTCAGCGCTCGTGTGCTCTGTTCATTGTTTTCACCTGCCCTCGTTAGTTGTCTTTGGGTTTTAGTTTATCACCTTGTTATCTTGTTTGAGTTCTGTTTGTTCATTGGTTCCCGTCTCCCTGTTCATGTATTTAAACCGTGTCTGTTTGTTCAGTCTCTGTCGGTCGTTGTTTGTTCATGAGTGTTTGTGTATGGATCGTTTCATGTTTGCTGTTCTTGCCCGCTGATGTTGGTTTCGTGTTCGTCCGAGGTTCCCGTTCCCCTTCATGGATGTTCGTCAACTTGTGCTCACCTGTGTGTAACTTTGTGTTTTGAATTCACTTTTCCCATCGTGGACTTTTGATTTGTTCCAGTGTTTGTGTTCTTTTCATCCGTGTGTTAGTTTGACTTTGAGTTTATTTTCCCATCGTGGACTTTGCTTTGGTTCCTGTGTTTTCTTATCTGTGGACCTTCATTAATTAAACCGCTTTTGGATCCGAATTCCCTGTCTGCCCTCTCCTTTCTACATTCGTGACAGAACGACCGACCGAACAATGGATCCAGCGGGCAAGCTGCCGCCTCCTGGACCTGAAGCAAGGAAGCCGCCCGGTGGAGGATCACATTAGGGACTTTCTGCAGAGCGCCACCGACTTTCCTGACTCCTCCCTGGTGGTGTTCTTCCAGGCTAGCCTGACCGGTTCGCTCCAAGAGCGTTTGCCCCCGACGACGCGTGGCTGGCCGCTCTGCGAGTTCATGGAGGAGACACTTCTGGTATGCGGCTCGCTGTTTACTGTGGGTGTGGTTGAGGATCCTGCCTCTCCTCCCACGGCGGTGACCCTCCAGTCGTCCTTGGCTCGTCCTCTTCCACCTACCCCACCGGTCAGCGAGCTCGCCCCCACGCCTGTCATCGTCCATGAGCCAGCACAGTCGTCTTCTTCCGCCTGGAGGAGGAAAAGAAGACAGGCTTCCATCTCCCGGCCAACGTCAGCCACGGTCAGCGAGCCCAAGCCCACGCAAGCCACTGTGAGCAAGCCAGAACCCACGCAGGTCACTTTGAGCGAGCCTGAGTCCTCGTCAGCCACGGTGAGCGAGCCTGAGCCCTCGACCATCCCTGAGCCAGTGCCTGTAGCCTCGACCGTCCCTAAGCCAGTGCCTGTAGCCTCGACCGTCCCTGAGCCAGCGCCTGTAGCCTCGACCGTCCCTGAGCCAGCGCCTATAGCCTCGACTGTCCAAGAGCCAGTGCCAGCAGCCATGACCATCCAAGAGCCAGTGCCAGTAGCCATGATCGTCCAAAAGCCAGCGCCAGTGGTCATGCCCGTCCAAGTGTCAGTGCCTCCCGAGCTTCCCAGAGCTCCGCCTCCCGAGCCTTCCAGGGCTCCTCCTCTCAAGCCTTCCAGGGCTCCGCCTCTCAAGCCTCTTGAGCCTTCCACGGCTCTTCTTCCCGAGCCTTCCACGGCTCCTCCTCCCGAGCCTCCTAGGGCTCAGCCTCTCAAGCATCTCGAGCCTTCCAGGGCTCCACCTTTCAAGCATCCCGAGCCTCCTACGGCTCTGCTCCCAGAGACTCCAGAGCTTTCTAGGGTTCCGCCTCTCGAGCCTCCTACGGCTCTGCTCCCAGAAACTCCAGAGCCTTCTACGGCTCCGCCTCTCGAGCCATCTACGGCTCCACCTCTCGAGCCTCCTACGGCTCTGCCTCCAGAGCCTCCTACGACTCTGCTCCCAGAGCCTCCCAAGCCTCCTACGGCTCCGCCTCCCGAGCCTCCTACGGATCTGCGCCCAGAGACTCCAGAGCCTTCTAGGGCTCCGCCTCTAGTGCATCCTACGGCTCTGCCTCCCGAGCCTTCCTCAGCTCTGCCTCCTGAGCCTCCCAAGGCTCTTTCTCCTGAGCCTCCCAAGGCTCTGCCTCCTGAGCCTCCCACGGCTCTGCCTCCTGAGCCTCTCACGGCTCTGCCTCTTGAGCCTCCCATGGCTCCGCCCCCTAATCCTCCAGAGCTTTCCACGGTTCCGCCTTCCTTGGCTCCGTCTCCTGAGCCTTCCTCAGCTCTGCCTCCTGAGCCTCCCAAGGCTCTTTCTCCTGAGCCTCCCAAGGCTCTGCCTCCAGAGCCTCCTACGACTCTGCTCCCAGAGCCTCCCAAGCCTCCTACGGCTCCGCCTCCCGAGCCTCCTACGGATCTGCGCCCAGAGACTCCAGAGCCTTCTAGGGCTCCGCCTCTAGTGCATCCTACGGCTCTGCCTCCCGAGCCTTCCTCAGCTCTGCCTCCTGAGCCTCCCAAGGCTCTTTCTCCTGAGCCTCCCAAGGCTCTGCCTCCTGAGCCTCCCACGGCTCTGCCTCTCGAGCCTCCCACGGCTCCGCCCCCTAATCCTCCAGAGCTTTCCACGGTTCCGCCTTCCTTGGCTCTGTCTCCTGAGCCTTCCTCAGCTTCATCTCCTGAGCCTTCCAGGTCTCCGCCTCTAGAGCTGCCTACGGCGCCACCGCCCTCGGCTCCACCTCCTGAGCCATCCTCGGCTCCGCCTCCTAGGCCTTCCTCGGCTCCCCCTCCTGAGCCTTCCTCAGCACCGTCTCCTGAGCTTCCAGAGCCTCCCTCAGCTCCACCTCCTGAGCCTCCCTCAGCTTCATCCCCAGAGCCCCTCTCAGCTCCGCCTCCGGGACCTGTCCCTGTCCTGTGGCCACCTCCCAGGCCCCCTGAACCGGCCCTTGCCAAGTGGCCAGCCCCCGGGTCATCTAAACCGGCCTCAGTCCTGTGGCCACCTCCCAGGCCCCCCGAACCGGTCCCTTTTCCTTGTCTGCCCCTTGTTGCCCCCTGGACTGCCTGTCTGCCCCTCGTTGCTCCTGGTCTGCTTGCCTGCTCCTTGTGCCCCCATGGACTGCCTTTGTGCCCCCGTGGACTGTCTCATTGCCCCTTTTGCTCCCGTGGACTGCCTATTTGCCCCTATTGCCTCCTCGGACTTCCTGATTGCCCCTTGTGCCCCCTTTGGTCTGTCTGTTTGCCCCTGGTGCCCTCACTTTGTTTCTTGTGGGTTTTTGTCATTTATTTTTTAGGATCGTCTGGAATCCGATCCTTTGAGGGGGGGTTCTGTCATGTTCACTGTTGTCTTTTGTTTTGTGCTTTCATATTGAAGTTTAGTTTAGCTCCTGTTTCCTGTTTTGGTTTTTGTAGTCCTTTTGTAGTTTCTTTTATTACCTTGACTTGTTTCACTGTTGCCCTTTGTTTTTCACTTTTGTCACTTTTGTATTCCTTAGTTTTCACTTTTGTCCCTTTTGCACTTCCATAGTTTTCTTGTCAGCGCTCGTGTGCTCTGTTCATTGTTTTCACCTGCCCTCGTTAGTTGTCTTTGGGTTTTAGTTTATCACCTTGTTATCTTGTTTGAGTTCTGTTTGTTCATTGGTTCCCGTCTCCCTGTTCATGTATTTAAACCCTGTCTGTTTGTTCAGTCTCTGTCGGTCGTTGTTTGTTCATGAGTGTTTGTGTATGGATCGTTTCATGTTTGCTGTTCTTGCCTGCTGATGTTGGTTTCGTGTTTGTCCGAGGTTCCCGTTCCCCTTCATGGATGTTCGTCAACTTGTGCTCACCTGTGTGTAACTTTGTGTTTTGAATTCACGTTTCCCATCGTGGACTTTTGATTTGTTCCAGTGTTTGTGTTCTTTTCATCCGTGTGTTAGTTTGACTTTGAGTTTATTTTCCCATCGTGGACTTTGCTTTGGTTCCTGTGTTTTCTTATCTGTGGACCTTCATTAATTAAACCGCTTTTGGATCCGAATTCCCTGTCTGCCCTCTCCTTTCCACATTCGTGACATACATGTTGTTCTGCAAAATTCTCACAAGATATACATTTGCTGCTACTGAGTTTGAGGAACAGGTAGGTTTACAGGTAGGATTAGGGTTTAGATAAAATGTTGGTGTAAGGTTAGATTTAGGGGTAAAATTACCAGTGTAACTACAGATGCAATTAAATCCAGATACTTTGAATGCAAGTACAATGCATAAACACAAATGTACATTATAAGTACTTTGTAGCAAATGCAAATTAAGAACATAGTACCTAAAGGCACCTAAAATGTGGGTCCCTTTATATTTATATTGAGATTAAATATGACCCAGACAGGATTCATTATATTCACACTAAAATGTATACACTATGCATGTATAGATCAGTCGTAGACATTCAATTAATAAATAAAATAAAAAAATGCATTGCAGTAAGGAAATGTAGATGTGTCCAAAAGGTGTTACACAGAAAAAGTTATTGACGTGATCATATCTGAACTCTTATTTGAGGGTCATGAGCACTTAATCATTAATAAATAAACAGCAGCCATTCCAAATGAAAAGTTTATTTTATCCTCAAGGCAGACAGCAGTTTTGATGTGATGTTTATGCATTTGTCTGTCTTAAAGCTTTGTACATTGACAACGTACTAAAAGGAAATTGTAGAAATAAAAAAATCTTGTTCTGTCAAACCATGACTGAATTATTCACAAGAGCAAAAGAATGATATAAAAAGAGCTGAAAGATGGCGAGGGAGAGTGTGAGGGGCAGTCTGGCCTGGGTGACTGACATTATGATGTTGTGTGACCTGAGAGGGCAAAACCCATGTCTATATTTAGCTGTTTGGGATGTTGCCCGATGAGAATGCTGCCAGGGCCACAGGCAAAACGGCCTGGCTGCTTGCTGGTCAAAGGACTTCAAATGTGTTTCATTCTGTCTTTTTGCTCTCTGCACGTGACCAACCACTGGCCTTTGTCTGATTGGCTAAATGAAGATGTGGGTGGGGTTTATGGTTTCAGTAAAAACATTTGCTTTCCTGCTGTCAAACAAAAAAAACAGCTAAACTGCCTAAACCATTTTGATTACATTCAGATTCTGGGCTTATCTGCTTGCCTGTGTTTAGTGCATTCAAACAATTACCAATTATCAAGTCATTACACTTACATAATTCAATTTGAGAACATTTGTTTAAACAATTTAATTTTGTTCATTCAGATTAAGTCATTTTCATTGAGCCAACATAATTTAGATAAATTAGGTCAAATCAATGTACTAGAGTAGTTTTAACTCAACTCTATTAGGTTCAATAAAATTATGTGTAATTCAATTAATTTTCTTATGTTGGTCCAACTTAATTTATTAGTAGCATGGAATCTACTAATAAATACTAATCAAACATCATTCTTTTTTTATATACCAATATAGCATTAAACATGAACAAATCTCTTCATATTCTCATTTTGCTCAAAAATACATAAAATAACAATTAATTTCAATATATATTCACCCTATACAGTCCCATGAAAAGCATGGTGGAAAATGGAAATCCCCTGCCCAGTTTCATCAATGCTACAAAAAAGTATTTATTCACACAAATGGATTAAGTAAACTTACATTTTACACATTTATTTGGTTAGAACACAATGAAATCTAGTTGTGACAAAATGTAGAATTGTGTTGCTTTAGTTCATTTTTATTAAGTAAACTGAACAATAAAATCAAAAATCCTTTTTTTTTTTTTAGTGCACCATCGATTAAGTGCATACTGAATTTGGTTTTCCAATATCACTGTCATAGTACATTAAGCAACATTAAGCGTTTTTCATGTTAGGTGTTTTAGAATGTCCCTGGTCAACAACAGACAAGCTCAGTGTGAGCAAACCATTCACACTTCATGAGCCTTCGGGACTTCACTTTCGGTGAGTCCTGCAAGCAAACACTTTGTCACATCTACACTAGACTCTTCATTTACACTGGACTCCCCCACTCATTCCAAACTCCATTCTCTCTCCCTGGACTATTAATCACTCACACCTATCTTAATCTCTCACAATCCCCCCTGCTACTCTATCTTTGTCTAGTCTCCGCAAGGGACACTTGGACTTTCCTCCCGACTTCCAGTAGATATACTTACCTGAACCTTCATCCGAATCCTTGAATTTCTTCCCCACAATTTCCCAAGGGCTATTCTTCTTCCTACGACTTCTTTGAGTGGTGCTCCTTCTGCAGTGTCCCTGGAAACACAAACTCTGTTATTATAAGGTAAGTTACCAAATCATCCAACTACTGTTGACTTACCTGAAAATTCACCATCTTCAATAAAGCTTCTGCTGCTGGGTTCAACTGTCCATCTTTGTCTTTGTTGTGTCGTGACACACGTACCCTTTGAGTCGTTCACACAGAGCGGATGACAGCCTATATTTTCTTGTTTTATCTCTCCCAGTAATCAAAAAAATTTAGTACAACCTGCCTATTATTTACACCATGATCAATGGAAACATGAGTAAATGTTTCATGCTGCAAACCTTTTTAATATTCAGGCCAAATCTACGCCCTTGACTGTATATATACACTGATGAGCCAAAACGTTATGACCCCACCACATTATCACAGTTGAAGTGAATAACATTGATAATTTCCTAACAAGGCGACATGTCAACATCTAAGTAGATTAGATGGTAAGAGAGCAATAAGTTCTAGCAGTCAACATGTTGAATGCAGAATAAATGACCAGGACCTGGGTAAAGGCCAGAGCGACTTTGACAAGGGTTAAATTGTTATGGCCAGATGACTGGGTCAGAGCATCTCTGAAAAGGCAAGGCATGTGGGGTGCTCCCGGTCAGCAGTGTTGAGTACATACTAACAGCGGTCTGAGGAGGGAAAAACCACAAACCGGGGACAGGTTGTTGGGCACCCAAGGCTCATCGATTCATAAGGGCAATGAAGGCTATCCCGTCTGGTACAAACCAACAGAAGGTCTACTATGGCACAAGTCACAGAAAGTTTTGATGATGTTACGGAAGGAATGAGTCACATCATACAGTGCATCGCGCCCTGCTGCGTATGGGGCTGCATAGCCGTAGACCTTTCTTAGTGCCCATGATGAAACCTGTTCACTGTCGAAAGTGACTACAATGGAAGAAGGTTGCATGGTCCGATGAGTCCTGTTATCTTTTACATCACGTGGACGGCTGTGTATGTGTGTGTTGTTTACCTGGGGAAGTGATGGCACCAGGATGCACTGTAGGAAGATGACAAGCCAGTGGAGGGAGTTAGATGCTCTGGGCAATGTTCTGCTGGGAAACCCTGGGTCCGGCCATTCATGTGGATGTCAATTTGACACTTGCCACCTACCTAAAACATTGTTGCAGACCAGGTACACCCCTTCATGTCAATGGTATTCCCAGATGACAGTGGCCTCTTTTAGCAGGATAATGTGCCCTGCCACACTTTGGAGGTCAAGGTTTTGCCTTGACCTCCAAATTCCCCAGATCTCAATCCGATTCAGCATCTGTGGGATGTGCTGGACCAACAAGTTCGATCCACAGCGGCTCCACCTCGTAACCCACAGGACACCTTCAGGGGTTTGTAGAGTCCATGCCTCAGTGGGTGAGTGCTGTTTTGATGGTACGTGGAGGACCAGCAGCATATTAGGCAGATGGGTGTATTGTTTTGGATCATCGGTGTACTCTTCAATAAATGGATTTCCATTTACATCAGACTTTGGGGATCCCTCGATGCATCTTGAGCACATACGCACATGAGCATTCTTCAAAAAAATCTAAATGGCACTTATGCATTAACACATAACACATAAAAACTATGTTCTCTGACAGAAACTGTGATTAAGTGCTTTTTTCTTAACAGCCTTTAATCCCTTTAATGGCTGCATGCGTGTTTACATGACGTTCCAGAACAGCACTTTCTGCAAAACCCGGAAAAAGCCATTTTCAAAGTGTTGACAAAACACAAGATATATATATATATATATTGTGGCAGCGGGGGCGTGGTCAAGCGCCCGTCCGGGAGAGAGAAGCGGTAAGGGCGCTCACACCTGGGCCAAATTATGACTAACACCTGTCTCTAATTGCAGTAGAGTGAGGAGAGCGGTGAAAAAGCCAGCGGCCGCAGAGCAGAGAGAGTCGACCAGAACAAGCCAACCCACTGCGCTTGTGTTACTGTGTGTTGATTTTCTTATAATTGTTTGTGAGACAGACATTAAAAACCTTACCTTTTTTCCCTGGAACCTTCGTTTCCTGTCCTCCTTCCCGTGAGGGTTCTACACTGGTGCCGAAACCCGGGAAAAAAACCATAATAATGGAACAGAGTCGCCCCATAGAGTCCTCCCAGCTGGCTGAAGTCCTCCAGTCCCTCGCGACACTCCACCAGAGCCACCAACAATCCCTGCTTGAGCTCCGGCAAGACCAGGATCGCCGTTTTTTCGAAATCATGCGGGCTCAAGCAGAGGATCGGCATGCCATCCGAGCCTCCTCAGCCAGGAGGCCGCTCCAGCCGCAGCCGCGACCCCGGACACCAGCGCCACATTGCCCCCACCAGCGTTACAGAAAATGGGGCCGGCGGATCGACCCAGAGGCCTTCATCGACCTCTTCGAGAGGACGGCGGAGATTTGGGGGTGGCCCCAAGACCAGTGGGCAGCCCGATTAGTCCCTCTCCTGTCCGGGAAGCACAACTCGCGGCCCAACAACTGCCGGCAACAAGCCTCCTGGCTTACAACGATCTCGCGAAGAGCCATCTTGCAACGGGTTGGTCGGTCCCCAGAGGAAAGTCGCCAACTCTTCCGGGCCTTAAAACTGGAGAAATCCGACCGCCCGTTCGCGTTAGCCAACGGCTCCGTGATGCGTGTCGGAGGTGGCTGCTTGCGCGGGACCGCGGCGTCGAGGAGCTTCGTCGACCAGGTGGTACTGGAGCAGTTTGTCCAGCGCTTGCCCGGAAGACGGCCGAGTGGGTCCAGTGCCACCGCCCGGCGTCGCTGGAGGAAGCCGTCCGGCTCATGCGGAGGACCACATGGCGGCGATTCCGAGGGCGGATGAGCCCTCTCTGTCTGTCTCCCCTTCCCCTGTGTCTTCCCCTGTTTTTTTCCCTCCCTCTTCCCTCTCGCTCTGCTCTCTCCCCAGGGTCCGTTCCTGCCCCCGCGAGGCGTGGAGCGTTCGCAGCCCAGCTCCCGGTCTTGGGAACATCCACCAAGCCCTTCTCCATCCTTCAGTCGCTCTCCTCCTCAGGTGGAGGCGCCCGCCAGCACGGTGCGGCCGCAGCGTCTGGGCCGGTCTGCTGGAGGTGCGGAGACCCGGACCACTTCCGGGATCAATGTCCGCTGATGGAAATAGGGGCGGTGGTACGGGTCTCCGATGTTCCACAGACTGCCCCGATCGAGCTGGAGCGTATCGGATTCGGTAAGAATCCAGGGGTACATACCAAGCTTTGTTGGATACCGGCTGTAACCAGACCACCATCCACCAACGCTTGGTTCAACCCGGGCTTTGGGCTCAGCTAAACTGGTGAGGGTAAGGTGTGTGCACGGGATATTCACAAATATCCCGTGGTGACTTTGGCGATCAAATTCAGGGGAGAAAAGCATAGTGTAGAGGCAGCGGTTAGTCCCGCCTCACCCATCCGCTAATTCTGGGTACAGATTGGCCAAATTTTAGGAAATTATTGGAGGGAGTTTGCGCGGATGGGTCCTGCGTGAAAGTGAAGGGGTGTGTGATGTGCGAGGCTTTGGCGGGGAGGCGGAGCCAGGGCCGTCCTCTGCTGCTCCGAGTGGCGTGGGAAGGGGCGAGGTGGGCGCTCCTCCCCTCCGGGAGTTTCCGGAGGGGACTTCCCCTTGGAGCAGTCGCGGGATGAAACCCTTAAGCACGCCTTTGACCAAGTGAGAGTAATCGATGGTCAGCAACTCCGGCCGGGTGTCGCCGTCTCGTATCCGTACTTTTCAGCTGATCAATGATACGCTATACAGGGTGACGCAGGACGCCCAGACAAAGGAAAAAGTAACTCAATTGTTGATTCCACGGAGCCGTCGGAAATGGTTTTCCAGGCGGCTCACTATAATCCTATGGCCGGTCACCTAGGGGAACGAAAAACACTTCTCCGTCTAATAGCCCGTTTCTATTGGCCGGGCATTGGCGGTGACGTCTGCAGGTGGTGTGCGGCGTGCCGTGAATGTCAGCTGGTAAACCCACCGGCCACCCCAAAAGCGCCATTGCGCCCTCTACCATTAATCGAGGTCCCCTTCGAAAGAATTGGGATGGACCTCGTCGGGCCATTAGAACGGTCGGCACGCGGACATCGCTTCGTGTTAGTCCTAGTGGATTACGCGACGCGGTATCCGGAAGCAGTGCCTCTGAGCAACATCTCCGCGACGCAGTGTTGCAGGGGCACTCTTCAAGATAATCTCCGGTGGGGATCCCGAAAGAGATCCTCACCGACCAGGGCACAACGTTTATGTCACGAACACTTCGCGAACTTTACGAGCTCTTGGGCATCAAATCGATCCGCGACTAGCGTTTACCATCCTCAGACAGATGGCCTAGTGGAGCGGTTTAATAAAACGCTCAAGAACATGATTCAGTAAATTGCGTACCGATGACGCTAGAAATTGGGATAAGTGGCTAGACCCCTGTTATTTGCAGTACGAGAGGTCCCGCAAGCCTCCACCGGGTTCTCCCCGTTTGAGTTGTTGTACGGACGACGCCCACGCTGGGTCCTCGATGTCATCCGTGAAAATTGGGAGGAGGGACCTTCTAATGCCAAAAATGAAATTCAATACGTTCTTGATCTTCGAGCAAAGCTCCACACACTGGGGCGATTAACACAAGAGCATTTGCTCCAGGCTCAAGAACGCCAACGCCGGCTGTATGACAGGGGTGCTCAGCTACGGAATTTGCACCGGAGATAAAGTGCTTGTATTACTCCCAACATCGAGCTCAAAATTACTCGCCAAGTGGCAAGGACCGTTTGAGGTCACACGACGCAGTAGGGGATCTCGATTATGAAGTCAAACGTACCGATAGAGGGGCGCCGTCAAATATATCACCTCAACCTCCTGAAATTGTGGAGGGAGGAGGCGGCCTCTGTGACGTTGGCCACGGTAGTTCCGGAGAGGGCGGAGCTCGGACCGGAGGTAAACAAAAACTACAATCTTAACACTCCGGTCACTTGTGGGGACCAGCTCTCACCGCGGCAGCTCACAGAGGTTTCCGAGTTACAAAAAGAGTTTGCGGACGTGTTTTCCCTCTCCGGGCCGTACTGAACCTCATACAGCACCACATCGAGACCGAGCCGGGCGCGGTGGTGCGTTGCCGCCTATCGCTTACCCGAACATAAAAAGAAAGTCGTTCGGGAAGAATTAGATGCAATGCTCGATATGGGCGTAATAGAGGAATCCCACAGTGATTGGTCCAGCCCGGTTGTTCTTGTTCCCAAGAGTGATGGGTCGGTTCGGTTCTGTGTGGATTACAGGAAAGTCAACGCGGTGTCTAAATTTGACGCGTACCCAATGCCCCGTGTTGATGAACTGCTCGATCGGTTAGGTACTGCTCGATTTTACTCGACCCTGGATTTAACAAAGGGCTATTGGCAGATCCCCTTGACACCAATGTCCCGCGAGAAAACAGCCTTCACCACGCCGTTTGGATTACACCAATTTGTGACGCTTCCTTTCGGTTTGTTCGGGGCCCCAGCCACGTTCCAGCGACTCATGGATCGGATCCTCAGACCGCATACCGCGTACGCCGCTGCCTATTTGGATGACATTATCATCTATAGCAATGATTGGCAGCGGCACATGCATCATCTGAGGGCCGTCCTGAGATCGCTGCGACGGCGGGGCTCACGGCAAACCCTAAGAAGTGTGCGGTTGGGCGTGTGGAGGTACGGTATCTGGGGTTCCACTTGGGTCATGGCCAGGTGCGTCCCCAAATTGAAAAGACTGCGGCGATTGCGACTTGCCCTAGACCTAAGACCAAAAAGGGGTGAGACAGTTCCTGGGGCTGGCTGGCTATTACAGAAGATTTGTGCCTAATTATTCGGACGTCACCAGCCCGCTGACTGATCTCACTAAAAAGGGGCTCCAGATCCGGTCCAATGGTCGGAGCAGTGTCAACAGGCGTTTACGCAGATTAAAGCTGCACTTTGTGGGGGCCGCTTTTACATGCACCTGATTTTTCTCTCCCTTTTATTTTGCAGGCGGACGCTTCAGACAGAGGGCTGGGGGCCGTACTCTCGCAGCTGGTGGAGGGGAGGGCGCCCGGTGCTGTACATTAGTCGGAAGCTCTCCTTAAGGGAGACTAAGTACAGCACCGTGGAAAAGGAGTGTTTGGCCATCAAGTGGGCGGTCCTCACCCTCCGTTACTACCTGCTGGGGCGGGCCTTCACCCTCTGTTCGGATCATGCCCCACTCCAGTGGCTCCACCGCATGAAGGATACTAACGCCCGGATCACCCGTTGGTATCTCGCTCTCCAGCCTTTTAAATTCAAGGTGATCCACAGACCGGGGTGCAGATGGCTGCCGCCGACTTCCTCTCCAGAAATGGGGGAGTGGTAGGCAGGCGGATGACGCCCGGCCTGAGTCGGGCGGTGGGGGTATGTGGCAGCGGGGGCGTGGTCAAGCGCCCGTCCGGGAGAGAGAAGCGGTAAGGGCGCTCACACCTGGGCCAAATTATGACTAACACCTGTCTCTAATTGCAGTAGAGTGAGGAGAGCGGTGAAAAAGCCAGCGGCCGCAGAGCAGAGAGAGTCGACCAGAACAAGCCAACCCACTGCGCTTGTGTTACTGTGTGTTGATTTTCTTATAATTGTTTGTGAGACAGACATTAAAAACCTTACCTTTTTTCCCTGGAACCTTCGTTTCCTGTCCTCCTTCCCGTGAGGGTTCTACATATATATATATATATATATATATATATATATATAGAATAATTTAGATAAAAGCCTCAGCAAAGTCAAATTAAGTTGACACAGTAAGATAACAAGAAACTATGCTTCTAACCACAGCTGTAGTTCCAACCACACAAATTTGCGATGCTGTTTGTGAATGTTCGTTGGAACTATGTTTTCAGGAAACACCTAATCATTGAATACTGTTTGTAAAGATGAAACTTGCAACCATAGTTGGATAACAATACTTTTGAGAACAACCACTGATCAGCTGGCAAGTGCACAAAACCCCTCTAAAGACAGCAAATGAGACCCGTCTGGCCAGACTGAGAGACCAGCTAAGACCAGCAAACCGTTTTAGACGTGTAGGGTTGACACAAAACCAAAGTTCCCCGTCTGTCGCTCTCTCCACGTTGTGTTGTGTTGGATAAGCGACACTAGGGGTCTCTCTTGAGCGCCGAATATGCCTCTGATCCATTGAAAAAAGGCCAATGAGAAGTTGGCAGTCAGTATTTGCATACCCCGCCCCCGGACATACGGGTATAAAGGCGAGGCAAATACTAGAGTTCATTCAGAAATTTTCTTCGGAGCCGATGGTTGTGCATGCTGTTCGCAGTGAAACACACCCATTCCTGTATTTGACGATTCGCATTGCTCCTTCTTCCCACAGGATTGAGGACGGTGCGTACACGACAACCCCCCCGGTGGATAGGGCTGTTGTGCTCCATCTATGCTCCGGAAACCCTACCACCTGGTGCGGTCGCCCTGTACTCCCTTCCAAGGCCTGTAGGACAACATCCTCGCTGACAGCGAAGGCCTACAGTGCCGCAGGCACTGCCGCTTCCGCCCTGCACGCCATGGCCCTCCTGCAAGTCCACCAGGCCAAAGCGCTCAAAGAATTGCATGTGGGTAGCCCTGATCCCGATGTGCTGCAGGAACTGCGCTCAGTGACCGACCTCGCCCTCAGAGCCTAGAAGGTCACAGCGCAGTCACTCGGGCAGGCGATGGCCACCCTCGTGGTCCAGGAATGACACCTATGGCTGAACCTTGTCGAGATGCGTGAGACCGACAAGCTTCGCTTTCTCGATGCCCCAGTCTCCCAGTTTGGTCTCTTCGGTGACACCGTCGAGGACTTCACCCAGCAGTTCTCTGCGGTGAAGAAACAGACGGAGGCGATATCACATATCCTGCCCCGCCGCAAACCTTCCGCCCCGGGCCCTGCCCCGTCTGCTCGCCGAGGGCGCCCCCATGCGAGGAAACGACAAGCTGCTCCGCTTCAACCTGGGCCCAGCTCTCAGCCCACGCATCGAGCGCTCCGCAGGAAGCAGATGCCCCCGTCTCACGGACCCCCTCGAGGACCCGGAAGGCTCCCAGGCGCTCCTGAGACGGACGACCCAGAGCCCAAGATGTTAGCTCCGGAGATGGTAAGACCACTCCGTCCCCCGGTGGAGGGCCGGTAGGACAATTTTCCTTTAACTTTTCTTTTGCCGCTCGCCTTAACCGGGGCAGCGGTACCCA
Organism: Xyrauchen texanus; assembly: GCF_025860055.1. Taxonomy (NCBI): domain Eukaryota; kingdom Metazoa; phylum Chordata; class Actinopteri; order Cypriniformes; family Catostomidae; genus Xyrauchen; species Xyrauchen texanus. The sequence goes on along the minus strand of NC_068309.1, from coordinate 31,615,750 downwards.
AATTCTCAATAAAAGAGCTATTTCCTTTGTCTCTGGGTCATCTGGCCCACAAATGCCATTCTCACGGCACTCTGCCCCCAGATCTCAACAGTCCCGGCATGCTGGACGCGGCCCCAGGCCAGCCTTCAGCCCCACGACTGTTCCCCGGCCGGCCGGTTCTGACGAGTCCAGAGGACGCCACTACAGGACCTCCTCCTCAGTCACCAACCCGCCCCCTGCCAGATGTCCGGAGCAAGGAAAGTGCTTTGAGTCTTTTCTCAACACCAGAGCCTCGGTATGCGTCCGTGCCTCCTGACGGCGTACTACCTGCTCCACACCGCTGCAAAGCCCCGCCGGGTATGTCAAAAATAACCGTCCCTTTGGTGCCTCTAGCACGGAGATTGGATGCGTGGCTTTCACTTCCCAACCCGTCTCGCTGGCTGGCCCGGACCATCCGACTCGGTTACACAATTCAGTTTGCCAGGCCCCCTCCCCCCTTCACGGGCGTCTGCTGTACCGCAGTGCACGGCCAACATGCCAAATTCCTGCGCGCGGAGATCGCTACTCTTTTACTCAAAGACGCGATAGAGCCTGTCCCTCCAACCGAAATGAAGAAGGGTTTCTACAGTATCTTGACAAGCGTCCAGCACCTAGATTGGTTCGCAGCGGTAGACCTGAGGAACGTGTACTTCCAAGTCTCAATTTTGCCACGACACCGACCCTTTCTACGGTTCGCGTTCGACGGCCAGGCATTTCAGTACAAATTCCTCCCCTTCGGCATGTCTCTGTCCCCTCGCGTCTTCACGAAAGTCGCAGAGGCAGCTCTTGCTCCGCTCCGAGAAGCCGGCATCCGCATACTAAATTACCTTGACGACTAGCTCATACTAGCCCAAGAGTTACTATGCGCTCACAGAGACCAGGTGCTCAGGCACCTCAGCCGCTTGGGGCTTCAGGTCAACCGAGAAAAGAGCAAGCTCACCCCGGTCCAGAGCATCTCCTTTCTCGGCATGGAGTTAGCGCAATCGGTGCTGAAATGCCTCGCCAAATTCAGGCCAGGCACTACGGTCGCTCTAAAACTCTTCCAGAGGCTCCTGGGGCATATAGCATCCTCCGCCGCGACCACGCCACTGGGGTTGATGCATACGAGACCAATTCAGCACTGGCTTCAGACTCGAGTCCCGAGATGAGCATGGTGCCACGGCACACACCGTGTGACAATCACCCCTGCCTGCCGAAAAATACTAAAACCCTGGACAGACCTCTGCTCTCTACGGGCAGGAGTGCCCCTGCAGCAGGTGTCCCGACGCGTCCTGGTCACTACCGACGCCTCCAGATTGGGTTGGGGTGCCATGTGCAATGTGTTGACTGTCTTCTTTGCCTTGCAGCGGTTTATCCCGTTAATTTGAGACAAACACATCCTAATCAGGTCAGACAGCACCACTGCGGTAGCGTACATAAATCACCAAGGCGGCGTACGCTCTCGCCACGTCACGACTCGCCCGTCGTCTCCTCCTTTGGAGCCAGCAGAAACTCAGGTCGCTGCGTGCCACTCACATTCCCGGCAAGCTCAATGTGGTAGCGGACGCACTGTCACGACAAAGCTTACCCAGTGGAGAGTGGAGGCTCCACCCCCAGTCGGTCCAGCTGATTTGGGAACGGTTCGGCAGAACCCAGGTAGACCTGCTTGCCTCTTGAGAGACCTCCCACTGCCCGCTCTGGTACGGCCGAACAGAGGCTCCCTTTGGGACAGATGCGCTGGCGCACAGCTGGCCCACGGGGCTACGCAAGTATGCATTTCCCCCAGTGAGCCTTCTTTGCACAGGTGCTGTGCAAGGTCAGGGAGGACGAGGAACAAGTTACATTGTGGCTCCCTACTGGCCCAACCGGGCCTGGTTCTCGGACCTCGTGCTCCTCAAGACAGCCCCTCCCTGGCGAATCCCCCTGAGGAAGGACCTGGACGGGACACGGAAGATCTAGCTGGTCTACCACCTACACGATCAACCAAGCCAGAGCCCCTTCTACCAGGCAGCTTTACGCCCAGAAGTGGCGCTTGTTCGCAGATTGGTGTTCTTCCAGGGCGGAAGACCCACAGAGGTGCGCAGTTAGGTCGGTGCTCTTATTCCTGCAAGAGAGGCTGGAGGGGAGGCTGTCCCCTTCCACCCTAAAGGTGTATGTCGCTGCTATCGTGGCTCACCACAATACAGTAGACGGCAAGTCCTTTGGTAAGCACAACTTAATCATCAGGTTCCTAAGAGGCGCCCGGAGGTTAAATCCCTCCCGGCCAAGCCTGTTCCCCTCCTGGGACCTCTCGGTAGTCCTTGCGGGCCTCCAGAGACCTCCCTTCGAGCCGCTAGAATCAGTTGGACTCAGGACCCTCTCTCTTAAGACTGCCCTGCTGATCGCGCCCGCCTCCATCAAGAGGGTTGGGGACCTGCAAGCGTTCTCTGTCAGTGACACTTGCCTGGAGTTCGGTCCGGCAGACACGCATGTGATCCTAAGATCGCGACCGGGCTATGTGCCCAAGGTTCCTACCATGCCCTTCAGAGACCAGGTAGTGAACCTGCAAGCGCTGCCCCGGGAGGAGGCAGACCCAGCCCCTTCGTTGCTGTGTCCGGTACGTGCTTTGCTTACCTACCTGGACCGCACGCAGAGCTTTAGACGCTCTGAGCAGCTCTTTGCATGCTTTGGGGGACAGCGGAATGGAAACGCTGTCTCCAAACAGAGGCTTTCCCACTGGGTTGTAGATGCCATTTCATTGGCTTATCACACCCAGGCCGTGCCCCCTTGCGGGTCCGAGCTCACTCGACAAGGAGTGTTGCGTCCTCGTGGGCACTGGCCAAGGTTACCTCCCTGGCAGACATTTGTAGAGCAGCGGGTTGGGCGACACCCAACACCTTTGCGAGATACTACAATCTCAGGGTTGAGTCAGTTTCATCCCGTGTTTTCTCAGGTCCGAGCCAGTATAACTCGGTAACACGCTGATGGGCTGGCCGGGTGAATCGCTTGCATATACGCCCTTTCCCTCGCTTGAGGTAAAACAGTGCGTCTTTTTTTCCCAGGAGACTCCACTCAACGCGAATCCCTGGTCGATTCCTCCCTAGCCCTCATGGGTCCGCAGTTCGGCACTTGCCGACCCAATCCACTGCGGGTACTTAGATCTACCCTGTACTGGAATAGGTGCTCCACAGAGTAGGGACTCCTTCGCTGACTCCCCCTGTGTGTATTTTCCGCGATACGGTCCCCTTACGAGCAGAACCACATTTTCCTTGGGTAAGTTTCGGCTGCCCCCCGGTCGCCGTGTGTAGCAACTCCACCCTCGCTGAGGCTGGATCTGCCAACGCGCCACTTCCATGTGTCGCCTAAAAACACGTGATGTATTCACCACCGTACCTCCCCAGTTGGGCAGGGGTGGACTCCGCAGGCTCTTTTCCCCCCTAGAAGAATGGGAATTGGGTAAGACCCCCTTCCCTCAGTGCGTGTAAGGGCCCGGCTGTCTATTGCTCTATGCGAGAAACATAGAGAGAAAAGAGGCCCAGCCAGGCTTGGCCCGTTCCCAGGTTAGCAAGCGTCGCCTTGTTCCCCTGCCTAGGGTAACCATAAGGATTCCGACAACTTTTCTAGGGCATTGGGGAAGGGTACGTGCAGTCTGACACAGCTGGTCGTATGGCACGTAACAAATACCTGCCTGCTCCTGTGTCAGCAGAACACGTACACGGCTCAGCGCATGGCGGATTTAAATTGGACCCCTAGTGTCGCTTCTCCAACACAACGTGGAGAGAGCGACAGACGGGGAACGTCTAGGTTACGGATGTAACCTCCGTTCCCTGATGGAGGGAACGAGACATTGTGTCTTCCCGGCCACGTCGCTGAGCCGAACCGCTGTAGTGGCCAGAACCATTTCTGGCTCCTCAGAAAAATCCTGAATGAACTCTAGTATTTGCCTCGCCTTTATACCCGTATGTCTGGGGGCGGGGTATGCAAATACTGACTGCCAACTTCTCATTGGCCTTTTTTCAATGGATCAGAGGCATATTCGGCGCTCAATAGAGACCCCTAGTGTCGCTTCTCCGACACATCCGTAACCTAGACGGTATCTCATCTACACCCCCCACACACACACACACCTTTTTTTGTTGAAGACTGTGCAGTAATTCAAAAGACTAAATTACATAATTAAGAGACATCTCTCCTATGATAGCACAACAAATTGGCCTAGGCGTTTTGACTGATCAAACAGATGCTTTGTATTGGATTAGGAGATAAGAAGCTGAAAAGAAGATGAATGGCACTGCTGTTTTTATAACAAAGCTGAGGCTTGTTTTGGTTGGCAGGAGTCTAACGTAATATTTTCAGCAGCATCAGCTCCACCGTGGCAGATGCTGGATTAAATTAGGGACAAACGCGCGATGGGCAGTGTGAGACATTTTTAGCCAGATTTATTCAAGAAGTATATCCGTGCTTTGGTTTTGCTTTCGATGACAAAAATCGAAGAAAAAAAAGGAGACCTTTCATATCAAATAGGAGAACATTTCATTAAAGCAAATATTGTCCATCATTTTAAGAGGCCTCTGATGTTTGATTCTGTGTAGTTTGATGCCAGTTGATGATTTAAAATCACTTTTTAAACAAGGTTATATTAAAGCAATAAGCATTGAGAGGCTGCACGCTACAGTGATTTTACCACATGTAAGAGATGTTTCTTATAAAAACTCCTCACCCATTGTACAATAAAATCACTGCAGTGTAAAAAGTGGATATGTGCAGTTGCTACCTTAAGGAGCCATTTCTACTGACCCAACCATTTAAAATGACTTTTATCTGTGTACTCAATATAGTGTGGTTGATTATCATTTTACTTGTATTGCATACTGTAGATGTGAATGATTTGGAGTAAACATGATATATAACAATCCTAGGAAATTGTGTAGATAAATTCTATATTTACAGTGGTGCCAAATGTAAATGGACACTTAAGCCAAATGAAAAAAACATAATTGTTAATGTTGTTTCATTAGATACAAAATATCACACCAATTTACATCTTTATGCACATACTGTACAAATTATGCACATTTTTCAGCTATTTTTCAATATGATTTTTAAGCTGTCTTCCTTTAAAATAAATGCAATGGTTTGATATTTTGTAATCTAATACAATGGCATACATACATTTTAAGTGTGAAGTTTTGGGGCCACTGTACTGTATATTATGACCCCGCATTAAAATAGATTGCTACACAAATGAAAAAGAAATAAAATGGAAATATCAAGTTGTAGCCTGTAGCTTCAAAGTTTTGGCACAGTTAATAACTATCTTAGCTGAGGTAGAGAAGGTTAAAGTGCAATTAACAACTGTGAACGATAAACTTGCCAAGTTATGTAATGATGTTTTTTTTAGAGAATAATACAATACATGCTTTAAATGAGCACAGATTGTGATGTAGCGTCAGTATAGAGCTGATTGGATTTTGTGATCAGTATATTCATAATATTCAGTCAATCTTGTGATGGATAATGACTTTGATGACCTTCAAAATCTCCAACCGGTGTATTAGGAATTAACATGAAACATTGCACCACATTACATCATACATGGTAATGTTTTATTGAAGATGATGAAATTATGTCTGGCGTCGTTTTAGGAAATAATTTTATATGCTCAGTCCCAAAAGCTTGGTAAATTGATCTGTAACAACTGTGGTCATGGTAAAAAGTTCTCTGTTTGGTCATCTGTTTGTGGGCAAACAAAATCAGAGAACTTTCCTATTTCCTTTTGTTGCACTGGGGCTGTGTCTCATTTCTCTCTTTAGTTCCTTATGTTTTGAACCAGTATATTATGACCACAAATTCAGGCACTAGCAAGGCTGTTTTATCCACTGAACGTTGGGTCACCAACGATTCAATTGCCTGCAATATATTTATGAGGTAGCACATTAAAATGTAGCTGGTATTTATCAACATTACAGTGTAACGCCATCCAGCCTCTATGTTGTAGTTATAATGAAATATGAACTTATGAACAAACTGACAATATACGTATTTTATTGTTTATTCAATATATATATATATATATACACACAACTCTATGGACAAAAGTATTGGGCCACACCTCTTAATCATTGAATTCGGATGTTTCATTCAGTCCCATTGCCACAGGTGTATAAAATCAAGCCCCTAGCTATGCAGTCTGCCTTGACAAACATTTGTGAAAGAATGGGTTGTTCTAAAGAGATAACTGAATTTGAGCGTGGTGCTGTAATAGGATGCCACCATTGCAACAAGTCATGCAGAGTTCCAAACCTCCTCTGGCATTAACATCAGCACAAAAACTGTGCGCCGGCAGCTTCATGGCATGGGTTTCCATGGTCAAGCAGCTGTATGCAAGCCTTACATCACCAGGCACAATGACAAGCCTCGGATGGAGTGGTGTAAAGTGCACCGCCACTTGACTCTGGAGCAGTGGAAACGTGTTCTGTGGAGTGACAAATCACGCTTCTCTATCTGGCAGTTTGATGGACTAGTCTGGGTTTGGCGAATGCCAGGAGAACGTTTCCTGCCTGACTACATTGTGCCAACTGCAAAGTTTGGTGGAGGAGGGATAATGCTATGGAGTTGTTTTTTTGCGGTTGGCCTAGGCCCCTTAGTCCCACTGAAGGGAAATGATAATGCCTCAGCTTATCAAGACATTTTGGAAAATTCTATGCTTCCAACTTTGTGGAAACAGTTTGGAGAAGGCCCTTTTCTCTTCCAGCATGACTGTGCCCCAGTACACAAACAAGGTCCATAAAGGCATGGTTGGATGAATTTGCAGTGGTAGAACTTGACTGGCCCACACATAACCCTGACCTGAACCCTATCGAATACCTTTGGGATGAACTAGAATGGAGATTACGAGCCAGGCCCTCTCGTCCAACATCAATGTCTGGCCTCACAAATGCTCTTCTGGAAGAATGGGCAGAAGTTCCAACATACACACTCCAAAATCTTGTAGAAGGACATCCCAGAAGAGTGGAAGCTGTTATAGCTGCAAAGGGGGGAACAACTCAATATTAATGTCTATGGATTTAGAATGGGATGTCATAACTGCTCCTGTTGGTGTAATGTGTAGGTGTCCCAATACTTTTGTCCATAGATCCATAAAACCCTTTTCTTATTATCTGTTGTCCAATGACTGCTTCTTTGCCAACTCTAACCTTTTCTTTTAGTTTTTTGCTGTTTCAAAAGTGGTGTTTTCTTTGCAATTCATCCCATAAGGCCTGCACCCCTGAGTCTTCTCTTTACTGTTGTACATGAAACTGTTATTGAGCGAGTAGAATTCAATGAAGCTGTCAGCTGAGGACATGTGAGGTGTCTATTTCTCAACTAGAGACTCTGATGTACTCATCCTCTTGTTTAGTTGTACTGTACTGGGCCTTTCACTTCTCTTTCTGTCCTTGTTGTTGTTTTTTGTCTTTGAAGACTGTAGTGTACACCTTTGTATGAAATCTTCAGTTTGTTGGCAATTTCAAGCATTGTATAGCCTTCATGCCTGAAGTAATTTTCTAGTACTAAATTAGCAATTTAGCATGATAACTCAAGGATAAGGTGTTAGAGTGATGGCTGCTGGAAATTGGGCCTGTCTAGAGTAGATCAAAAATGACTTTTTTCAAATATGATGGTGGTGTTTTTTACATCAGTAATGTCCTGACTATATTTTGTGATCAGTGCCATTTTGGTGAATTTCCTTCCAATTTCCTTCCGAAACTTAAAAAAGTTCAATTGCAGAACATTAAAATGTACCAATAAATAAAAAGCGTTATTGAAAGGGAAACAAATGTATTTTCCTTAAGTATTTTTAGATATTTTTACTTGAAAACCAGAAAAAAAAACACTTATTAAGAAAAGGCTTTTCAGCAAAGCCTTTATCATTATATGGGATAGTTCACCCAAAAATGAAAATTATTAATTATTTACTCACCCTCATGCCATCCCAGACGTGCATTTATTAAAGTGGAGACTTGTAGTAAAAATGACTTAAATATGAATCTGTTCCCTTTCAAAAAGCTACACTTATGATGCTGCGCTGAATTAGCGCTTTGGGAACAACTTTAGGTGTGACCAGCTGTGAAGATGTGTGCAAAACGTCAATGAAAATTGACCGGAATTTATAGCCTTTGCCGGTGACATCATTGGATGCACCTGTAGCAGGGCTGTAAATAGATGCGTCACAGGTGCATCGTCAGGTATTTTGTCTGGAGAGCAGTACTGGGGCATCCCAGTGCGGCAATGAAGCGCAGCATCTTTTTTGTTTTTTATTAACCTTAGAGGTTACCAAAGCGCTTTACACTGCCAATCACCCATCCACACTCACATTCACACATCAGTGGCGGCAGAGCTGCCATGCAAGGCGCTCTGGAGGGGGACAGCCGCCCCTCAAGCCTCTCCTGCAGTAATGGCATGTTCATGGCTTTTGGACAAATGGCCATTCAAATACATTGCCGTTGGACGTGCACCGACCCGACTGTGCATCTCTGGGGGTCTTCACGTTGGGAAGAACACCATTTAGTGAAAAAAAACACCACTTAAAGGCATAAAGGCGCCTCATAGAGATGCCTGAGTGATCTTGTCTACCACTGCCAGTGGTAGGCTGCTTATGTCTTCCACGTTCCGTCCAAGGGCCAGACATGGAGATTCCAGAGGTCTGTTTGCGGGTCCAAGATGGTGCCCCATCCCTGAGAGAGGAGCTCCTTGCAAGGGTGGGGCTGTCATGAAAAGTGTGTGCGCCGAGAACCAAGTCTGTGTGGGTGCCACCAGGATGACCTGCTCCTCGTCCTCCCTGACCCTGGCCAACGTGTCTGTGCCAAGGGAAGCCTCACTCAGGGCGTACTAGAGCGGGCAGTGGGAGGATTCCCGAGAAGCGAACAGGTCTACCTGTGCTTGGCCGAATCTACTCCAAATCAGCTGGACCCCCAGGAGATGGAGTCTCCACTCTCTTCTGAGTGTGACCTGCTGCAAAAGCGCATCTGCTGAGCAGTTGAGGTCACCCAGGGTGTGAGTGGCTCGCAGTAAAAGGTGCCTGCCATGATTTTGTGAGCTCCTCGTGGACCTCTGGGACGAATGGGACCGGGGCAGGGAACCTTAGCCCAGGAACCAATTGTCAAGCTGTGATGGTTCAGGGCGGGGTGGAGGGTTCAAATCCAGCCCAGCGCTTGTGGCCGCCCAGGCAAGCATGGCCGCCAGCTCCATGTCTGCCTCCGTCTGGGTGAACGCACCCGAAGGTGTGAGACCAGTTGAGTCCTCCGCGTCCAACTGGATCAGCCCACTCTCTGATGCTGTGTTCGAGAGCTCAAACTCCACTCGCCAATTCCAATTGGCCTTTAGATCAGAGGTGTTTGGGGCTGCAAAGAGCGACCCCTAGTGTCACTACATTGACGCAATGTTGAGTGAGTGACAGATAGGGAAATACTAGTGCTGAAGTAGTAATCAAAAGTATTTAGAATACTTTACTGACCTTGAGTAATCTAATGGAATACGTTACAAATTACATTTTACAGCATGTATTCTGCAATCTGTAGTGGAATAAATTTCAAAAGTAACCCTCCCAACCCTGATTGCCAGTTTGCAAATTGTCCCCATCTACATAAATAATTGCTCTGAATGGCTCTATTAAATCGGACTGTTGCCCTAGTTACTTTTGATAACCTCTTTATTTATTTATTTAGCCAGACTTCTTTTGGACAATAAATAGCCTGCCATCTTTATCTTTAATACTTATTTTTAATTATATCATAAAGTAATAGAATCACAGTCATGTCAGGTTTTAACTTCTTTTGCACTCTCATTCTTACTCTCATTGAATACAAAACAGTACAATTAATCTCTTGTATACTGTTGGGGAGCCTGAGGCCTTTGTTTCACTTATTTGATTTTGGACTGTACATCTTAGAGGCAATTGATTCCAAACTTAATTGGTGTGCAAGTACTAAATCCTCTCTTTTCAATGCTCACACTGGTGCTATGGGTTAGCATGTTGTTGTTATTGTACAAAACTGTCATTTAAAGTTTCAGCAACAGCAGTGTTCATGGCTGTTGAATGATTTTAGCAAGCATTTTCCAACCCAGACTTCTTGAGTTCACATGAAATGTGAGTCCTGACATCATATACTACAGTCTTACTCTAAGCACTGGCCGAGGTGACCTTGAAAAATTCCTAAATGGAAACATCGCTACATAGGATATGGTCCCACAAATAACCAGTCATCAATTGATTCCCGTTAAAGGCAAGCAAAGGGATTGTGCTGGCTACCCCGGCTGACTCCATCTCTCTCTCTCTCTTCTATTTCTAACACACACGCTCTGGCAGTTCGCTCAACTGCACTTTCCATCACTTGCAGGCATGGTAAATGCAATATGGCCTCCCCACCTCCCCTTTTCTTGCAAGCATCAGCCATGCAGGGCTTTTAAGGCTTCAAACATTGGCACTGTGAGCTCATATAAATACTATGACTCCTTATTTACATTGATAAATGGCCAGAAGCATTTTAACATTGAGCAGCTTAAAAATTGGTTGTTCATTTTCAAATAGCACTCATATAAAGTAGAGTAAATGTTTTTTAATCTCTTTTATGACACCAGCACACACCACATTACAAATGTATTTTCAATATGGCTTATATTGTATTGCAGTTGCTGTGTTGTACATTTTACAAATAAAACTTTGAGTTTGCTTGGGGTTGGAAACTAACTGAAAACTTCAGAACCATTCCATTTTTTAAATATTGGAACAGAATCATTTTCATGGTGTTTAGTTTCAATAACGGTTCTCGAACATGCTTGCTAACAGTATTGGTAAGATAAACCCAAAAAAGTAATCCACTTCAAATGAGTAATTATTCAAATAAAATTAATCTGGTTATTTTACTGAGCACTTCATCAAAAACGTAACCATGTTGCTAATTACCTTACTTTAAAGTTACTAAGTTTAAGTTTTAAGTCATGAATTCATATTTTAAATGTATTATGCATAAATGTACAACAGTTAGTTCCAGTCCTCGAATCTGATTGGCCTAGAGTTGTTCCTTGAGTGCTGATGTCACAGAACAGCAGTAATCAGACGTGTCACTCTTTGTATCACTAAGATTTTGTTGGCAGCATTCTAAAATAAATTGTAAGAGCTAATTTTAGTTAACTTGATCTTGCCTGCTAACGCTGACGAACTACAAGCTACCTTGCTTCGTATCTTTCAAATAATTTCAACAATCTTCTCTTTATACTAAAAGTCAGCTATTCAGGATAAATTTAAGCAAATACGCTTGTTTCTTGATCATAGTACAACATATGACATACAAAGCATACAATAGTGCAACATAACAGTGCAACAGTAAACTGTCTGTTATAGTTCGGTAGTATGTAGCTGTGTGTGTATCATTGTGCTATGTTAGCTGATAAGTAGTTTTAGTTCAGTCTCAAAGTTTGTCAAACCTCATCTGTCAGCATGATGCCGGTAGATCACGTTCAGTCTCTTTATACGTTACGTCATTGTTTTACTGCATACTGCATCTTTAATTGAAAGTCAGTAAATGTAATCTGAATACAAGAATCTAAAATGAAATATTTTACTCTGACTGTAAAAGTATTTAGATTAAAATAACAAATTACTTTACAATTGTATTACACCGAATACTGTTGCTTATACAGTACTTAAATTCTCTGACAGTGTTTCCTGCACTACTATTCAGCGAAGTCGCAACACTGCTACTGAATCTACAATATTAAACATACAGTGCAACTGGTGTAGTTAGATTTCTCAACAAATGACTCTTAAGTCAATCAAAACATACAGTGTCATTAAAGTAGCCCAAACTTTTGTGTCATATTCCAAGTCTTCTGAAAGCATACGTTGAGAAACAACACAAAATGTAATAATTTTACAATGAAAAGCTTGACTTCCGTGATAGCTCTTTTTTGCCTGTTCATGAGTGTATGTGAAGCTCATGTCCATGTTCTTCATTTTTGTATTGTTCTTGGATGACTTAGAGATAACAAGTTTATCATAATGTTGCATTATCAAAAGTAGAGCCCGCTAGCGGACAGAAGCGTACACTGGTTTTGGATGCTGGTAGACAACAGTAATGGAAAGTGACACTGTGTTGCCAGCACTTGGCTTCAGGATATTTCCCAGCAATCTCCAAACACAGGAAGTCCAATGTGCTCAACACATTTTGGGTGAACTCAGTATGAATGTGACCACAGCAGCCAGTAACAATTTCACATAATGGAACAGCCACTCTGTCGCACATATCACAATACATGACAAGCCACCTAGTACATCACGTCTGCAGCTTTAACAAATTGAAAGTCGAGGTACGTATTAAATGACATAGGCAGAGCATATTTTAATTTTTAAAATAGTCATATCGAGAAGGTACACATATAAACACGTACAAAATAAATTAACAAATCACAAGATTCAAAAAAATTTATCACTTTTATTTTGAAATTCTCCACAGTCCAATAGTTTCTAATGCACACACATTCAAGAGAGTGTGCAACATGTGTGGACCTGATCATTTAACATACAAATCACAATGACGCTGAAAACTAAAAATAACATATTAAGTATAAAATGAGCTCTGAATAATCACGAAAAGACAAATAACTGAAAGTTACAACAAATAAAATAAAATCAGTATATCTGTTTTAATTCAGCAAGAAGTAAAGCTGAGCAATACACATTTATCTGCATAATGTATTCTTGAACTAACAATGAACAATACTTAATCATTTTGGTTAATGTTAATTTCTACATATACTAAATGTTTTACATAATATTTGTTACATACATTTTTTTTAAATACAATACCTGTATAAACAATTGTATTTTTATAAATTCTCATTAGCCAAGATTAATAATTGCTGGAAAATTGTATTATATGTTGTTATACCTGATGCAAACCTTGTTGTAAATGTTACTTAGTAATTATCATACTTGCAGTTTCCATGACCTCGTATTAATTGAGACTTCGGTTTATTTGTACTTATAGAGAAAGCTTGAAAAGTGATCAATATAAGACGATAAAATGGTGACTTGTCACAACACCTAAAATACACATATTCCCTTATGCATAACCTAACATCTTCATGTTGGGAAAAAGGCTATTGGACACGTTATTTGTCATCTACCGAGCTATACATTATAGTTATTCTTTTTTAGTGCTTTCTATTTAAAAAAATCTGCTCATCACGTTTGCAGTGGTTCTATGAATGATTTAAATTTATGTCAATTTTCACACTGAAGGGCCTATTTTCATGATTTCGCCCAAGGCCCCACAAACCGTGGGCAGCCCATTATCGGTTGAAGTTGTAAGATACCGTAATTTCTGGACTATAAGCCGCAACTTTTTTCCCACGCTTTGAACCTCGCGGCTTATACAATGATGCGGCTAATATATGGATTTTTCCCGCATTCAAATTTTATATATAAAAAAAAAACATTCTGTGACGTGCTCAGTTTTTTGGCGGCGTGAAGCTTTCATTACACCAATGAAATTGCCGAACGGGTTAAGGTCAAAACAACTTTTTTTGTTTACTGTTTAGATTAAATCAAGCGCGCTCAAACTTCCCATCATTCTGATTACACACGGGCACCAGTGTACCAGTTTTCAGCAGGGCACTTGACGTTCCAGGTAAGGCTTTTAATGGCCACAGCAATGTTTACAATCAATTTTATAAAGTTTCTCAATTCTTCTATGTGCCAACACTAGACTGACACGTGTCACTTTCTCAGCTCTGTGGCTGCTGCCTTTTTATGCCGCTCTCCCCATGCTTACTGAAATTAGACACCGGTGTTAGACATAATTTAGCTCAGGTGTAAGCGCCCTTACCGCTTTTCTCTCCCGGACGGGCGCTTGACCACGCCCTCGCTGCCACACCGTGCTTCGTTAAAGCCTGAGTAAAGTTCATTTGTTTCAATGTACCGGTAGGCACCTGCGGCTTATAGACAGGTGCGGCTTATTTATGTTCAAAATAATATTTTATTTAAAAATCAGTGGGTGCGGCTTATATTCAGGTGCGCTCAATAGTCCGGAAATTACGGTATATATGTTATATAACATAATATCCACATAATTTCCAATATAATCTTCTATAGCCACTTGTCCTATGGAGGGTCACGGGTATAGTGCTGGAGCCTATCCCAGCTGTCTCTTGGGCTGAAGGCATTGAAACATCCTGGACAGGTGGCCAGTATCACATAATCTAACCAAAGAAGTAACCGGTCAAATTAAGAGTTTAAACGATTGGCATACTAAGCTTACATTCCATCATGCACCTCCCAAAAAAAGATAACAAGCTAGTCAATTCTCCTACTAAACTAACATGTTGTTAGCTCACTAATGTATATGTTAGCACTTATACACTTTTTTGAATTCTGACTAGGCGATGTTGACATGTAAGTATGGGCAGGCATGTCTTCAAATGTATTCACTTTTTTTTTGCTGAGAAGTTCAGAAATGTTGTCACCATTTAATAAATGGTCTTTGGACTGAGATAAGGTTTTGTGTTGTGAAAGTTACAGTATGATCCAGAAAAATTTAATTCCTCATGATATGATCGCTTTAACCGTTGAACTTCATTACAACCTTGAGTCTTAAGTGGCTATTTTTATCTGTTTAGTAGTCTGATATAGTAGTCACTTGTATGAATATAGTCAGGGCTTGACATTACCTTTTTGGCTCAACGGCCATTGTGGCTAGGAATTTCCAAAGAGTTACCAGCCTCTGCCGATTTTTACCCGCATTTTGCGGGTGGGCGGGTGTTAATGTCAAGCCCTGAATATAGTAATGTTTGTCTTGTAATAAACAAAGCAATAGATATCCTGTGAAAATATATATTGCATATCTCGGGTCGCTAACGGCCCAATACACTTTTGTCAATTAAGCAATTAGATATAATTGTATAGAGGGTTTATCTGAGTAACCGTAGCATTTCTTTCAGCTTGAACCTGTAAAATATACTGTGTGTATATATATATATATATATATATATATATACACACACACACACACTGGCGGCCTTTTCCAGATTTTTCAGCCTTTTGTACAGATTACGCTCGTATGGAAAGAAATTGGTACTTTTATTCACCAAAGTGGCATTCAACGAATCACAATGTATAGTCAGGACATTAATAACATGAAAAATTCCTATTGCAATTTAAATAAAACATTTCAGATCTTTCTAAACTACTTCAAAGAGATCTCATCAAAAACTCTTTTTTGTCCAGATTCTCAGGTGACGTTTCACCCCATGTTTCCTGTAGCACTTGCCATAGATGTGGCTGTCTTGGCACTTCTCACGCACCTTACAGTCTAGCTGATCCCACAAAAGCTCAATGGGGTTAAGATCCATAACACTCTTTTCTTATTATCTGTTGTCAGGGGTGCCGCCAGAAATTCTGGGCCCTATGGAAACCAAAATTTCTGGGCCCCCTAAATTTTTTACAGATAAAATTTAACCCAATAAACATGCCCAGTATACTTTAAAAAAGATACTTAGCACATTCCTATTTAGTTTTCGTAATATAAAATATTAAAATATCTATTTTGTAAAGTCCTTATAGCCAATGGTTACTACAGACACATGTTTTATTCAATTTTATATTATTTTTTCTGGGGCATTTTATTCACATTAAGAATGTCAAGTTTGACAGCATCGATCGTAGCAGCAGCACTGTCACTTCACAGAACACACGACACACACACAGCAAACTGATTTTGTAATTTTTGAAGCTTGTAGATTACTTTTTGTTTTGTAAAGTTATCATCATGTGGCGAACACAATAGATAAGACGTGTTTAGAGGCTTCAATCTTCGTGAAGTTTCGCGCTCAGGCTCACCTTGTTCGGCTGAGACGGGGACGGGGGACGTGGGGGAAGGAGGAAGTGGGTGTGCAGCAGCCGCTGAATCTGTGTCTACGAGACATGATAACCCCGGAGAGATGTTATTATTGTTGGATGCAAATCATAATTCAGTAATTATTTTACTAAGCTAGTTAGATAAAAGCAGGTCATGTAGCAACAAAAATAAGTAACTCTGAAAGTTTTGGAATACAGGAATAGGGCAAGCTACCTTTCTTTTTGAAAAACTGTGTGACATGCTGTCGACTTCGGCGTTCTCTGTCTTCTCTTTCCTTCTTTTCTTTCCGTTTTTGATGCCCTAACTTTTGATGTGACATGCCTGCGTGTGTCACTGTCTGCACTGCATCATAGCAAGTGCAATAAGCAAGAGACGCTACACTAGCGATCGTAGCTCGGACAGCGCAGGTGGAATGAACCATTGTGAGGGGGAGGGGTGTGACTGAAACAGTAAATACATTATTTGTTTTTTTAAATATTAAATCTATGGTCAAAACGGACAAAATACACATTTAGTGAATGATGGGCCCTAGCACATTTAATGTATGTATAAAAAAGAGAAAAGAAATAAGAAAAGAAAAAGGGGGTCTGCTCTTCTGGGCCCTAAATCAGCCTGGGCCCTTAGAATCATCCTAACCTTCCACCCCTTTACGGCGCCCTTGTCTGTTGTCCAATGTCTGTTTCTTTGCCCACTCTAACATTTTCTTTTTGTTTTTCTGTTTAAAAAGTGGCTTTTTCTTTGCAATTCTTCCCATAAGGCCTGCACCCCTGAGTCTTCTCTTTACTGTTGTACATGAAACTAGTTTTGAGCGGGTAGAACTCAATGAAGCTGTCAGCTGAGGACATGTGAGGCATCTATTTCTCAAACTAGAGTCTGATGTACATATCCTCTTGTTTAATTGTACTTCTGGCCTTCCACATCTCTTTCTGTCCTTGTTAGAGCTAGTTTTCCTATGTCTTTGAATACTGTGGTGTATGAAATCTTACATTTCAAGCCTTGTATAGCTTTCATTCCTCAAAACAAAGATTGACTGATCTTTTTTTGCCATTTTTAACCTAAAATTGATCTTAAGACATTCCAGTCTATTGCATACTGTGGCAACTCAAAAACACAGCGGACACGCTGTCATGGCAGGTAACGCTCAGTGGAGAGTGGAGACTCCACCCTCAGGCAATCTGAGCAGCTCTTTGTCTGCTTTGTTGTAAAGGGAATGCTGTCTCCAAACAGAGGCTTGCCCACTGGATCGTGGACGTCATTGCGTTGGCCTACCAGACCCAGGACGTGCCCGCCCCCTTGTGGTTTCGAACACACTCTACGAGGAGTGTGGCATCCTCCTGGGCACTGGCCAATGGCACCTCTCTAGCAGATATCCGCAGAGTGGCAGGCTGGACAACACCCCGGTTGAGCCAGTCTCGTCCCATGTTTTTACAGGTCTGAACACGTATAATTTGGTAATACGAAACAGCTGGCCGGGTGTATCGCTTGCGCATAGTGCCTTTCTCCTCCCCTGAGGTGACGACGTGCGCTCTACTCCCCCAGTCAAGTCCACAAGTCATGGACCCTGGGTGTCCTTCCTCCCTAGCCCTCCGCATCTAACACTCTATGGAGAGAAAACATAGAGAGAGAAAAGGCCGCGGCTGGCGCGGCCTGCTCCAATGCTAGTTATGTTGCTTCCCCCC
Source organism: Xyrauchen texanus (assembly GCF_025860055.1). Classification (NCBI taxonomy): domain Eukaryota; kingdom Metazoa; phylum Chordata; class Actinopteri; order Cypriniformes; family Catostomidae; genus Xyrauchen; species Xyrauchen texanus. The sequence continues at coordinate 31,598,202 of NC_068309.1, read as the reverse complement.
CTCAGAGATGTGGGGAAATATATACGTCTTTTGGGGCTTTGGGGAAGGTTACGTGCAGTTTGATGCACCTGCATCAGCAGTCCACGTGACATTGTTCAGTATTGTGCCATTTTTATATAGGGACCCCTAGTGTCACTACACCGACACAATGTCGAGTGAGTGGCAGAAGGGGAACGAGATGTTGTGTCCTTCTTGCCACAACACTGTACTAGCTGCTGAAAGGGCCGGGACCTTACTCTCGGCTACTCAGCTCAAAACCTGTCTGAACAGACGCACGCTTCCCTCCTTTTATATCCATATGTCTGGGGGAGGGGCATGCAAATTCTGATTGCCAATTCTCAGTGGCCTTTTCTCAAAGATAAGAGGTAACCAAGGCTCTCAAGAGAGACCCCTAGTGTCACTATTTTGACACAACGTCTCGTTCCCTACATCAGAGAACTGAGGTTACGACAGTAACCAAGACATTAAATGTGCAGACTACTGGTATATCATCAAAATTCAAGGTATACAACATACACACTAGAGTCTCCGATTGGTTGGTTGGTTTGTTCTTCCTGTTCTGTGTGTGTCTCTTTCATATTGTTTGGTGTGGCCATTCCCAAATTCTTAGTCAAAATCCCATTACACATTATTGCACTATTGATTTATTGTTTCTTTGTCCAAGCAATGCTCTGTGACTTTCCCAATGTTTGTAGGAACATATTCCCAGTGGTAGGTCATCAGAACATGCCCTTACAATTACAATAACAGAGTGTTTTATAAATCCAGTCTATAAATCCAGGGAGGCAGAGCTACTGAGAATGATGTATGAGTGTTGCTGCAGTTTACAAGAACATGGGTGTCTCTGGCTGTATACCTGGTGATTCATTTGACCGCTCACTCCACTGCATGCCTCCGTGCTGGGAGATAGTGGCACAGCTAAATCAAACATAATTGTCATTGCATGTAGCAAATCCATGATGAGCTCACATAAACACAAATAAACCAAGAAAAACATTCATACAATGGACCTTGATTTAGACTTAATATTTACATTAAATGATATACTGTACACATTATGGACCTTGATTTAATCATTATATTCAGCAAGTATGGGTGTATCTTAAAGGGTTTGCGCCTTTCTTAATAGCCAATGGCCTTTAGGGTATGTCATAGCCATGAACAATGATGTGTACCTAGTCAGTAAGTAGTATTAGGGAAAGGAACATTTTCATATAGAGAGTATTAGATTTGATAAAACAAGTTAGTGCAATATAAGTAAGCAATACCTTTGATCTGCTTACTAGGAAGAGAAAGACTGTAAATTTCAAATATGTATATTTGATACATAAAAACTAATTTAGTCAATGCCCTTGCTCTGTGTTAATCGGATAATGAGTGTGCACTGCGATTTTAAAACATTGCCCTAAAAATGAATAGTTAATCCAAAAAGTTTAACCATTTACTAATCCTCTAGTCTTTTGAAACCTGTATGACTTTCTTTTTTCTTTGGAACACAAATGGAGTTATTAAAGGAAACATGACATCCCTTGTTTTATTATTTAAATATGTTCCTGAAGATTCACTTAAATTATTACCAGTGCTGTCAGTCGATTAAAACTTGTAATCGTGATTAATCGTATATTATTTTTGTAATTAATCGTGATTAATCACAGATTTTGAAAATGCTGAAATTTGACACCACATATATATATTTTCTGTCAAAATGCTTTTATTTCCATCTTAGGAAAGAAAATAAAACAATATAATGCTTTATTAACTTTTTCTAAACAAAGCCTTCCACAGTATAAAGAAAGAAATGCACTAAAATAGCACCAATTCAGGTAATATAAAAATTTGAGTTTGACTAATTGAAATAACTAGTTTCCCCATAAGTTGCATATTCATTGCAATGTGCATTAAATCTCTTAAATGCTCATCCTCCACATTATTATTCTTCTGGTAGACTTTGGCTATCAGCTTTACTATTGCAATTGTGAAGCTGCGTTCATGATTCGTGTCAGAGTGCCAACGACAGCAGCAAACGTTGCTTTGAACTTGAAGAGCTCTTGTTGAAATAATTCTGCATTTTGGTGTTAGTAAAGACTTAATATGCTTCTGTGGTAATTAAAATGTGCCTTACATAGGCTGAAAAATACTTGATTTCTGTCAAAAGTCCCATGTGGGCTTGTTTTGTGCATTTTTGCATCAAATAACTCTAGTATGTCCTTTCTCCATCAGTTTATCACTGACAGGGAAGTGGTGATGTGTGTGTGTGTGTGTGTGCGTGCGTCGTGTGCGTGTGTGTGTGTGTGTGTGTGTGTGTGTGTGTGTGTGTGTGTGTGTGTGTGTGTGGTGTGTGCCTCAATGTAATGACTCCCAACAAGTGTATATGCTGGTTTATGCTTTATTAATGGAAAATGCTTTTACCCCGATTAAGAAAAATCAATGCTTTACATTTTTTTAATTAATCGCATGTGTTAGTGCATTAATTTTGACAGTTCTAAATATTGCTAAAGTTTTTTTTGCACAGAAAACGGTCATATATTTGTAAAACATGATAATTGTCGACCCTTATTCTCACCCTCTGTCAGAAGAAACACTCAGTTTTGGTGCTGCTTCTTCTTTAAGACTTAGTACCTGCCCAGTGGTATGATTGGCTCTCTGCTCTTGACTGACCAGCTCTCTTATTGCCATCTCAGAGCTCACTGCTACTGGGCGGGGCTATGGAATTGATAAGGTAAAGGTTGATGTGTTGTTGTGGAGGTGATCAGATGTAAATGTCTACCACAGTGTGACATCTCAATGTAGAAGTAGAGAATGAGTCATTTTGGCAGCTTGGTTTCAACAAATGCTCTTTTTGCAGAGAGGAGGAAGTTTTGAATTCTGAAACTTACATTATGCTTTTATAGTACAATTACCTCTTATATGTCAAAAAATCAAGGAACATTTTATTCCTCATGTCATGACCCCTTTAAAGAACAATGTTTGAGCTGCTATTTTCAATACAAAAGTGAATGGTAGCTTTTGAAGCTTTTCAGACCCTAGTCAGTTTCACTGCAGGACAGCAACATTTTCTGATAAAGGATATTTTTCCATGTTTTGGGTGAACTATCACTATCACTGAACTATCACTAAAGTGTACTTAATTAGCACTGTAAAATTGAATGCATTTTATTTACGTTGTTTTCCTTGAAGTTCACTTATAATTTTAGTAACGGTTTTTGCACAAATTAATCTAAAATAAGAAATAAGAAATGCATAATAAAATTATAATATTGTCATAATACAGTATTCATTTATCTTTTTCCACCCTTTCTTTGGCCCTCTGTCTGAAACACTACGTTTTCTGTGCTGTCCCCTTTAAGACTTCAATATACTACTGTGTTACAATTGGCTAATATCAGGCCTAATATTGTATAATCAGGCCAGGAACACACTGAATAAGGAAATCAGAGTGGCTAAAAGAAGCTACTCTGAGAAGCTGAAAAGCAAGTTTTCAGTTAAGGACCCTGCATCAGTGTGGAGTGGCCTGAAACAACTTACTAATTACAGGACTCCTGTTTTACTGCAGATTTGAAAGGCCCGATTTCAGACCCCACATGCACTCGGACCTTCATTTCACACAACCATTAACACCTCCTGCAACCCCCCCACTGCTACACTACCTGCACTCAAGATCTGTGAGGACGATGTGTGCCGTGTCTTTCGGAAGCAAAGGACATGGAAGGCTCCAGGACCATATGGCATCTCACCAGCTTGCCTTCGTTCCTGTGCTAACCAACTGGCCCCCATCTTCACTCAGATCTTCAATAGATCACTGGAGCAGTGTGAAGTCCCATGCTGCTTCAAACGCTCAGTTATTATCCCTGTCCCTAAGAAACCTAAAATCACAGGACTTAATGACTACAGACCTGTCGCCCTGACATCTGTGGTCATGAAGTCATTTGAGAGACTGGTGTTGGCCCACCTGAAGGATATCACTGGACCCTTTCTGGACCCCCTTCAATTTGCTTATCGAGCAAACAGGTCTGTGGATGATGCAGTCAACATGGGTTTGCATCATATCCTGCAACATCTGGACAGACCGGGAACATACGTAAGGATCCTTTTTGTGGACTTCAGCTCGGCTTTCAACACAATCATACCAGATATACTCCGGACTAAGTTAAACCAACTCCCTGTTCCCACCTCTACCTGTCAGTGGATTACCAGCTTTCTGACGGACAGGCAGCAGCTTGTGAGGCAGGGAAAATTCACTTCCACCACCTGTACCATCAGCACTGGTGCCCCCAAGGGATGTGTGCTCTCCCCACTTCTCTTCTCCCTGTACACCAATGACTGCACCACCAAGGACCCCTCTGTCAGGCTCCTGAAGTTTGCAGACGACACCACTGTCATCGGCCTTATCCGAGATGATGATGAGTCTGCATATAGAAAGGAGGTTGAACGGCTGGCTTTCTGGTGCAGTCAAAACAACCTGGAGCTGAACACGCTCAAAACAGTGGAGATGATTGTGGACTTTAGGAGGAACACCCCAACATTGCCCCCCCCCCCCCTCACCATTCTAAACAGCACTGTGGCAGCAGTGGAGTCATTCAGGTTCCTGGGCACTACCATCTCACAGCACCTGAAGTGGGAGATACACATCGACTCCATTGTGAAAAAGGCCCAGCAGAGGTTGTACTTCCTTCGCCAGCTGAGGAAGTTCAACCTGCCACCAGTGCTGCTGAAACAGTTCTACTCAGCAGTCATTGAGTCTGTCCTCTGCACTTCAATAACTGTCTGGTTTGGTGCAGCTACTGAAATCAGACATCAGAAGACTACAAAGGACAGTTCGGTCTGCTGAGAGGATTATTGGTTGCCCCCTGCCCCCCCTTCAAGAACTATACACTTCCAGACTGAAGAAAAAGGCTGGTAAAATCACTCTGGACCCCACTCACCCTGCCCACTACCTTTTTGAACTGTTGCCTTCTGGCCGGCGCTTCAGAGCTCTGAACACCAGAACCGTCAGACACAGGAACAGTTTTTTCCCTCAGGCCATCCATCTAATGAACAATTAAATTGCCCCATTGAGCAATAATTATGTGCAATACACAGTTTAATTTTAATTTTAATTTATATTATCCAACATATCCACTTCTGCCATTACTTACATTGCTCTGTACATAATATACAGTTTTTTGTTATATAACAGATTGTATTAGATTTGCACTACGTGTGTGTATGTACGTATATGTATAATTATTTATTTTGTGTTCTTTTTTGTTTTTAATTACCTATCTCTTGCTGCTGTTTTTGGTATTGTTTGTATTGTTGTTGACTGGAAGCTCCTGTCACCAAGACAAATTCCTTGTATGTGTAAGCATACTTGGCAATAAAGCTGTCAATATCATTGAGGTGTAAACACACCCACCCACCCAACCCCCAACACTCGTGGAACTGTTTTATCCAAGAATAAAAGAATGAAAACGTGCAAGTGATTTACAAAATCCCTGAAAGCACTCTATCTTGGCTATCATTATATGTCCCTATTTATGTGAAGCATGCAATCAAATTACTACAGTTGAAATAACAATCGAATACTCACCATACTATTGCACCTGTATACTTATATTATTAGGCATACAAGATGTGGCGATACAATATTATGCTATATAGAGCTGAAAACAGTGAAAATAGTCTAGACTAACCCAAGCTGTGAATGTGAAGGGTTAATAAATCTGTATGCAGCTGTAATGGACGGTCCACCCAGGTGTTAACCTCTGTAGTGTGGCTGCTTCAATACGCACCCATGTAATGGTAAATATGGGATATTTGCATGGTGGGGAGCCAAAATATGGAACACTAGCATGCACTGCAACATTGTCATTTGTTGCACTCCGTGTTACACTTTCTTCTTACATAATTTAATCTCACATCAATATTTCTGGAGCAATTATGCATCTCTTGTTGGAGTCCAGTGGTGGGCAACCATTCAACAGGAAAATTTGTTAAACTAAGCTAAAAGCTACACTTCAGAGAAAGTAGCAAGTTATACTACAAGCTACACATCAAAAGTAGCATGCTACATTTACATTTCCACAGCCAGAAACAACAATAACTACAGCAAAGGTCCTGCTTAGTGTGTAGGATTAACTGCTCTCTCCTTGTCATTCACTCTCCTTGTCATCTGCACCAGTGAGAGAACCAAAGAGGCGATGATGTAAAAGGAGGCATTGATCTCTTGCTGTGGAGGCGGTCATGCATTAATTAAGGCCTCCAAGTTACGTTGGGAAGTCGCAGATTGTAGTGACACAAGGGGCTTCTTTCGGGAGCCTCGGATACCTCTGAAAATGAAAAAGGCCAATGTCAAATTGGCGAACAGAATTTGCATGTGTCGCCCCCGGACATACGGGCATAAAAGGCAGGGATAATGCATCTGTTCAGTCAGATTCTTTCTTCGGAGCCGAGCGGTTGTGTGTGTTCAGCGACAATATTATAATTTTATTGTGTGTGAAACCTCACTCTGTTCCACTCACCTCTAAGAGAGATTTCCTGTTGGATCTACGGCACATTGCCAGCGGCTTTCTCCCTCCTCTGCATGGATGTGCAGTCCACGCCCCCGGGTGCTTTGACAGTTGTCCTATAAAGAACAAAACTCCTCTAAAAGAGTACTATTTTCAAAGAAAGTAAAAGAGTTAATGCTTGGCATCAAACGTCTTTTTAAAGACACGTCTTTTTCAAGATCCCCTTTCGCCTTTGCGTTCTTCCTGGATGCAGCATATATCTCTCCGCTTCTGATGGCCATAGGCGCTGACTTGTGTGTCTGGGTCGTGATCACACTGAGGCAGTGTTTGTGGATGGTTCATGTACTCATTGTGAGAACCTGACCATGGCATCGTTGCGGTCTCGGCTTTCCTTTCTCAAAGGAAACACCACTCTATCCGCCCCCCGCATTGCTCCTTCTTCCCACGGGATTGAGGACGACCCGGCTGGCGATGCCGGTGATTTGGGGAGTTCAGCGAGTGCGGTTTCACCAGGTAAATCCCCATGAACCACCCACCACCCCAGCACATTTAATTGCTTCCTAAAAGATCTTCACGTGGGTAGTCCTGATCCTGATGTGCTGCAGGAACTGCACTCAGCTACCGACCTTGCCCTCCGGGCCACAAAGTTCACAGCTCGGGCACTCGGACAGGCGATGACCACCCTTGTGGTCCAGGAGCATTACCTGTTGCTGAACTTGGTCAAAATACGGGAAACTGACAAAACCTGCTTTCTCAACGCCCCCATCTCCCAGCTCGGCCTATTCAGTGACACCGTTGAAGCCCCATCTGCTCGCCAAGGGCTTCCCCCTGCGGTGCCAAGAAAGCAAAAGGTAGCTCTGTCTCAACCAGGACCCAGCTCTCAGCCCCAGCCCCCGCCCCCATCCCACGAACCTCTTCCAGGACCCGGAAGGCTCCTAAGTGTTCCTGAGATGGGGCACCCAGGGGATGAGGTGTTTGCCCAGGAGATAGTAGCCATACCACTCCTTTCCCCGATGGAGGGCCGGAAAGAAAATCTTTGGTTTCCATTTTTTCATTTACCGAAGCCTGAACCCACTTTGTCAATAAAAGAGTGATTTCCTCATTCCCTGGGTCACCTAGCCAGTGCCTGCAAACACTGTTCTCATGGCGCCCCGGCAACAGAACCTTATAGGCTAAGTGGCACTCTGGACGTAGAACTTCACCTCCTTGTCCACATTTGTAGAGCGTTCACAACCCCGGCTTGCCGGTTCTGACGAGTCCAGTGGATGACACACTAGGACCTCCTCCTCAGTCACTAACTCGCCCCCTACAGGGTACACGGAGCAAGGTCTTCTTCAAAGATCTTCACACCCCTCTGCCATCAGCTATTCAACCCCTGGACAGACCTCTGCTTCCTGCGGACAGGAGTCCCTCAGCAGCAGGTGTTCAGACGCATTGTGGTCACCACAGATGCCTCCAAACAGGGTTGGGCCGTCGTATGCGGTTCCTGGTCAGGTCTGTGTCTGCGTTGGCACATCAACTGCCTAGAGTTGCTGGCTGTACTTCTTGCCCTGCGGAGGTTTCTCCCGCTGATCCGAGGTAAGCATGTCTTGATCCTTTCAGACAGCACCTTGACGGTAGCATACATAAATTGCCACGGCAGCGTGCGCGCTCGTCATATGTCACAACTCGCCCGCAATTTCCTCCTCTGGAGTGAGCACCGACTGAGGTCGCTGTATGCCACTCATATCCCGGGTAGCCTCAACATGACAGCGGACGCGCTGTTGGAACAGGCTCTGCTCAACGGAGAGTGGAGGCTCCACCCCCAGATGGTTCAGCTTGAATAGGTGCTACATAGGGTTTGGCCTTCACGGATTAATCCCACTCTGCGTGATTTCCGCGGTACAGTCCCCCTGCCGACGGACCCGCATCTCCCTTGGGCAGCCCCCTCTTTACCCCGGTCGCTGTGTCTGTAGCAACTCCTCCTTCACAGGGTAGGATCTACCACTGCACCTCTCCCAGATGTGGCGTATTCACAGCATTAACCTCCCCCCAGTCTGGGCAGGATGTGGTTTCCGCAGGGTCTTTTCCCCCTGAAAGAATAGGAATTGGAAAAGAACGCCTTACCCGATGTGTGTTATAGCGTTAAATGGCCCCGGCTGCATCTAACACTCTACTGCTCCCATGCTTGCCATGTTGGTTGTTCCCACCCGGATACTGGGAACATTCACCATGTTGCATGCCTGAGTTCCCATTGGGGTATTAAGATCATTATTCAGGCATGTCATCCTGCATCCCTGTTTCGTTGGTCATCTACGCTCTAAATCACATAGTGGGATTTATCATCCCTATGCCCTACTCACTAGGAAAGATAGAGCTCTTGATGTGGGCACTCTGAGGGAGCATGGCATCACAGTTTAATATAACTTTCACTAAAGTCTTGTTAAAGGGTCCAGAGAGAAGTAAATAACTTATTTTGTCACAGAAGAACTGACCAGACAAGATGGATCTTCCAGCCGTTTGCCTCCTTCTCCTCACACAGGAGAATTGCTCCCTCGAGGACCACACTCATGAGTTTTTAGATCTGGCTCACCTTACCCACTACCCAGACGTTAGCCTATGCGCTTTCTACTATGGCAGACTCAACATCGCGACTAAGGTCAAGTTGTCTGGGGAGGGTCCTCGAGGGAACTTCGCCAGATATGTGGAGTCCCTGTCCTGTGGCCGTCTCCCAGGCCTTCTGACCCTGTACTACGGCTGACTCCCAAGTCTCCTGTCCCAGTCCCTGTCCTGTGGTGCCTCCCAGGTCACCTGACCCAGTTCCTGTCCTGTGGCCACCTCTCAGGCCATCTGACCCTGTCCTACGACCACCTCCCAGGCCTCCTGACCCTCTCTTGGCCCTGTGGCTGCCTCCCAGGCCTTCTGACCCTGCCCTATGGCCACCTCCCAGGCCTCCTGACCCAGTCCCTGTCCTGTGGCCACCTCCCAGGCCTCCTGTCCCAGTCCCTGTCTTGTGGCCGCCTCCCAGGCCTCCTGACCCAGTCCCCGTCCTATGGCCGCCTCCCAGGCCTCCTGATCCAGGCCCTGTCCTACGGCCACCTCCCAGGCCTCCTGATCCTGGCCGTCCACCTGATCTGCTCTGGTCCCCTTGGTCTCCTGGCTGTCCATCTGGTCTGCTCTGGTCCCCATTGTCTCCTGGCCGTCCACCTGAACAGCTCTGGTCTCCTGACCACCTGTCTGGTCTGCTATGGTTCCTTTGGTCTCTTGGCCGTCTCCCGGATCTGCCCTAGTCTCCTGACCATCTCCCAAATCTGCCCTGGTCTCCTGGTCATCTCCCAGATCTGCCCTGTTCTCCTGGCCGTCCCCTGGATCTGCTCTGGTCCCCTTGGTCTCCTAGCCGCCCGCCTGATCTGTTCTGGGCTCCTGGCCGTCCACTGGTTAGTTCTGGTCTCCTGGTCCTCCACCCGATCGGCTCTTGTCCCTATGGTCTCCTGGCCGTCTGCCAGATCAGCTGTGGTTTCCTTGGTCTCCTGGCCGTCTGCCTGATCTGTTCTGTTCCTTTTGGTCTCCTGGCCATCCGCCTGATCTGCTCTGGTCTCCTGGCCACCTGTCTGGTCTGCTTTGGTCCCCCTGGTTTCCTGGCCATCCCCTGGATATGACCTGATCTCCTGGCCGTCTCCCGGATCTGCTCTGGTCTCCTGGCCGCCCACCTGATCTGTTCTGGTCCCCTTGGTCTCCTGGCCACCCCCTGGCTCTGCCCTGAACTCCCGGATCTGCTCTGATCTCCTGGCCTCCCGCCTGATCTGCTCTGGTCTCCTTAGTCTTCTGGCCATCCACCTGATATGCTCCCTGGCCTTGCCATGCTCCTCTGCTCTCCTTACTTCTTGTGCCCCCCGAACCACATGTTTTCCCCTTCACTTTTGTTTTTGTGCTTTTTTGGAGCGTCTGGAATTCGCTCCTTAAAATGGGGGCTCTGTCATATTCCCTGTAGTCTTTTGTTTTTGTACTTTTACTTTTGTACTTGTTTTTTGTTTTTAATTCTTGTTTAGTTCCTGTTTCCTGTTAGTTTTGTAGTCCTTTGTAGTTTTATTCCTTGATTAGTTCTCCCTGATTATTTCTCATTCCCTGGTTTTTCCCATGGTGTTCCTCGTTCCCTTGTTTGTTCCCTTGTGTATTTAAGCCCTTGGTTTCCCTGTTTCCTGTGTCAGTTCTTGCATGTTTAGTTTTCATGTTCTGCGCTTGGTTTTGGTTTTCTTTACATCCTGAGTTAGTTTTCTTTTTCGTCGTTAATAAAGCTGTGTACTAGATCCACATTCCTCTACAGCCTTGTCACAATATATATATATATATATATATATATATATATATATATATATATATATAAACACTTTTTGCATTCAGGACAGCTCTCGCAGCAGCAGGTAGTAGGATTCATTCCTCTTGACATCACAGTGCCAGATAGGTGTTCTTACAGGAGATACTGAAATTCTGCTCACTGGAGTTGCATGTCATGGACTGTGCATGGTCTGCTGGTTTTATGGGCTAATAAAAAAAAACATGGGCCACGTCTCTTGAATTTCTAGACATCATGCTCTATTCACTAAACATGCAAGCTTCCCTGTCAAAAGAAACTCTACAGGATCATGTATCCCATCGTCATGGCCAGCGTTATATGGGATTCGATTTGGACATGCAAACACGTCATTCCGCAGTCGTCACTATAATCAATAAAGGCCGGTCCTCCTCGAAACATCATGTCCCTTATGAGACGTCTGAAATGACAGAGCATTTCCTGTAACTTCATTATCTCAGCCAGACAAATTCCTGGGTTTTTCAATGTAATCTCTGACTCCCTCCCTCAATTCACTTCATTTTTCTTTCACACTAGACATCTCAAATTTCCTCCCCTATTCATCACTCCATCCCTAGCCCCCTTGTAGCGCCACTGGTTAAAACATTATGGTCTCTCCCTTCATGTCTTCTCTGAGTATTCCTCTGTCAAGATTCTCGGCCACTGGTCTTCTTAATCCTACCTGAAATAAAGTCAACCTAACCAAAATAATCAAACAAGCTCAACTTCCCATCAGCCATAAGTTTTCATGCTTATCTGGTGTTGGTTGGCGGCTCTCTCCCAGCACATCCTTCCCTACACAATGATTCAATTCAAGCAACTATGTCTACCCTCCTCGCCAGGGCTTCCATAATCTCAAGCATGGTTCCTTTGCATAGGTATTGTACAAGTCAGCTTGCCCTTGCTGGAAAGCTCACACTATAATGGGATATCTTTCAACAGGGTATTGCATGACAACATCGCAATTATCGTTGGCTTTACTGTATATATGCCGTTCACCTTGGCAAAGATTACCAATAAACAACGGCCGCCCTCGTTCAAGGGCTTGAGCTTCATGGAAAATATTTCTACGAAGTGTATTGCACACAACGTCGCCATTATCGTATAGCTTTATGCACGTTGCTCACCTTTTGGCAAAGATAACCATCAAACAATGCTTCTCTCTTCAGAGGGTTTTCATAATCACATGTTGTTTTCTTTCAATGAAGGGATTGCATGCAACATCGCCATTATCGTATGGCTTTATGCTACATTGTACACCAATCCGGCAAAGATACCTCAGACAACTCTTCCCTCGTCGGAGGGTTTTCATAATCAAATGTTGTTTATCTTTCAACAAAGTTACTGCACAGCAACGCCAGCCTAATGTAAGGCCGCATACCACGTTGTTCGTCTTTGACAAAGATTCTGCACAAAAAGGGGCCCTCGACGGAGTGCCCAAAATCACACTCAAGGGGAAAAAAAACGCACAAGGACAAAATCAAACTCAAGGAGAAGGGGAGAAAAAAAAGAAACCCGGACAAAAAAATACACGGACTACACAAAAGAGAGACATTACTTTTCTGTTTTATATTCATCAAATAAATGTCATCTTAAATTTCACTCAAGTCTGAGAGTCTTCCTGATAGAAATGTAAGCGCAGCGTAGTTCTAGCGGGAAGACTAGCAGCTGTACATCATCGCACTATTAGCTGGGTAATTCCTACCCAATCACATGCAAGCCATTGCTATATACTGTAAGTCTGCTCACAATATATCACATTGCTGTTTCAGTGTGCTAACACGGCAACCTCCACCACCCCACCACCACCAGTTGAGTCCCGTCTTGCACAGGGGAAGGCTCCTTGCACATGCCTCCTATCTCCGGCAGGATATGACGGTTCTGAGTACAACTTCTTTGGACTGCCAGACGGGGCCTACTTTTCTGTTTTAAATTCATCAAATAAATCTCATCTTAAATTTCTCTCAAGTCTGTGAGTCTTTTATGATAAAAACTCAAATGATCAAGGAAAATTACATTCCTCATGACATGACCTCTTTAAACTTAATGGTGACATTTCTACATTTGTGCAGTTAAAGACACTACTGCATGTGAATACATATGGGAATACAAAAAGCTGTAGTATTGCAATTTTTCTATTTATTTTGCAGTATTAATTATTCCTGCTCTAACAAGATGCCCAGTCTCTGTTGATGAAAAGCCAACTACAGCAGGATGCATCAATCACCACACTTCACTGTAGGTACACTGTTTTTTGAAGTGTGATCCACACATATCACTTTGAATTTTGGCTGCTTCAAAAAAAAAAGCCTTAATATATATATATATATATTTTTTAATACAGTACTGTAAATCTAACTCTAAAGATATTGTGTTGGTTCCTCAATCGATCCCTGAAGTACAGTACAACTAAAACTTTTTGAGTGAAAAGTCCAGTTACACAAATGTTTTCTCTAGCTGTGGTCAAACTATTTAAAACCATTACTGAAAACTAAAAACTAAGTATAAATGTGAAATACATTTGAAAAAAGTATTAAAATGAAAACAAATTTGCAAACAAAGTGCAAATCTAATATTTTGGTACCATTTAAAGACTGTAGCGATCTTTATTGCCAGATGCTGTTTTCATGCAGGCATCTTCAATATCCGCTAAGTCTTTTGATGACTAACAAGTGCTCTGAACTATAGCATCCCTGCTTCGTTATCATGTAAGCAATCAGTATGCAGACATCTGCTCCTCTCTGTATTCCATGAAGGTCAAACAATCAGTAATTGTTTTTCAGTACAAATAACTTTAGAATTTTTGGTAACAAAGGCAATAATACATATTCATAGTTATACATTTAAAGGGTAAAGTGCTGTTAGTATTTGCCCCCATCCTGATTTCTTCTGTTTTTGTGTATATCTCATACTAAATTGTTTCATAAAATCTAGCATAAAACAAAGGCAATCTGAGTAAACACAAAATACAGTTTTAAATGAAATGTCATTTACTGAAGCAAAAAAGTTATTCAATATCAACAGGGCCTCTGTGAATAAGTATTTTCCAAATCCCCAGATAGGGACTGATGCCAACTCAAACAGTAAGACATCAGATACTTCATATGCCACTGCCTGAACCTTGGATTTAGGATGGACACCACCAAAGCTCACCATTGATCTCTGTCTACATCACCTTTGTCTATTGATAGACTACACTCTTGAAATGGAGTACATAGACTATCATTTAATTGCCAACAAAAGCCTTCATCAGCCAACTAACAAAGGACAATGCATCCATGTGAACTTCTGCAGTTAATCCAGGATATACTTCAAAATATTAGTCATTAATCTTAAAGTTCCTAAAAAAAACTTTTTTTTTTAAACACTGGACCTGATCGCTTACTTAATTTACAAATTTTAAACCACGACTTGCACTGCACACAAATAACTAATATTGGCATAATATGTTGTTTAGCCAGAGGAAAACTGGCCCTATCAGTGAGTCTGGTTTCTCCCAAGGTTATTTTTCTCCATTAACCAACATCTTATGGATTTTTGTGTTCCTTGCCACAGTTGCTTTCAGCTTGCTCACATAGGTTCTAAATAAAATTAGTATTTTTTTTAATTATTTAATTTTTATACACAATTTACAATCATATTTAATCAAACCACACAATGATCACTAAGACTTTATAGACATTATAGATATTAATGCATGATTTCCTGTAAAGCTGATTTGAAACAATGTGTGTTGTGATATACAAGTGCTATACAAATAAAAATTACTTGACAAAGTGTCATAAATAATTTTTGTCTTAATTTTCAACAGTATATCTATTTTTTATCATTTAACAAAATGTATTTTTAATGAAATTATTTAGCTTGAAATGTATACTTAAAATAAATACCTAGATTTTATATTTTGTTACCTAATGCAATGACCAGATTACCAGTTACCAAAAAGTTAATTAAAGATGCACTACAGAACTTTTGGGTTCTCTATTGACATCTGTGGTTGAAAACTAAAAAGCCAAGTATTTAGCGGAGAAACGCTGTTTTGTTTTTTTACATTGGCATTTCACTTAATTGCCTGGATGAATGTTATGGTTCGAATTTAACTGTCATCACTATGTCATATCGGAGTTACGTCTATTCACCTGCAATGAAGTCATAACGTGCTATTTTCACATTGATGTTCTGTTATTCTATTAAACATTTTAACCAAGATATTACCTGCTTTGAGGAAGATGTTGTAATATGATTATTCAAGTGTTTTATCCACAACACATTGAATCAGCCTGATCTCATGAAATATAAATAACAATTGCAACATTTTTGCCAACCAAAATTACATGCTTCATTACATGTTTGGCATTTACTGCATGCCAACTTGATCTTCGCAGTGCATATAACTTGATCTGCATCAGAAAAGGAGATGAGTGGAAAATTGCCTTCGTCACCTCCAGCAACCACTACGTGTGATGAATCAGGATGAGATGGATTCAAATGCAGAAACAGATTTAATAACAAACTTCCAAACATACAGAGGGCAAATCCAGAGAAGCGTCGTAAAACAGAATACAGGTCAAAAGCCAGGAGATCAGGTGAACAAACAAACAGGCGGAACAGGGCAGGGAAAACAAACACGAGAAAGAACGGACAGATAAACTACAAGGGTTTTAACGGGAGCTAGTTAAGTGAGCTAACATACAAACAATAACCAACAAACTAAAGGTGAACTGGCCAGGTATAAATAGAGTCCAAAAACAGCGCAGGTGAAACTAATATTCCGGGGATTGCGAGCGAGTGTGGGAACTGGAAGAAGTGGGGTGGATTGCGGAACTGGATTCCATGACACTACGAATATCAGGTCATGCCAAATGGACTGGTCAAAGCCCCTCGGTCTTCCAGTCCTACATGAACGAGACCTTCAGAGATGTTTTCCATTTGTTTGTCCCAGTAAACTTTGATGATATCCTCATCTACTCAACCCTCCTCTGAGGAACATGTTCATCATGTAAGGATGGTCCTACAGTGCCTCCAAGACCATAGTCTGTATTTGAAAGCTGAGAACTGTCTTTTCCACCAACCCACCATCAAGTTCTAAGAATACATCATATGCCCTCAAGAAGTTCAGATGGACCCATCCAAGGTACAGGCAGTGACAAACTGGAGCTCAACAATGACCTTGAAAGAACTGCAATGTTTCTTGGCTTCGCAAACTTCTATAGTCGCTTCATCCAGAACTTCAGTACGGTAGTTACTCCACTGTAACCGGGATACACACACACAAGATGAGACAGTCACAATGTAGGTGAGAACTGCTTTTATTGTAGAAAAAGCAGTGCAGGCAAAAGTACAAAAAACAGGGCAAATCCAGTGAAGAATGGTCAGGGAAAGCGTAGAGTCGAAAGCCGGGGAATCAAGGAGAGTAAAGGGGGCAAATCCGGGAGAGTAGTCGAGGGGAGCGAGGGTCAAAGTCAGGGTAAACAGGATGAACAAACACGTAGCAAGAGGGGACTAGAGGGAGCAAAAGACAGGGGGACAAGAGGAATAGGGGGCTGGCAAGCTAAGAAGGTAACGAGTAGGGAGGTCAAAACTAGATGAGACTAGCGGGGGTCAAGACACGGGGAACTAAATACAATAACCAACACCCGTGAAACGGAAGTGCTGGGTATTTATAGGGGAAGGTGCAGGTGTAAACAATGAAAGGTGACGAGATGAGTGCAGGTGAAACTAATGTGTGGGGATCGGAAGCGCGTGAGTGCAGGTGAAACTAATGTGTGGGGATTGGAAGCGCGTGAGTGCAGGTGGTCATAATGTTCAGGCTGAAGCGCGTGAGAAGCGAGCATGAGTAAGAGGAAAGAGGTTCGTGACAGTACTCCCCCCTCTGAATAGGACGGCTCCTGACGGCCGCGCTCGGCTGCGAGGACCGCGAGGGAACAGAACGAGCGTGTGAGCTCGGGGGGACAGAACGAGCGTGTGAGCTCGAGGGGACAGAACGGGCGTGTGAGCTCGAGGGGACAGAACGAGCGTGTGAGCTCGAGGGGACAGAACGAGCGTGTGAGCTCGAGGGGACAGAACGAGCATGTGAGCTCGCAGGGGACAGAACGAGCATGTAAGCTCGCGGGGGCAGAAGGCACAAAAGGGAAATGAAACAGTCCATGGGGGTCAATGGGCAGTTCAAGGCAAGGTCAGGGGGGACATAGTGGACAGGCGGGTGGTCGGGAGGTCTAGGGGCAGCCATAGGGCAGAGACTGGGTCAGGAGGTCTGGAAGGCGACTGGAGGACAGGGACTGGGTCCGGGGGTCTGGAAGGTGACCACCGGACAGGAATAGGGTCCGGAGGTCTGGAAGGCGACTGGAGGACAGGGACTGGGTCCGGGGGTCTGGAAGGTGACCACCGGACAGGAATAGGGTCCGGAGGTCTGGAAGGCGACTGGAGGACAGGGACTGGGTCCGGGGGTCTGGAAGGTGACCACCGGACAGGAATAGAGTCCGGAGGCCAGGGAAGAGGCCACAGGACAGGTAGAGGGTCAGGAAGTCCGGGCTGAGCCGTGAAAGGCGGAGCCGTCAGAGGCGGCACCGTAGGTGGCTCTGGAGCTGGGGTCCTGGAAGGCTCTGGAGGTGGAGCCGACGGAGGCTTTAGGGGCGAAGGCCTGGGAGGCTCTAGAGGTGGAGCCGAGGGAGGCTTTAGGGGCGAAGGCCTGGAAGGCTCTGGAGGTGGAGCCGAAGGAGGCTTTAGGGGCGAAGGCCTGGAAGGCTCTGGAAGTGGAGCCGAAGGAGGCTTTAGGGGCGAAGGCCTGGAAGGCTCTGGAGGTGGAGCCCATGGAGGTGGCGCCGTAGGAGGCTCCAGAGGTGAAGCCCTGGAAGGCTCTGGAGGCAGAGCCGAGGGAGGTGACGCCGTGGGAGGTGGCGCCATAGAAGGCTCCATGAGTGAAGCCCTGGTAGGCTCTGGAGGCAGAGCCGGGGGAGGTGGCGCCGTAGGAGGCTCCAGAGGTGAAGCCCTGGAAGGCTCTGGAGGCAGAGCTGAGGGGTGACGCCGTGGGAGGTGGCGCCGTAGAAGGCTCCAGGAGTGAAGCCCTGGTAGGCTCTGGAGGCAGAGCCGGGGGAGGTGGCGCCGTAGGAGGCTTGGGAGGCAGAGCCGCAGGAGGCTCGGGAGGCGAATCTCTAGAAGGCTCTGGAGTCTTAGGGAGCAGAGCCGTAGGAGGCTCGGGTGGCGGAGCCGTGGAAGGCTCGAGAGGCGAAGCCCTAGGAAGCTCTGGAGTCTTTGGGAGCAGAGCCATGAGAGGCTTGGGAGGTGGAGCCGTAGGAGGCTCTGTAGGGGGAGCCGTAGGGGGCTCGGGAGGCAGAGCCATAGGAGCCTCTAGTGGCCGAGCCCTGGAAGGCTCGAGAGGCTTGAGGGGGGGAGCCATGAAAGACTCGAGAGACGGAGCCCTGAGAGGCTTGAGAGGAGGAGGAGCCCCGAAAGACTCGAGAGGGGGAGCCCTGAGAGGCTTGAGAGGGGGAGGAGCCCTGAGAGACTCGAGAGGCGAAGCCGTGAGAGGCTTGAGGGGTGGAGCCATGAAAGAGTCGAGAGGGGAAGCCCTGAGAGGCGGAGGAGCCCTGAGAGACTCGAGAGGCGAAGCCGTGAGAGGCTTGAGGGGTGGAGCCACGAAAGACTCGAGGGATGGAGCCCTGAAAGACTCGAGAGGCGAAGCCGTGAGAGGCTTGAGGGGTGGAGCCACGAAAGACTCGAGGGATGGAGCCCTGAAAGACTCGAGAGGTGAAGCCGTGAGAGGCTTGAGGGGTGGAGCCACGAAAGACTCGAGGGATGGAGCCCTGAAAGACTCGAGAGGCGAAGCCGTGAGAGGCTTGAGGGGTGGAGCCGTGAAAGACTCGAGGGATGGAGCCCTGAAAGACTCGAGAGGCGAAGCCGTGAGAGGCTTGAGGGGTGGAGCCGTGAAAGACTCGAGGGATGGAGCCCTGAGGGACTTGAGGGGTAGAGCTCTGGGAGGCTCGTGAGGAGGGGCCCTCGGAGGCTCGAGAGGAGGAGCCCTGGGTGGCTCGAGAGGAGGAGCCCTGGGAGGCTCGAGAGGCGGAGCCCGGGAGGGCTCTGAGGCGGCAGAGCCGTGGAAGGCTCTGAGGGCGAGCAGAGCTCGCAGAGCCGTGGAAGACTCTGAGGGCGGAGCAGAGCCCGGCAGAGCCGTGGAAGACTCTGAGGGCGGAGCAGAGCCCGGCAGAGCCGTGGAAGACTCTGAGGGCGGAGCAGAGCCCGGCAGAGCCGTGGAAGACTCTGAGGGCGGAGCAGAACCCGGCAGAGCCGTGGAAGACTCTGAGGGCGGAGCAGAGGTCTGCAGAGCCGTGGAAGACTCTGAGGGCAGAGCAGAGGTCTGCAGAGTCGTGGAAGACTCTGAGGGACTCTCTGCGGTCTTGAGCACAAGACGAGACTGGGGAGAAGGGGCCCTCCTCCTTCTCTTACGTCTTCGGCCAACAGGGGACGTGGCCAAGGGGGCGGTCGAGACCACAGGCGCTGGCTCGCTGACCGTGGCAGACATGGGCGCTGGCTCGCCGGCCGTGGCGGGCATGGGCGCTGGCTCGTTGGCTGTGGCGGGCCTGGGCGCTGGCTCGTTGGCCGTGGCGGGCATGGGCGCTGCCTCGTTGGCCATGGCGGGCATGTGCGCTGGCTCGTTGGCCGTGGCGGGCATGGGCGCTGGCTCATTGGCCGTGGCGGGCATGGGCGCTGGCTCTCTGGCCGTGGCAGGCATGGGCGTTGACTCGCTGGCCGTGCCAGGCTTCGAGACTGGGGCCGTTACAGGCTTCGGGGCTAGGGCCGTGTAAGGCTTAAAAACGGGGGCCGTGTAAGGCTTCAAGACGGGGGCCGTGTAAGGCTTCAAGACGGGGGCCGTGGTAGGCTTCGAGACGGGGGTCTTGGTGTGGAGCGCTGGTTCAGTGTCTGCCTCCCCCACAGTGAACGAGGAACCAGAGTACAGTAGGGCGAGGTCAATAAACTGAACCAGGTTAAGGGGGCAGCGACCACCAGGCATTAATGATGAGGTTGGCTCATTCAGTCCACATTGGAAAATAGTCTTCAGAGCCACCTCATTAAAATTCACCTGGTACGCCAGGACACAAAAATCCATAATATAAGCCTCCACGGTTTGGCTCCCCTGATGCAAACCCATGAGTTGGGCCGCTGGGTCCATAAAGCCGAGGGTGGGGTTATGGGTTACACAACCGCTGCCTCGCATAAACACCCCTTGGTCAGCGTCTGAAGAGCCGTAAAACCTCTCCGGGGGTGGAGAGCTTACGGCGCTCAAAAATGCATGGGAAGCATAAACGGGCTCAGGGGCAGACACAGGTGACGCAGGGTGACAAAAATCAAAATTTGCACGTACCTGCTGGCCCTGGGCTGTGAGCGCGCGATCATGCTTCCACACCGTAGCTCCTCGCGCTGAATGTGACGTGTTCCTCCGCTCTAGTGAGCCACGTGAATCCTCAGCGCGACGCATTGTGACTGTCTTCGGTGAGGTTGGTTATTCTGTAACCGGGATACACACACACAAGATGAGACAGTCACAATGTAGGTGAGAACTGCTTTTACTGTAGAAAAAGCAGTGCAGGCAAAAGTACAAAAAACAGGGCAAATCCAGTGAAGAATGGTCAGGGAAAGCGTAGAGTCGAAAGCCGGGGAATCAAGGAGAGTAAAGGGGGCAAATCCGGGAGAGTAGTCGAGGGGAGCGAGGGTCAAAGTCGGGGTAAACAGGATGAACAAACACGTAGCAAGAGGGGACTAGAGGGAGCAAAAGACAGGGGGACAAGAGGAATAGGGGGCTGGCAAGCTAAGAAGGTAACGAGTAGGGAGGTCAAAACTAGACGAGACTAGCGGGGGTCAAGACACGGGGAACTAAATACAATAACCAACACCCGTGAAACGGAAGTGCTGGGTATTTATAGGGGAAGGTGCAGGTGTAAACAATGAAAGGTGACGAGATGAGTGCAGGTGAAACTAATGTGTGGGGATCGGAAGCGCGTGAGTGCAGGTGAAACTAATGTGTGGGGATTGGAAGCGCATGAGTGCAGGTGGTCATAATGTTCAGGCTGAAGCGCGTGAGAAGCGAGCATGAGTCAGAGGAAAGGGGTTCGTGACATCCACTCACCAGCCTCTTCAAGGGGGAACCTAAGACCCTTACCTGGTCCCCACAAGAGTCTGCGGCCTTCCAGCATTGAAAGCTTCCTTCACGTCAGCACCTAATCCCAACATTCCCTTCATAGTCGAGGCTGATGCATCCACCACAGGAGTAGGGGCCATTCTTTCTCGGCATCTGACAGGGGGCCCAAGTTCATCTCAAGGGTATGGCCGTCTTTCTTTAACCACCTGGGTGTTTCTGTTAGTCTCTCCTCAGGATACCACCCTCAGTCCAACAGCCAAGCAGAGACAAAAATCCAGGAGATAGGTCGGTTTCTTCACACCTACTCCCACAGCAGGCAACATGAGTGGAGCCACTACCTATCTTGGGCTGAAATGCTCAGAACTCCCTTTGACATCCATCTACTGGCCTCACCTCCTTCCAATGCATCCTTGGCTACCAACCCCCTCTGTTTCCTTGGTCCGGAGATCCCTCAGAGGTCCCTGCCGTAGATCATTGGTTCCGGAACAGCGGGAGGCTCTGGAATGCCACCCACATCCACCTTCAACGTGTGGTCCGGCACCAAAAGATCCAGGATGACACCAAGCGATCATCCACCCCTCAGTTCCATCCCAGACAGAAGGTGTGGCTTTCAACGAGGGACATCCGTCTCCGACTCCTGTGCAAAAAGCTAAGTCCCTGATTTATTCAGTCTCTGCTCCCTCTCTTCCCTGCTCTAACTGTCCCGAGTACTGATTGCTCCCACCTGATTTCCATTAGCCACCTCATCAAAGACATCATCTTCCATTCTTTGTCTAGCCTCATTTTGACTCCTCACGTGGGTAATACTCATCCTTGTGACTTTTCCAGAAGATAATCTTAATTTAATAAAGTTTGAGTTAAGTTATTTGTTTGTTTGACTTCACCTTTGTTTTTGATATCCAGTTCAGTTCTTCGTTGATACTCGTGTTTATTTTGTATTTACAACACCCCCCCCCCACCCCCCCCCGCCCCCACACACACACACACACCCCTGTTTCAATGATATCTGTCAAATAACAGGGACATTTTTGGTGAGTTATAAAAATAACTGTAAAAATCACTCACAGCACCTTTATCTGTTCAAATACTTTTTGGTAAACTGGGATATGTGTTAATCAGAACAATGGGCAAAGCAAATTTTGACAAAATTCAACTTAATAATGTGAAAAGATAAAAATATAATGGCCTTTATGTAGACTCAGAATGTATAAATGCGCATTACCCTACTGCTGCCAGTATTGGTGAAGACTTATTCCTTTAGACAGCTGTCAAATTCACCCTCTATGATCTTTGCTTCTTTTTAAGCCTTTGTAGAGTCTAATCAGAATATGACGTGTCTGTCATTGAGAATACTTTTTACTTCAGCATCTACTGAGCTGGAAAATGTGCTGTGGCCAGACACCCCGCAGGAGCATTTGTAAATCTGTCTGGCTAATTACAGTACTTCTCTTGCGCTCACAAGTTGATCTTATCTGGAAGGTACACACAGTATTTTTTGGCATCATTGATTCCAGTCTTTCTCATTTTCTTTTCAATTATGAGGAAAAGTGTGGAACTGATCTTGGATCAGCAGACAGTTATTTTACAAGCTCATTACGGGGAGATGGGAATATATTGAGGTCTCCAGTATCCATGATAGACTCTCAATTGCCAGGCTGGTACAAATCATTTCAATAGGTCGTGCATGGGTGCTTTCAAGTAGACGTAAGACACTTTGAAACAATCAATAATAAATCCAATAGAGCAATTTATTTCACTTGTCAGAGAGCCTTGTGTGTGGATGGATCACATTATTAAAATGGCCAATTTTATAACCATGTGCTATATCTTTCATTCACAGATGTACAGCAATACATCCACAGTTTCATTGCTGTATATAGGTGCATTATTTATATATATAGTTCACCCCGGTCAGAACATACAGAGGTTTCCAGGTGCAAAATAAATTCTCTGACATGTTCTCGCCTGTCCCCGGCTATACTAATCTTATAAAACACCACATCGAGACAACCCTCTACGGCTTACTCGAACACAAGTAGTAAGGGAAGAATTAAAGGCCATGCTCGATATGGGCATAATAGAAGAATCCCACAGCAATTGGGCCTGCCCGGTGGTTCTAGAGTGATGGCTCGGTCTGGTTCTGTGTGTAGTATAGAAGGTCAACACAGTATCGATATTTGATGTTTATCCAATGCCTCATATTGACGAACTACTCGATCAGTTGCCCAGTCCACTGGAAGGGAGAGATAGCCCAGCTGAGAAGCTGCATGTGTGTTGGGCACTGCCTTTGTTCTTTTATATTGAAGCACCTTGAGTTTGTGTGAGTGTGAAGATGTACTGTTGTGCTGTAAAATGAACAAGATTTTGAGTTCAATAAATGGACATTACTTTGTGGGAATCGCTGTCCTCTGCTTCTTCCTTTTGATTTCAGTTATGATCTTGTTACAAAGGTGAACTTAGAGTGATACATAAAGTAAAAGAATAATTGTGAGTCACTTGAACTTTGGCTTAAAAATCTATAAAATTCTGATTTGAAGTACTGCTAACTCAAATGGTCAAGTACAAAAATGAGGTTGCAGGAAATACCCATGAACCCTTGTACTTGAATAATTTTAGCATGTTTGTTTGGTCAAATGGAACTTATTGGGGCATATCATTTCATGTTATTAAGAATTCATAGATATTTTAGCTCTTTAGTTTTACTGTAATGAGTTGTTTTGTGTAAAGTCACCATTAGGGTGATTAGTGTTCTCTTTGGTCATATTGCATCCTGTTCAATCCATGTAATCTTTTCTTGCACATGTGAATATGTGTAGCTTTAATGCAGCTATATCAGCATTTTCTAGGGGAATCAATTGTTTAATGGCTTTATATGTCTGGTATCCATTCTAGTTTGTATTGGGGTAAATTTGACCCCAGCAAAATCACACTATAAATAAATACAACAAAAGACATCAAAACAAACAACTGGCAAATGTATATTTAGCGTGTACAAAAAGAAACCTTAGAGTTAACACACATCTTTTGGGGTAAAAGGAAATATAGTTACAAATACAAAATACTAATATAATAATAACTGAATGCTAACATTATAGAGTCTTAAAATATAAACACAAATAGCCTTACAGCTTAGAGTAAAAAGAAAAGAAAAAAAAGACATGTCTTGCACAAAGGAATAAAGCTGCCTCAGATCTATTAATGACTGCTATTTTCTCAAACGGCAAGAATGTGAAAGCCATCGTTTATCATGCAAGATAGTCCTATGAATCGCGCTAAAGCTGCATTTTATCACAGCTGGCTGTCAGACGGCAGTCAATGAGCTCTTATGACAGAAGTGGGCTGCGGATAGGATAAATGGAGCAAGAAGTAATGTCTGGAATAAAGCACATGATGGGTGGATGAAGGCGGCCCTCAGATTGCATCGCACACGTTCTGTTGGCGAGGGGTCCCCCTAAGCGAGATCTTACTCTTGATTCTTTCTGACAATTAAGTCTGACTCAGTTGTGCAGCGTCTCTCAGAACTGAAGGTATAAGGGAATGCAATCTGATCTATAATCTGTCACAGCTGATTAGGAGGGTAATGCTCAACCAGATAACGATACAAATAAACTCTGACGTATTGAATTGAGTTGAATAAAGCTCAGCTCACAATCAGCATCCTGTTGACTATTGACAAGCAAAAGACAATTGACTTAAAAGAGCCTTTCACACTAGTCGTTTCAACTTTATTCAGACCAATGACACCTTGATATATACTGTGTAAAATGTGTTCTTAAAAAGTGTCAAATTTTAAGTCTGGAATATAATAAAATGTGTACAGTACAATAGCAATTTATTTACATATTTTATCAAGATGCCTATATTGCAAAGCCATTGAAATACTTATTATGATGCACATGGTCTTGTACATATAATTGTAGTTTGCATTTTTATTGTACTTACTGTAATAATTTTAATATGGGAGGGACAGTGACATTTTTGTAACTGTAGTCATTTAATTTTTAACTTTAGTCAAATTCTTTTTTTTCCACATACTGTACACATACACTCACTGTGCACTTTATTATGAACACTACGGTCCAAATAAATTGACAGACGAGGTCTTCTGCTGTTAGCCCATCCGCCTCAAGGTTCGACGTGTTGTGCATTCTGACATGCTATTCTGCTCACTACAATTGTATTGAACCAGTCTGGCCATTCTCCATTGACTCTCTCATCAACAAGGTGTTTCCGTCTATAGAACAGCTGCTCACTGGATGTTTTTTTTGTTTGTTTTTGGCACTATTCAGAGTAAATTCTTGAGACTGTTGTGCATGAAACTCCCTGGAGATCAGCAGATACATAAATACTCAATCCAGCCCGAAATCAAAATTTTCCCCCATTCTGATGGTTGATGTGAACATTAACTGAAGCTCCTGACCCGTATCAGCATGATTTTATGCATTGCCCTGCTGCCACATGACTAGCTGATTAAATAATTGCATAAATATGTAGATGTACGGTTGATTCTATAAAGTGCTCAGTGAGTGTACATTTTACATGCAGTGCATAGACAGTGAATAGTCAAATATAACAATATATATAACAATATATATATATGAAAAATATACATATTACAAATAGTAAGAAACACAAAGAGAATAATGTTATTCAAATATAAAAAAAGGATATAACAAAAAAGATTTATATATACGGTCTATCAATTCATCCATCCATCTATCAAGCCTGAATTACTCAGATGGTAGAAATATTCCTTATCACGGTCTGGGGGCATAATTAATTGCTATTAAAATATTTCTATATAATTAATCGCACTGAGGTAACACATAACAATGCTTTTACAGTACTTATTATTGAGAATGGTGAAATCAAACTCAGGTTCAGATAAAGCAGTACCAAGTGTGAAAACTACTTTTGTAACACATTGCTGAAATCTGTTGAGTTGAGAGTCTCTGCATTAATTTCATGAACACATACTCATTGACAACCTGTGAACAGTACTTTGAAAGTTTATCAGCTGAAATCGGTCTGTGCTTACTGAAATCCAAACCACTGCTTCCAAGTGGCTGAAGCTGAAAGTGTTGTGGAATGTATGGGCACATGTGAGCTCCATTTTCAGGTTGAAATGTCCACAGAGTGGCGCCTAAAGCGAGGTGTATTTTTAAATGTAATGTATGTAATACAGTCAACAGGAATGCATATGTAATTAACTCTACCCCTTAACCCAAATCCCTAAACCTAACCAAAATGAAGTAAAAATATTATTTTAGAGTAAAAATACAACCTCCAAATCGCACTCAACAATGTTTATGCAAAATACTCATGTCTCTGAAATTATTTGCACAACAATCTCTCAGTAGTGAATTGATGCAAAAATGTCTGATGGGGATGACGCTTTAGGGATTGATTTCAGGATACAGCAACATTCGGTAGATGTTGATTTCCTATCTGATCACAAACATCCATTATGAAATGAGATCTTAAATTGTGCTAAATACTGTAGGTACAACTGACAGCATTCAAATGATTGAACTTTAGCAACACCCTTTCAGTAGCGCTAGAGGACAAGGAAAACACATTAGAACTAATGCAAAAATGGCTGATGGTAGATGCTGCTTGTCAGTAATTCAGCAGAATGGGGTCAATTCCAGATTACATGAACATTTGGTAGATTGTCGATTCCCTGAGTGATCATGTTGAAAATACAACATAAACGTAACTCTTATTGGGATGGAATTTAGATGTTTTGTCACTCAAGTGAAACACTTGTCATCAGTCTGACAGACAGAATTTATTCTTCAACCACCGTTTGATTTGTTGTATTGTCTTTCAGTTCTTTATATAGCCTGACACAGTACATATGTTCTCCAGACCCTTTGAAAGTCAAGAAGTGATTTGTGTTGTGGTGGTAGAGGAGAAATAGACTCCAATTATCATTAACCTCATTCAATCAGACCTCAGGAAGAAGATTATTCCATTATTCTCATCTTGAGCACTTCATCATGGTGGGCCAGGTAGGTTGATCAATGGACTGTGGAACCATGAAAAAAAATGTGGTACAACATATACAAATGCCTCATAATACAGGGGACACATTAGTGGAAACAGAAATACATCGGTGCTTGCACTTTTATGTCGAGTTGCATTAATAATGCACGGATAGTTAAAGAAAATATTGAAATGAATATAACTCATAGCTTGGTAATAGCTATGAAATAGGGGGCTGTGCAGTGTTCAAGGGGAATGTAAAAGGCATTATTTATTTGAAAGATATTCAGAGTTGTCATAAGCAGGCAGTTCTTGGCCAGAATAAGCTTTAAAGTGAATCAGACTGTATGCCAATGGTCCAATGCTCGGTTTTATGTGGCTATGCTATGCATATACTGGAAATGACTTGTGAAGATTACTTTGATAACAAGTTCATGCTGAGATGATGTAAATTTTTGTAATCTATTCATTTTAAATATTCTAAGAATTAATGTGGGTCTCTAATTTTCCTCTTGGTGCCATTTTTGGCAAATGTTTAAAATCCTCTTCTATATCGAGTGGTCATAATTACTTTTCCCCAAATTAAGGGCATAGCAGTCATTTTAAAAGTTGGGAGGACACAGCTGTTAGTAGGTAGTTCACACAGACCCAACACTTACAGTGCAGTATTTATATATTACAGTATATATTAATATACAAGTATGATATAAGTATTATATTAAAATATAAGTATTATGTGCTTTTATTTTTAAGTATTTTAAAGATTGTATTTTATTGCAAATTACGTGTAAAATTTTGCAACATTAGCTGCAAATATAAAGGGCATCTTGTGGAGCACATGCTTCTGTTTGACACATAAAAATAAAAGACTGAGCACAAGCTGGTCCATGAATAAATTATTTAATCAATTACTATAATGCCAATAGACCTTTTTCACAGACTGTGATGATGTGATTCTGCCTTATTTAGCAACTTAAATCTCACAATTTATTTTTTAATGATACATTTTCAGACAACAAGCTAAAAAAAAAAAAAAGCAAAGAATACTGAATAGAAATCCACCATTTGTATTCGGTATGGGTTTAGCTTGGAAAAGTGTTGGGGACTGAATCACCTTTTTTAAGGGCTGCTATACCCTTGCCCAAAGTGACCAATTAGAGACTACATGGTCTACTTAGCAAGGGTCAATACAAATCTATAGAATAATAATGAACTCACAGGGCCTCTTAACTTTCAGCAAGTCATGTTTTAGTCTCATAGGGTTGGGTGTACATGCTGGTTCAGATCTCTGATAATGCAGGCTCCCTTGCAAAGAACTTGCAAATTAATAACCAGTGCCTGGGACTGAATCAAAGACTTCCAGATATCTGGATGACCCTGCTTAATAAAGCATTAATTCTGTCTTGACCTGATTAAGCAAAGAGTGGTACTCCTGTAATTAGCATAAGGTTGAACTAGTTTGGAAAAAAATAGAGGATGTCTATTAATCAGAACATGATATTTTAATTAGACACTGACAGATGTAACAGAGCAAAAATGCTTGGAGTCTGTCTTGGGTAGTGTTGAAAGAAGGATCTGGTAAGGATTTATCAACACATTCAGCTGATTAATTATATTTTTTAATTCCAATGACTAAGAGTGCATTAAGTGAGACTGATTTGCTCAAACCATTCTCTTTAGTATCCCGCTTTCTTGATGATTTGATTAAGGGTGTAGGTTTGGTTCTAACATTGGTAAGGACATTTAAATGAAACTATATAGATGCACCATATTATAGCTTACACTGCGAAATTGTTTAGAAAGTGTTTTTATATTAGTATTGGTCCACTACCATTTGTTCACTGAATAAAACATTCTGACCATTCTGACTTACAGTAACAATATCCAGTGGTGTAAAATAACCACTTTTTTGTATTATTATTTGTACATTAAGGATTTAAACAAGTCGCAACTTTTCATTTTACTTCCCTTCATTTTCTTAGAGAAATGAAAACTTTTTACTCTTATACAGACCCTCTCATAACTCTTCACCCTGAATGATGAATGGAAAACTGGATGCCGCTTGCTTTTGGTACTCTCTACCAGACCAGTAGCACCGAGTATTGACTTGAATGAATTTGGTACCCGAGGGATGTTTGATGCAAATTTCGACTGTGATTTCTCATCATGATTAACATTTTGAATAGAAACAATGGATTCCTATGCAGCCATTCACACCTGGGGTAAACATTCTCCCACTGACAAAACAAGCTTTTTTTTCTTCTTTTTTTTTTAAGTTCCAATTTTTTTTGCTCTGAAATGCCTTGGACAATTAAATATGAGATTTGCTGATTAATTCTGCATTATCGCGTTGCCTCTGGTGTGCAAAGGCCTTTATATTCGGCTCTTTAGAACTCTTACATGTGAGAGTACATTTGTGTGTGCTGTAAAGAGCGCTCTTGTTGAGTTGCATTTTATAAGAAGAATGGATTTGTATTTGAAGTATTTACTTTTACTTTTGATACTTACTGTAATTATTTTTAAAACCAGTTACTTTTTACTTTTACTGAAGTACCTTTTTAATGGAATATTTTTACTTGACAATGCCAACATACTGTTATTCTACAAACTTGGGTAAGTGTTTTTCAAAAATCCCCAAACCTAGGCCAAAATTTGTAACTAACTCCTAGAGCTTTCAATCTACATCCACCAAACGTGGCACATATTTTTAGACTGTTCTAAACAACTGTGCTATATAATTTCTAACTGATCAGATGTACTCTTGTACTGGACCTTCAGATTGGGCAAAACTCCAATAGACTTACATTGATGGAATGTTCAAAAGAGACAAGAGCCAATTTACCAATGAGAACATGACATGTGACAATTTTATGTTATTTATAGGGCTGTCGATATAAAATGTTATTTCAGTGCAATTGATTATATATTAAAAAAAACTTTTTTTACACAATGAATCATGTCCATGTACTGTAATTAGGAATATTCCTACCATCAGATCAATTCAAGCTTGAAGTACCACCAGTTTTGAGCAGGGGGCAGTAAGCGAAACTCCAGCTGTATAGGAAATGCACAGTTGTACAGAGAACAAACTGCACTCAGGCTTGCATGACACTTGCAACAGCAAAAAATGAGAATGCTTTCTGGTGTTCTAACACAGCTGGACAGACACAATTCTGAATACAGGGATCTTATGAGACGTGATTTTCTATGTTTCATATTATGTTTTACTTGACACAGTGACCTAAAACACTGTTTATGAGGAGACACAACCAAAGTGAAGCACTCCAAATGTGTCTGTCTGATGTGTGTATAATAACGAATCCCTAGAAAAGTCCTTATAATAAATCTATCTTGGACAGATTGATGAATTCAACTGCAAAATGGATTGCCATGGACACTTGGTCAATAATAGGCTCATGTTCAATAATATGGAAATAAACCATATATTGCCTTAAATCCACTTTTTGCATTATCTAATCAATGCTTTACTCTGCCAAAAAAATATAAGGCACTTTAATTATCGAAATCATTATATTTATAATATATATTATATTTATAATTATTTAAATAGAACTATAATTATTTTATCATTATATGTTGAATTACAGTTATTTGAGGGGCTTTCTCAGCAAATATTTATTTATTTGATTAATCAGCATATCGTTTAATTAATTTGATTTCAAATTTGAATCGATTGACAGCCACTTACTTGTTTTATATACAGTATCTGTGTTCTTGCTTTTACGTGTAATTTGTTTACGTTAATTATTACAATGATTTTTGTGGCTATTTTGGCCAGATCTCTCTCAGAAAAGAGATTTAAACCTCAAGAGACTATGCTGGTAAAATAAAAAATAAAACATGATACTGAAATTACACCCAGTAACCTACTAAGTGTTTATTACATTCAACCTCAATTTTGAGATTTCAAGAAACACTGGTAGGGATTACTTAGTTGTCTCTTAACTTTGGTGGGGACATGTTCGTACTGTCAATAGCCAAATCTACATGCATGCATATGATTAAGCAGCATCATAATTTAATTGTTCGACTAAGCATGTGTATATTAAAATGTCATATTACCTTTGCTCATCCTTTCATCTGCCTTGCCACTGCACTAAATTAGCATGGGCTCAGGCAGTGGACAGATTTCTGTTATTGCTATTCCTAGTGAGAAGAAAGCTATGTGTTGGCAAACACACCAGCTCCCATAACCCTTTGAGCGTGCCCACATTTCAGATTTTTTGAGCACATGTTGTGAAAAAAAGAGGAGCTGCTACTTAAGTGGCATGGATAAATAAAACAATGTGGCTGCCATTCAAACCAACAGATTACATGGATTCTAGTTACAGTTAGACAAATGCAGATAAGCAATGTGGGTGACTTTGACATTTCCATAACTGAAAAGGTTGTCTAAATTGTCCCAAACACTGGCACATAAGGTGCAGAAAAAGTAGGTTATCTGGATGTACCAACTACAATTGATGGAATTAATTTCTTTAAAACCAAAAGCTGCAGGGCTTGGGAAGGGAGTCTGCATGAAATAGGCTTTCAGTGAAAAAGGCGCAAGTTCATTGTATTTAAAAAAATGTAATATGCATTAAAACATTTAATATACCATTTTCTGCTGTATGACAAAAACACATATAACATGTTTTTTCTGTGTAAATTACTGTACAGTCCTTGGAAACTGCTAAAATGCTGCTGTTTGTCTTATCAAATTTAAAGACAAGCAACAAATATTCCTCCGCTGCTGAAAAATGTGAAAAAATATAGCCTTTTTATTGTTGGAATGTCAACGTACACTCAAAGGTAATTTATTGTGCTACTGCTGCTCCTCGCGAAACAATTTTATCTTGCTTTTTTTGTTCTCTGCCTTCACATGCGGCATCAGGGTGTTTGCAATGGCAGGTTCATTGGCAAGTTCATTTCAACACATCAGATTTTTAAATGAAATTCATCATCATGCTCTTCAAAGGCATTTAACTTGAAGGGCCAGCTCATCATTTGCTTACTAGATAGTTTTACTACTATAGTCTATTATGATACTCAGTGGGTGTCAAATTGAAAAAGTTGTTCTGTGGTTCACAAGATACGCAAAGTAAGCAACAGGCCCGGTTCCCCAGTCTAGCCCATCCTGGCTAACAGGACCCCGAATACATTTTATCGAGATAGTGCTGGAAGCGAAAGGTGTTCCTGAATAGAGGTATACACCTCAAGCGGTCAGAGGCATAGGTAGCGATGGGCTTTCAGGGCTACAGCCTATATCCTTGAATATATTATATTTCATTAGCATCAAATCCAACATTTGCAGTTTACAGTCACCCCTCACCTTCATATTAATGTGAGAAGAGAGTTGCCAGTGGGGTTATTTTAAAGATAATAGATCATAGCAGAGACACATAACAAGATGCAATATAGATAAATAATACCTTCACTAAAAACACACTTTTGAGAATGAGAATAAAGCAAAGTAAAACTATTTTTATGTGACTGACTGCCAGTCCGATTCTGACAGTTCAGCTGAGCAAAGAAAATAAGGATTGTGAAGAGAATAATTTATCCTTTGTCAATTTAGCATTATTAAAACAGCATGTTACCAGCCTTATATAATAAAGAAACGAAAAGTTTGTAAAATGTTGTAAAATAAATTCTGAGATGGAATCATCTCTGTCTTGACATGGAAAGAAAACCAAAACTTTCAAATGAATAGACCTACAGTATATATATATATATATATATATATATATATATATATATATATATATATATATATATATATATATATATATATATTTAATTAAAAAATCATGAGGTTGACATTTTAGTCAGTTAAAATTCATGCACAAAACAATGGCTTGTTTGAATGTTGTAGTATAGTTGCCCTTGATGGCTACAACTGGCTCAGATAAATAAAATACAATCATGGAATAAACACAGCAAAAGAGATTTTGTTCTATTCTGCATTTTTGCCGAAGACATGAACCTTTAACAGAATGCATTAGCAATCCAATCACTCACTGCTCATTGTATACTTAATTCCAATTTCCTTTTCTCCAACAAAATAAATGTAGTTGGCTTGAATGTAAGTGTCTTTGAATGTTGGCTCCACTTCATGTTTCTCTGTCAGACTTGCACCAGACATTTCCTAGACAGCACAAATCTGAATCTTTCATTCCTTTGAGAAAAGGATTGTTGATTCACTGAGCAGGTCATCGCTGGGGTCAGGGATGAGTTTAGACAGATTAAATCACAATATGGCAGGATGAAAAGAAATCCTATGCAGCCTCAACAAGAACTGTTCTCCATAAAATATGGGGGAAAAATAAATAAGGATAAACAAATATGGTAATGCCTATGGGCTAAGGCTGATCTGCCAGCGTGGCCCATATTTTAAGACTTGTTTATTTATAGCACTTCACTTTGCTCTTAAAAATACTATGTTTAACTGGCTATATGGAAATCATCTCGGAAAGCCTATAATTTTTCATTTTAAAATATAGCATGGCGTATTTGAGAAATGAAAGCTAAACAATGATGATAACCCTCCCCCATTTCTAGTCAAAATGGGCTAAAGCCGATAGAAGCTTCCGATGAATGAAAGCCATGAATAAGCTTATCGAGATTAGTTCATGTAAATGGGGGCCTCCCACTCATTTCTGCAGGCTCGAGCACTTACTTGGCAATGTTCTCTAGAAGCCTGATTTTACCTGTCATATCAATATGTGTGCCACACAAACCCTCATCATCAATTAGAGGCGTGATTATGTTAAGCAATGCACGTGTTTTGTTTATTTTTCTCCACACACAAGGGGAAAATCGCCCCAGCCGGGCCCAAATAGCCATTACATCACGTTCTGTCTTCCCGTCAAGGCTCTTTCAAAGCCTCCGGTGGTGACTGTGCTTTAAGGAGTTGCTTCTTTCCCCACTGAGACAGAAAATATTCCCAATCCAGCCAACTGTGAAAAAGCAACATTTACAAACCATACTGTGACAAAAGAATTTATTACAATCAAATTTGCAAGTGTATTTTTTCATGACACCAAAGACCATAGGTTTTATCCAGTGATGTAGTCGAGAACAGCTCATCAGAGTCCGAGTCCAGGCTGAGACCAGAGAGAATCAAGTCTGAGTCAAGACCAGGACCAAAAGATGCCCATTAATAAATGTGTTAAATGTACAGTTTAAACAACTAAATTGACTCTAGGCTCATAAATAAAATATACCTCATACATTATTTACTCAAGCTTATGCTGGTTAAACAATATTACCAGTCAAGAATAAAAATGAAAAAAATGTCACATCCTAGGTTGTGAACACATTTGTATTGCAATTATGATATGCCAGTGATAAACTCAAATTAAATGTGTAAGGTGCCTGTGTGGCATTGCAATGCAATACAAACTACCAGCTTCAGAGAACTATTATTATTCCATTTCTGCTATACAAACAATACAGTATCACTGTACTATAACTGAAATGGACATTTAAACCTAACAATGTATTAAATATCACATACTGATTACATAGAAAGTTAATATAAACCTTTACTTTCAAAATGCTCAATTGCACTATATTCCATTCATTGTAAGTCAAGTAAGCAGCTCTGCTTCCCTTTGCCTGCAGGCTTCACCAGAAAGGTGTTTTTGTTGTTGTTGTTGCAAAATCAATACCAAACCATTCAATTCTGATGACACTGAGAGAAGTATGGAGTGGTGTGGTGTAGTGGGCTAAAGCACATGACTGGTAATCAGAAGGTCGTTGGTTCGATCCCCATGGCCACCACCATTGTGCCCTTGAGCAAGGCACTTAACTCCAGATTGCTCCGGGGGGATTGTCCCTGTAATAAGTGCACTGTAAGTCGCTTTGGATAAAAGCGTCTGCCAAATGCATAAATGTAAATGTAAGTATATTTACATTTTCTTCAGTATGTGTAGCATTCATTTCATTAATTGCTTAAGCATTTCTAAAAGACTAGAGGCCATTCAGATCGAACACGTTCTTGCGCTAAAAAAGCAAGAGAAAGAGCAGAACACTGTTTTTAACATTTGAAGTTCGTTTTAAAATGATAAAAGAATTAATTAAAGAAATTGTCGCTCCTGCATGAGACAACAGAAACGCAAGGATACATAACACAACAGTTAAAGATGTCCATTTAGCACATGTTTACATAGAAAAACTAGTGGAATAGAATGGATGGAGGCAAAAATAAGTTTTGTGTGAGCAGCCCTTTAATTATATGACACAGCACCAGTTTCTCAAAGTTATCTCTCAAAAAAGTAGCTTTTGTTTCAAATGATTGTAGGTAATATCCACTTCATCCAGTGATGATCTCAATGATCTTAAATATCCCGATGTTGTTTTACTGAGTGAGAAACTGTTCGAGTCCAAGGCAAGACTGAGTCCAAATGCTCCAGAGTCCATGACAAGACCAAGACCATAAAAATATGGTCTTGAGACTAGTGTCCAGTGACTTACAATTGAGGAACAAAGCAAGCAATTTGTTGTACAAAAGTCAACAATATCTGCAGTATCACACTTAGTTCTTAGTTCTCAAAGTGGCTGGAGTGATATTAAAGCTAGCGAAGGAGAAAGAGACAGACAAGATTTGTATTATTATTATTATTGAATATTTTTAAATATTAAGTAA
This sequence comes from Xyrauchen texanus, assembly GCF_025860055.1. Taxonomy (NCBI): domain Eukaryota; kingdom Metazoa; phylum Chordata; class Actinopteri; order Cypriniformes; family Catostomidae; genus Xyrauchen; species Xyrauchen texanus. The sequence goes on along the minus strand of NC_068309.1, from coordinate 31,562,614 downwards.
ACGCATTTAGTGTGGATTGGAACAGATGTGTTTTCAGCTGGTTCTTGAATGTTGAGAAGGTTTCAGCAGATCATGAGGAGATTGGAAGCTCATTTCACAACAGAGGAACAGAGAAAGTGATTGATCAGGAAATAGAATTTCTGCCTCTATGTGACGGGACCACCAGGCGCTGCTCGTTCACTGACCACAGAGAGCGAGTTGGGACATAGACCTTGAGGAGTGAATTGAAGAGGGTGCTGTTCTACGAGCTGTCCTGAAGGCCAGAGTCAAAATCTTGAATTTGATATGGACAGCTATAGGTAACCAGTGGAGTGAAATCAAGAGTGGGGTAATGTTAGCCCTTTTTGGCTGATTGAAGACCAGATGTACTGTTGCATACTGGAACATATGCAGTGGCTTAATCATGCTAGCTGGGAGGCCAGCCAACTAAGCATTACAGTTGTCCAGTCTTGAAATGACTAGAGCTTAGACAAGGAGCTTTGCAGCATATTTAGACAGGAAAGGTCTGATTTTCTTGATTTTGTAAAGCACGAAACTGCAAGACTGGGTGGTAGATGAGATGTGGGCAGTGAAGTTAAGCTGGTCATCTACCACCACTCCCAGTTTCCGAGCTATCCTGTTTGGCATTAGTGTAGTTGAACCAAGATAAATAGTGAGGTTGTGGTCAACAGACAGGTTGGCTGGGATCACGAGATCAGGTTGAGCTGAAGGTGACGTTCCTTCATCCAGGCCAAGATCTCAGAGAGGCAGGCAGAGATACAAACGGAGTCGTCAGGCTGGAACGACAGGTAGAGCTGCGAATCATCTGCATAGCAGTGGTAGAAAAAAAAATTTACTTTAATGATGTAGTGTAGATCGAGAAGAGGAGGGGCCCCTTTTCAGAAATTCGAGTAGTATCCATTCTATGCGGTTTAGACATGAACTTTGTGAAATCGACTGACCAAGCCAGTCAAATTATCCCTCTGTCAGTAAATATGTATTGTATATAATATTATATTATGTATTTACATATTATTTTATACACTAATGAGCCAAAACAGTGCATGAGTGCAAAACTGAGGCATGGACTCTACAAGACCCCTGAAGGTGTCCTGTGGTATCTGGAACCAAGACATTAGCAGCAGATCCTTCAAGTCCTGTAAGTTGCGAAGTGGAGCTGCCATTGATTGGACTTGTTGGTCCAGCACATCCCACAGATGCTGCATCATATTGAGATCTGGGGAATTTGGAGGCCAGGGCAACACCTTGAACTCTTCATCATGTTCCTCAAACTATTCCCGAACAATGTGTGCAGTGTGGCAGGGCGCATTATCCTGTTGAAAGCGGCCACTGCCATCAGGGAATACCATTGCCATAAAGTGTTGTACCTGGTCTGCAATGATGTTTAGGTAGGTGCCATGTGTCAAATTGACATCTACATGAATGGCCAGACCCAGGATTTCCCAGCAGAACATTGCCCAGAGTATCACATTCCCTAAACCGGCTTGTCATCTTCCCGCAGTGCATCCTGGTTCCATCACTTCACCAGATAAAGACACAAACGTACACGGCCATCCACGTGATGTAAAAGAAAACGGGACTCATTGGAACATGCGACTTTCTTCCACTGCTCCAAAGTCCAGTTATGACGCTCATGTTCCCATTGTAGGTGCTTTCGACAGTGGACAGGGGTCACCATGGGCACTCTTAACCGGTCTGTGGCTACACAGTCCCATACGCAGCAGGGTGCACTGTGTGTTGTGACACATTCCTCCCGTAACCATCATTACAATTTTGTGTGACTTGCGCCGCAGTAGACCTTTTGTCGGTTCGGACCAGACAGGATAGCCTTCGTTGTCCTTGTGCATTGATAAGCCTTGGGCGCCCAACACCTCGTTGTCAGTTTGTGGTTGCTCCCTCCTCGGACCACTGTTGGTAAGTACTCACCACAGCTAAACCAAGAGCACTCAACAAGTCTTGCCGTTTCAGAGATGCTCTGACCCAGTCGTCTGGCCATAACAATTTGGCCCTTTTCAAAGTCATTCAGGTCTTTACTCATGCCCATTTCTCATGCATTCAACATGTTGAGTACAATAACGGATTGTTAGCTTACCATCTAATCCACCCAGACCTTGACATGTGGCCTTTTTAGGATATGATCAACTTTATTCACTTAACCTGTGAGTGTCCATCAGTGTATATTCTATATTAAAACGGCAATATAACAATTAACAGAGGGTTGAACAAATAAGGCTTAAATCTATACTGAAGCGATGACAATATATAGTGTCAAATATGTTATTGTAATGGGTTGGTGGTGAAAATACATGCTGCCTCCTCTACCAATCATTATTCTCTGTAAGCATGCAGCATCTGTCATTGCCCTATAACCACTCATTTGTACATTTCTCTATCTGCTCTCCCATGTGGTTTCTAGAGAAATGCACTTAACTTCAAGTTGCTTTGCTTTGAGGGCTTGATGTTAATGTTCTCTGACACTTTTATTTTTAAGTCCTTTTCACTTTTTAAACATAAGGTTAGGCACGGAGGCAAAACACATTCCAGTTTGCTCTGTTCTAACAAAGCAGTTGGAAAAAATACAATCAAATGACACCCCAGAATTGTGGTCTCTGGCCCACTTGACTTTATCCATAGCCAATATGCATGCAACCCATTTTAAACGGAGTACAAACGGTATTAAATGGCAAAGGGTTATAAAGGCGACACAAAGGCAATGGACAACAATAGAAGTGTGAAGCTTTGAACCAAAAGCTATTGTGTCTTTTTTTAAAGATCCAAATTAGTTTTCTCGGTTACTGCTTTATTCAGATTATTGACCGAATTATGGATGCTGTTCCATTTCATTTAATGCTAAATTCATTTAATGCCTAAAGTCTGGTAAGGTTAACCAGAGAGATGGCTGAATATATTATGTGGCAAATTTGCTGCACTTTTTCATGAGATAATTTAGCGCAAAAATCTGCCAGTTTAACCAGGTGCTAAATGTGCTGGAATAGCGTTGCACTGTGAATATTTAAATTAATAATTGTTAATATCTTTAGCACAAACACGCTATGAAAATTAAGCAGCCAAGTCTCATAGAATGAAGATTACTATAACTTCATTTTTCAAATCAAGTTTTACATGCTGCATTCTACATTGTGCTGCAGTTTCCTTGTGAAGTTAACACTATACTGAGACAAACGTGTAATGAAGTGCGTAATTTTGGTTTGCAAAAATGTTGCCATTGTCCTGTAAATTTTATGAGAGCAGGCTGAAATTAAGCTTATTAAAGATTGCACCTATTCATAAAACGTAGTGCTCTTTGCTTGCAATTAACACAGAACTGTTACAGCCCAGAGAAAGCAGCTGGCAAACTGAATTTTAGCTTTGAAAAATGCACAAATCTGAATCGGGTGCTTAAAAACCAAACAGCACATTTAAATAAACCGCCCAGTCTCCATGGAAACAAAAATGACTGATGTTTTACAGGTTTCTGTTTTTGTGACTAGCGTAGTGAGGGTGTATTGTCCTACAGTTCTATTACCCTTTAAAAATTCTATTAACTGCCATGGTGGTCCAACATTGACCAATCTGTCTATAATTCAAGCTTTCAAACGTTTGTCTAAAGAAATCAGTATGCATCTGCTAGAGCATTTCACTTGCTGTTTAACATTATGAGAGAATTTATCACAAATTCTGCCCTTACTTTTATTGGCAAAGAGAGGCTTTCTTGACCAATAATGCTGTTAATTTGAGAGAAATATTGTTCCTGCAGTTCTTTATGTACCTTAACTGCATCTGATTAGCCATAGGAGTTGCTTTCTAAGACTGTCTTGGGATTAAGATGTTAAGCATATATAACGTATAATCCCTAAAACACTGACTGCCCGCACATTGACATTCTGTATGGAAGCTATTAATTGAAGCACAACTATTATTAATGTAACTTGAGTGGCCCCCAAAAGCAAGTTGTAAAGAAAGTTGTTTTTCGTTGTACAAGATGTTATGCGGTCAACGGGAATGCAGGGTTTATTAAGTATTCTGTTCTGTTGCATTCAGTGCTAATGGTTTACCAAAGAGGAGACTGAACAGATTATGAGTTCACTTAAGTTGCTGCACTTTTTTGCATGGTTTTTCCAGAGTAAAAATCTGTGTCTTATTCTTCAGGGTAACCAGATGCCAAATGCCTCAGCTTTGTGAATAGAGAAATAACAAATTCAGAATTAAAGGAATATTCTGGGTTCAATACAAGTTAAGGTCAATCAACAGCATTTTTTCAATATATTTATTACCACAAAAAATGAATTTCAACTTGTCCCTCTTTTTCTACTAGGATTTTCTACTAGGATTTTCTACTTTTTCTACTTTTTCAACAAGCAAAAATCTGGGTTGCAGTGAGGCACTAGATTATCTCCACAGAGGCAATCTGTAAACATGAAAATACTCACAATTTTTTGCTTTTTTTTTGTCAAATATATATTTTTTGGTGCTAATCAACATTATGCAATAATGGAATATTCCTTTAAGTCAAGTCGTCATTTTTATTTGTATCACACTTTTCACAACACACATCATTTCAAAGCAGCTTTACAGGAAATCAAGATGAAACTGTAATATCTATAGTCTTAGAGTGATCATTGTGTAGTTTGATTAAATATGATTGTAAATTGTGTAAAGAAATTAAATAATAATTGTATTTAAAACCCCTGTGAGTCAGCTGAAGGCGACTGTGGCAAGGAACACAAAACTCTGCAGAAGCATTGTCCTTTGTTAGTTGGCTGATAAAGGCTTTTGTTTGCAACTAATTGATAGTCTATGTATTCCATTTCCAGAGTATAGTCCATAAAGTTGATGCAATAGTTAATATTTAAAATAACGGAAACAGCAAAATAGCAAATTCGGTGACAGTAGGTCGAAATTTATGCTGCTGAAATCTGTCTGTGTTTACCAAAATGTTAAATGAAAGAAAATGTGAATGGTGCTTGTTCATGCAAAAATCGCTACCATAATGTCAGGGCATTCTGGGCATTTGCTAGGGCATTGCGGGTAGGGGTGGTTGAAATCCTAGATATGGCTATCATTTGTAGATATATGGGTTTTCTTCACCAGTTTTATCATCCATCCATGTGAAAACCATAAGTGTGATCACCTAGATATGTATTAACACAACTTCCCTTAACAGGATGCATGATTTGAGGTATCTTTCATGTCAGTTGCTCAAATGGCATAGGATGAGTTCTGAAAAGTCCTGCACTCTTAGCTATTGCTGGAGTGATGCTTGCCTTAGCAAGAGTTTGTGAATTATGATGCAGTGCTGAAATAAACTTCAAAGTAAATAAGACTAAACACAATAATCAAACAACAAAAGTTATTTGTGTAATGACAATGTTACCTTTAAAATCGGTTAAGGGGATCACCTCTAAATAACCAGCCATATATTTATGTCATAGCCCAGGGCTAGCTCAGCTGCGGCAGGTGAGGTTGCTAGCTGTGCCAAAACTGTCTTCCATTAGATATAAAGGGATTGCTAGAGGTATACCTGTAAATATTTCACCAGCCTCCCAGGGCTTGGAAGCTGAAGCTCGGCACCGGTATAGGTACGTCATGGCGGGAGGCCGCTGGCAGAAGTGGAGCAGAATAATGGAAACAGATTGGGTTCCCAGATCAACTCCCAGTCAGCTCCCCAATTATTTATGCCACCGACAAAAGATAACGGCGAGTTAAAAATAAAGTTGTGACAGGAAGTGGAGAATCACCTTAATTACAAACAACATCCTGCTTAAAAAAGCAGGGAGATACCAACCCCTCCTAAACAATGCCCTGTGAGTGTGTCAACCCATATCAGGGCAGCTATCGCTGTTGTGGCCCATTAATTGTGTCGAGGAAGGGTGTTACAGGGTTAATAAAGTAAAAACTTCAGTGTACAGACCCACTCTGTATTTAGTTTAAATCGTTTTGGATGTTTAATGCAATAGCCTCTCGTGTTAAATTAAGCCTTGGAGTATTATCTGAGGTTCAAAGTCTGTGTTTATCACACATCCAAAAATAAGCGAATTAAACAAGTTTCACTTCTCCTCAAGCAGGTAATTAAATTCATTAGGATGAGAAAGGGAAAAAAATAGTGCAAGATCAAAACTTCTGCAGTAGTTTCCCATAGGAATTTCTAACATAAATTCATTTGGCAGATATTTTTAGTTACAGTGCATTCAAGCTATATGTTTTTCAGTACATGCTTTCCCTGGGATTCAAATCCATGACCTTGATGCACCATGCGTAAAATTAAAATTAAATTAGTTTATTGCTCTTATGCAGACTATTTGAGTTTTGTTAAGCTTTGTAAAGGCAAGACCTTTTGTAAAGATACTCTGAAATTATTTGTGAAAAATGCTATACAAATAAAAATGAAATTATTTAAGATTGTCTCAGATATGTCTCGCACAATTTCTTAGGAGAAATAAAAATAGAAACAAAGACAGTGGTATTTTGGCAAATCTGAGCACAGTTCTCTTTAGAAACTCTAAAGGAGACACATGTGGGATTCACAGTATTGGGTTGATTACTTCTGTAATATATATGTGATACAGATTACAAATTAAAATGTCCTGTTACTTCCGTAACCTCAGTTCCCTGATGGAGGGAACGAGACATTGTGTCCATGTGGTGATACTTTGGGTCACTCTTGAGAGCCCGAGACACCTCTGATCTTTGATAAAAGGCCAATAGGAATTGGCGAGTGGTATTTGCATGCCCCTCCCCCAGACATATGGGTATAAAAGGAGGGGACGTGCATACCACTAATTAGGTTTTGTGCTGAGAATAAGGTCCTGGCCATTTCAGCGGGTAGTTCAGCGTTGTGGCAGGAGGGACACATTGTCTCCTTCCCTCCATCAATGAACACAGGTCACAGAAGTAACCAGGACATTCCCTATCTGTCACTCACTCAATGTTGTGTCGAACTGGGTTATGTGGATCGGCGGTGCGAGACAGGCAGACCGCTGTGTGCCACATAGCCAGCACACCGGGCCGGCCCGTAACCTCCCCTGACGCTAGTGTGAGTGTCAACAGCCCTTTTGGGGATGAGTCAATTACCCAAAAGTATAGGGACAGGCTTGTCGTAGTCATGCCCCTTTTCCCTCTTTTTCTCCCCAGAAAAAGAGAGAATTCGCTAACTGATCGGGATGCCAGTGTCCACGTCGGGGGTGGGTTACTCCCAAGGGGAAGACACCACGGAGACCACACCCAGCCCAGAGAGGGGGGGAATATTAAGTGGAAATACGCCACATGGTCTTGCTGAGTCTAGTCAGAAGTATGTAATGTCGAGAAGTCCCAACATAGGTCCTGCCCAATGGGGGAGGAGGCTCTAATTGCATGGAAACTGGGGCAGAGGGGCCTCTGCCCAAGGAAGATGCAGTTTGCCAAATATATGTAGCAAGGGGTTGCCTATGAGGAACCGGTGCATGTGGAGCACCTATCCCAGCACAGGGCGTAGTTAACACAAGTACTGTGCTGGCAGTGAGTTTCTCCACAAACTCATCTGCCACAGGGCTAGGAGGAAATCAACCAGGGAACACATTTGTGAACACTGCTGGGAATCACCCATGCACATCTTCAGCTCAAGGGAGGTGAAAGGTGCTAGGCACAAGCGATATACCCACTCAACCTGGAGATCTCGTAGCATCTCCCAGTTGACCCGAAGCCCTAGTGCATTGAGGTGCACGAGCACCAGGTCCCTGTGTGCACACAACATGTCCAGAGAGTGAGCTAGGATTAGCCAGTCATCAAGGAAGTTGAGAATGCGGATACCACATTGACGGGGTTTGAGCCCTCTGGCAGTGCTGAGTCGAGAGACATCAAATCACTTACCTGACTCCTGATACTCACCGGCAGATTGGTTGAGGAGGGGAGAGGAGGTGTTTCGTCCCCGCGGTCTGTCGAAACCGTCCGGGTTCGAGTACATCTGTGCCACACTTTGGTGCGATGTGGCGGGGGAGTTTTTAGACATTGTTTGACTACCCAGTATGGCTAGTTTCACTGTCTTACTATTTAACCATGAACAGTTTATTGTTCTTCCTCTTACATCCTATTTTTCAGTATGAAGGGTTGGTCTTTTTACTACCTTGTTGGCTAGTGGGAATTGCTCTAGTGCATGGGAATCAGTAGCACAGCGTTATGGTAAAGGCTTCCATAACATCAGCTACTAACGCACCATCGAAGTAACTGACTTGAAATTAAGTTACAGTCTTGTTATGACTGTAACCTTGGTTCCATTATAGGAGGTAATGACTTTTCACTGTTAAGGGACCAAGAAATGCACTCCTCCCTTTAGTCAAAAAATCCTGGCAAAAAGGTGCTGTGCTCCGGTTTATATGCCAGCGATGATAATAACTACTCCCCAACACGAATGGAATCATGTAATCCATAAAAATACGTTAATCTGATTACATTAAAAATGTAATGCAATCTAATTACTAGTACTTGATTTTTACATCTTATTTCATAATCTTAACACAAAAATCCATTCACATGTGAGAGATCTTTTTCTCAGAAGCAAACAAGTCTCAATTTGCTCTCTTTGTCTAGGTGAAAACACAATACTAAAGAGATCTAATTTGTGATTTTTCATTCCTGTTTTCTTACAGAGATTTTGAACTCCAGTCGTTAACGCAGCACCTTGATCTTTTTAGAGTCAGTCTGCTAAAAATATGGAATTGTAAACCTGTCTCTTCACACATTCTGTCTGCCATTATGGCTGCTCATGTGTCTGGTTTATGAAGCTGGGAAAAATAATTCCTCATAATGCGAGTAGGAGTCACCACAAAATACATTCATTTTTGCTTGGCCTTGCGGTTTTAACAAATGAAAAGTGTTTCGATGCCTTTTCTGTTGGTCGAGTTTGCTAAAAACTTTAAATTGTCATACATTTTATATGCAGGCTGTGTGGGCTAAGTATTTGATTCCTCTTCACAAAACTTAGGGGAGCCATCACAAGTAACTAATAAAGTCATAGATTCTTTATTGATTTCCTAATATACTGCTGTTTGCAGTCTTCATGCCTGAGAGGATGAATATGGAGGTGTAGTGAGTTAGAGAGAGACAAAGTCTGAGAGATAAAGTGAGATAAAGAGGGGGAATTAAAATTCAGAACATACTTCAGTGCATGACTCAAAACGGATATTTTCGGCTTATCTTTCCAAAAAACTAGCACAACAATACAATATCTGGAAGTCATTCCATGACTTCATATGATCCTTATTTATGACCGCATGGTTTGCACCCTTAATTCCAAGCTTCGCCAGAAACTGCACTTTCATAAAAGCAGTGAGAGGCAAGCATTTAAGATATTAATTATGGAATTCCTCCCAAATAAAGCTGCAGGTTGGCCTCTTGCTATGTTCTTGATGTAATACAATGTATTTCAAGGATTATATGTGAATACATTTTAAAAGCCTTGAGCACCTGGTGTTAAACAGAGATTAAATGTTCAGATTAAATGTACCAAAGGCAAGTGCAACAGTTATTTAAACAAAAAATGTTGCTTAATAAAGCTGTACATTTTCTGAAAACTGTAAGCAAGGAAAGATACAAATTTATTTCTGAATGGCAATACAAACTGTTTGCAAGACCAAGACGAAACCTGTCAAGAATGTGTCTGTGTCATTTTCCATAAGAAAGAAAATGAAGCCTATTTTAAGAACCAGATTGTTTGTGTAGTGACGTTACTTTAATGATAGTTAAGCACACCCATGTAAAATGTGTTCAACTGTTATTTATTTAATTTTCTTTATATTTTTGGGTGAAATATGTCATGGATAGGTGTTCATGGCTTATACTGGCAAATATTTGTTGTCATTTACTCACCTTTAAGAAAAAAGGAGATTTTACATTTTATGGAAAAAACATGAGAAAAAAGAATAAGTAAGTCTGCCTATATAAAGTATATTCTTTTGTGTTCCATGGAAGAAAGAATGTCATATGGGTTTGGAATAATATGAGGGTGAGTAAATTACATAATTTTCATTTTTGGGTGAACTATTCCTTTAAGTCTGTCATGCTGGCATGCATAATGCATACATTGTAAATATATGCAAACTAAATTGAGTACGAAACTATTCAAAGCTAATGGGCATTTGAATTACAGACAGCCAGGTAGGAGGGAGGAGCAGATAACTATGATTCAGTTATCTGCACAGTGGGGTGGAACGGTTTTATTAAATTACTGTATTTGATGCTTGTGAGAGCAGTAAAGAGAGAGCAAAAGAGAAGAGCAATTTTACAAGACAAACATTGAATGCTGGCTTGAAAGACACTTGCCTAAAAGTTTAAAATAGGTAGACAGACAGACAGACAGATAAATAGTCTATATGATCTGACATAAGTTGAATTGAGTGCAACAGTCTGATTGCAGTATACATTTTTTTCCATAGGGGAAATGACTATTGATGATAACTTATAAACCTTAAAAGATAGATCTACCGTGAGTTTCGAGGTTGTTAATAGATGCTACATACTTCTGTTGAAGCCATCAGCCTGTGTTATTTCAACTTAATTATTTAAAAATCATGTTTATTAGCAGAATTCCTGTTGAGGATCTAAACTACCCATGATCCTGAAGGGAAAAATCCCCAAATCAGAGAATTGCTACAAAAGAGTTCTGCAGCCCCTGCCAATCCCATGATGCACTGCGAATGACGTAAACAAGTTGGTCTCCCTACATTCTCAAACTCTAAATATTTCTAAATATAATCTAAATATATCGATTCTATACTTGCAATCAACAACTTTAAATCAATAGTAAAAATTGTCCATATTTTTTTATTTGTTTTCATTCGGAATGCTTCACGGTATTAAAGTTCATTCCTGCATTGAAGTACACAGTCTGATTTTTCAAATAGTTTTTTGCTTCAATTCAAAGTTTATAATGTTGTGATTCACCTCAGAGCTGGTTGGTTTGGTTCATGGTTCAGAACAAATAAAGAAAATCTATTGGTTAGTAAAGATAAAGCAACATGATTACACAGGCAATTGGATGCATTTGAAAAAAAGTAAAAAAAAAATTCCCCCCAAATTCAGACCTGATGTGCCACATTCTGGACAAGCAGCACCATTTAGCAAATGCTCATTCCCAGGAAAATCGTGTTTTTGACATCAAATCCTTTTTGATTCTTGGTTAGTGCGATACTTCATTTGCAAAGAAGCAAGTGCAAAAATAGGATATATGGACTATATTTATGTAATTACGACTCCAATGTTTCTGAAAATATGCTGTGCTTTTCACATAACATAAATCGAAGTAAGTGAAAGAAAGCAGTTTTGGTCTCAGAACTGTGGAGCACGTGCACGACTGTAGTTCCGGCTTCAGCCACTGGTGGCCAGTTCAGAAATTCACAAAGCATAGATGAGTTTAGCTGAAAAAAAAACATCAACCTCCTGTCGCTGATTTTTGCATAAGATCAGTCAGAGATAAAAGACGACTAATTTCCATTTTCAGTTTTCTAACTTCATAATTTTCCAAAGAATGCTGTTATGGAGAGCATTTCTGGATGTCTTTGTTTTTGGTGGAGAATAACATTGTTTTAGTATAAGATGAGAGGCAAAAAAGTAGCAAAATCACTGCGTTTTCTAACAAAACTGTATTAGTGTGGACGTGACATAAGTCAGAATACACTGAAGGTCTGTAACTAGTTTGAGATGAAATTACAGGGAAAAACATTATTTGCATCAGTTAGAAAAGATATAGCAACTTGGATGAAGTTTATGGAGAATGTTTAGTTTAGAGTTCGTAGACTTTTTTTGAAAATATCCTAACCCAAATTTGTAATATAACAGTATCTTAGTTTTGTCAAGCCAACATAACAAATGTGCTGCCATTGTTGACCAATTTCACGGTGATGTAAATTGTTGTCAATAAACCCCTTCAAACATTGCAATAGCAAATTAAAAAAAAACCTGGATTAAACAGTACTTGCTTGTGAACTAAAGATTAACCTCTTTGGCAAGTTTAACCTTGCTCTTTGATCTATTTGAACAGCAGGAGATGTGACAGGAAATATCTGACAGCCATATGGACTACATATTATTGAGGATCATCAAATATGAACACTCTATATTTATTTTCTGGAGGGTGTCAAAGGTGATCAGTGTTGATTGTGTCTCCTGAAGGACATGAACTTCACGGTTTTCTAAATCCATCTGTAATCCACATCACTCTGCATCCATTATGGCTTTATCACCCACATGGACCTGATATAATGATTGTGACCAAATCCTGCATATAATAAGGCCTTCTTTAACTGTTTGTGTTCACATTACAACTATGTACAGATCATTTATGCATTATCAGGAATTCAGAGAATCGTTGTGTAATGAGTGTCAATAGCAAGTCACCTAATCTTAAACCAGAGAGAGGAATCCTATTATTTTGCTTATTATTTAGATAAAGATGGGATTTTCCAATCCACTTTTGTGTCAGAGCACATTTTTAACTGTTAAATGTCACCAAAAGGAACTGCAAAAATAATGACTGTTTTCAAACAGGTGTCCCAAAAAAATCTGTAGGGCTGGTCGGATATGTCCATCCATCCATCCATCTTCAACCGCTTAGCCGAAGTCGGGTCGCGGGGGCAGCTGCTCCAGCAGGGGGCCCCAAACTTCCCTATCCCGAGCCACATTAACCAACTCTGACTGGGGGACCCCGAGGTGTTCCCAGGCCAGTGTGGAGATGTAATCTCTCCACCTAGTCCTGGGTCTTCCCCGAGGCCTCCTCCCAGCTGGACGTGCCTGAAACACCTCCCTAGGGAGGCGGCCAGGGGGCATCCTTACCAGATGCCCAAACCACCTCAACTGACTCCTTTCAACGCAAAGGAGCAGCGGCTCTACTCCGAGCTCCTCACGGATGACTGAGCTCCTCACCCTATCTCTAAGGGAGAAGCCCGCCACCCTTCTGAGGAAGCCCATTTCAGCCGCTTGTACTCGCTGACCTAGTTCTTTCGGTCATGACCCAACCTTCATGACCATAGGTGAGGGTAGGAACAAAAATTGACCAGTAGATCAAGAGCTTTGCCTTTCGGCTCAGCTCTCTTTTCGTGACAACGGTGCGATAGAGCGAGTGCAATACCGCCCCCGCTGCCCCGATTCTCCAGCCAACCTCCCGCTCCATTGTCCCCTCAATCGTGAACAAGACCCCGAGGTACTTGAACTCCTTCACTTGGGGCAAAACCTCATTCCCTACCTGGAGTACACACTCCATCGGTTTCCTGCTGAGAACCATGGCCTCAGATTTAGAGGTGCCATCCCAGCTGCTTCACACTCGACTGCCAAGCAATCCAGTGAGAGCTGAAGGTCACGGACCGATGATGACATGAAGACAACATCATCTGCAAAAAGCAGTGATGAGATCCCCAGCCCACCGAACCGCACACCTTCCCCACCCCGACTACGCCTCGATATCCTGTCCATGAATATCACAAACAGGATTGGTGACAAAGCGCAGCCTTGGCGGAGACCAACCCCCACATGGAATGAACTCGACTTCGTGCCGAGGACCCGGACACAGCTCTCGCTTTGGACGTACAGGGATTGGATTGCCCTAAGAAGGATCCCCCACCCCGTACTCCCGCAGCACCTCCCACAGTATCTCCCGGGGGACCTGGTCATACGCCTTCTCCAGATCCACAAAACACATGTAGACCGGATGGGCATACTCCCAGGCCCCCTCCAGGATCCTTGTGAGAGTAAAGATCTGGTCGGTCGTTCCACGGCCAGGACGAAAACCGCATTGTTCCTCTTCAATCCGAGGTTCGACAATCGGCCGAACCCTCCTCTCCAGCACCTTGGAGTAAACTTTACCAGGGAGGCTGAGAAGTGTGATACCCCTGTAGTTGGCACACACTCTCTGATCCCCCTTTTGAAGAGGGAACCACCACCCCGTTCTGCCACTCCTTAGGCACTGTCCCAGATTTCCACGCCAATGTTGAAGAGGCGTGTCATCCATGACACCCCTCCACATCCAAAGCTTTCAGCATTTCTGGTCGGATCTCATCAATCCCGGGGCTTTGCCACTCGCGGAGTTGTTTGACTACCTCAGTGACCTCCCCCAGAGAAATAGAATCTGATCCCCCATCATCCTCCGGCTCTGCCTCTACCATAGAGGGCGTGTTGGGATTTAGGAGTTCTTCAAAGTATTCCTTCCACCGCCCAATAACCTCCTCAGTTGAGGTCAACAGCGTCCCATCTTTGCTGTATACAGCTTGAATGGTTCCCCGTTTCCCCCTCCTAAGGTGGCAGACGGTTTTCCAGAAGCACTTTGGTGCGGACCGAAAGTCCTTCTCCATGGCTTCTCCGAACTTTTCCCACACCCACTGCTTTGCCTCCCTCACGGCCGAGGCCGCAGCCCTTCGGGCCTGTCGGTACCTTGCAACTGCCTCCGGAGACCTCCGGGACAACAAATCCCGGAAGGCCTCTTTCTTCAGTCGGACGGCTTCCCTGACCACCAGTGTCCACCACGGTGTTCGAGGGTTACCACCCCTTGCGGCACCTAAAACCTTGAGGCCGCAGCTTTCCACCGCGGCTCGGCAATGGAAGCTTTGAACATTGCCCACTCCGGTTCAATGTCCCCAACCTCTGCAGGGATGCCTGAAAAGCTCTGCCGGAGGTGTGAGTTGAAGATCTCGTGGACAGGGACCTCCTCCAAACGTTCCCAGTTCACCCGCACTACTCGCTTGGGCTTCCCAGGTCTGTCCAGAGTCTTTCCCCACCCCCTGACCCAACTCACCACCAGATGGTGATCGGTTGACAGCTCTGCCCCTCTCTTTACCCGAGTGTCCAAAACATATGGCCTCAGATCCGACAACACGATTACAAAATCGATCATCGACCTTCGGCCTAGGGTGCTCTGGTACCACGTACACTTATGAGCATCCTTATGTTCGAACATGGTGTTTGTTATAGATAATCAATGACTAGCACAGAAGTCTAATAACAAACATCCACTTGAGTTCAGATCAGGGAGGCCGTTCCTCCCAATCACGCCTTTTCAGGTGTCCCTGTCATTTCCCACGTGTGCGTTGAAGTCACCCAGCATCACTATGGAGTCCCCTACTGGGGCCCTATTCAGGACTCCATTCAGGGTCTCCAAGAAGGCCGAATACTCTGAACTGCTGTTCGGTGCATATGCACAGACAATGGTCAGAGTTTCCCCCCCCCACAACCCGTAGGCATAGGGAGGCGACCCTCTCGTCCACGGGGTAAACTCCAACGTAGTGGCGCTCAGCCGGGGACTCGTGAGTATCCCCACACCCGCCCGTCGCCTCACACCCTGGGAAACTCCAGAGAAGAATAGAGTCCATCCCCTATCCAGAAGTACGGATCCAGAGCCAAAACTGTGCATCGATGTAAGCCCCACCAGATCCAACTGGTAACGCTCCACCTCCCTCACTAGTTCCGGCTCCTTCCCCCCCAGTGAGGTGACATTTCACGTCCCCAGAGCAAGCCTTTGCTGCCGGGGAATTAACCTACAAATGGCTTACTTTTAGCTGTCTCTACATATTAAAGTGGGTTGGATAACTTTTTTATCAAAAAAAAAAAATAAAAAATACCTACATCAACTTTGTTTGTTGTTGTTGTTTGACTTTATTGTCTGTTCAGATTTACTGGACAGAAATTCATCTTTGACACTGGTATCATGACATAAAACATAAATGATTGAACACTCATACATAAATAAAACAAATTGATACAACATGTACATGTTCACACACCTATAGTACCCGCCTCATTTAAGAATTTGATTTAAAACGGTCACCGCCAATGGAAAAAATGATCTTTTGTAAATGTTCCTTTTGGCAAACGGTATACGTAGCCTCCACCCTGAAGGAAGGACCTCAAAGCAGGAGTAGAGGGGATGAGTCTGATCTGAATATACTGATAGCGCCCTTTTCTCCATGAAATGTGAAAACAGCTCTTGCATTGTACTCTGTTTTTGGCCGATAATTTTATTTGCCTCATTAATTACTCGTGTTAATTTGTTCTTCTGTCTCAATGTTAAGTTTCTGTACCATGATACGATATTATAAGTTAAAACACTTTCAATCATAGATCTATAAACAATAGTTAAGATCCTCCTATGAATGCCAACATTTCTAAGCCTCCTAAGTAGACTTAAACGCTGTCTAGTTTTCTTATGTGTATGGTCCACATTCTCCTGAAATGAAAGTTTGTCATCAATAATTGTACCTAGATATTTAAAATTTGAGACTTGCTTTATCTTTATACCCTTTATAATAACTTGTTCATATGGGGGGCCAGCTATACCTTTCCTGTTTTGATTCCCACAGCATAGTTCCTTTGTCTTCTCTATGTTCAACCGTAGATGACTGTTGTCAAACCATTGTACAAGACTTTCAATACACTCAAAATAGGTAGAACAGTTTTTATCTGTTTGGCAAGAAATTAAAACCAGATCATCTGCGTATTTGATCAGGGTGAGATCATCCTTATTACACCGAAGCTCGTTAGTATAGACAGAGAAAAGCAGAGGGGATAGTACGCAACCCTGTGGTAACCCTGTATTTAAAACTATAGAATCAGATAAAATTCCATTAACACAGACTTGTTGGGGCCTATTACTTAAGAATTTCTCAATCCATAAAATTAACCAGCTACTTACACCTAAATCTCACAACCTTTCTTTCAAGATTTGTGGCTGTACAGTATTAAATGCTGATGTAAAATCCATAAAAAGCATTCTAACATGAGCATTTCTTTTATCTAAATGATGCTGAGCCTTATGAAGTAAGGTCAAGGAGGCATCAACTGTGCTCCGATTCGGCATGTAAGCAAATTGTAATGGGTCCACAGAGCCGTTAATTTGTGCTAAAAGTTCCTTGCTCAATATATGATCCATGCATTTGCACAGCACAGATGTAAGGGCAATTGGGCGAAGGTCCTTAGGAGCTCTGGCATAAGAAGTTTTAGGTACTGGGATAACAGTAGTGTTTTTCCATACCACTGGCACAAAACCAGCATCTAAAAAGATCTGAAACAGCCTAGTACAAACATGCCCAAGTTGTACTGCGCATTCTTTTAAAACAATACCCCTAAGGCCATCTGGACCGGTAGCACTTATTTGGTTTGATTCCACGGAGCACTTTGGTAACCTCCCCTACCTCTATTTTCAAAGGTTCAGATTCTGTCATAGTGACATTATACTCAATGCCTACATTGTTGTCAAATCTAGAATAAAAAGCATTTAAATTATTTACAAAGCTATGGGGGTCATCATCAGACAATTGTGCCCGTTTCTTTTGTTTGCCCTTCAGTATGTTTAATCCTTTCCATGCATCTCTGACATTACCAGTTTTAAATTCATTTTCGATTTTACCTTTATACTGTAATCGCGCCTCCTTTATCTTATATTTAATTTCTTTATTTAATTCTCTTACCCTGTCTGTTTCATTACTTAAAAAAGCCATTATTTTCTCATTTAGAGATTGTTTAAGATCTTTGTTAATCCAGGGTTTGTTGTTTGGAAATATTCTAACATTTCTTGTTTGAACCACTGCCTCTGTACAAAAATTTATATAACTGGTAATCGTATAATTCAGAGACTCATAACCATCATTGCAACAATTAAAATCATTAAAAAACAGATTCCAATCTGTACTCTCAAAGCAAACTTTAAGTTAAGAGTAATGTCGGTTTTAAGACTTTCTCATTCTTTTCAAGTTTATACCTCTAAAAATGTAATTGGGATGCTGATTCATGCCTAATCTCTAACATCCAAAAATAAACATTTGTGCAAACATATATCATGACGTTTATCGACGTATAATCATTGTTTAATCTCCTATAGGATTTCAGAAGATTTTGAATTTAGCACATTGGTCTTATGGGGTTATTTTATGGTGCTTTTATTGCCATTTTTTATGCTTGGCAGCCCTTATCCAACTTCACTTTGATTATATAGAAAATATTGGTCAGAATATTCGTAAAATTGACTGTTCCACAGAAGAAGGAATGTCATACAGCTTTGGACCGGCTTGAGGGTGGGTAAGTAATGACCAGGTTGTCTGAACCGTTGTATCCCGCAGCTGTAAGCATGGAAATTAACAAGGATCATCTGCGGATTTCCACAAATAAACAAATCTATCTTTGATAGAGCATTTCCATTTTATTTGAGTAATGTGGTGTCATGTGTGATGCTGCCCTCTGCTGACTGGATTGTGCCTCAGCTGATCTTGCACATCAAGCTGCATATACGTGGCATCAATTTAGTAGCAGTTTGCTGTTAGGTCTGAGTGGCACATATGGCACATTGATCCTGCACAGCTCTGGGCTGTTTTGAGGGTTCAGTGCTGTTGCATGTGAGCAACATGAGGGCAGTTGCACATGCTCAAGGAGTGGAAGGATTTTTTTCAAGGTATCGATTGCATACAGTATAAAAAAAAAAAACTAAAAAAATATATATATATTTATATTTTATGCAAGCCCTGTTTTAAAGTGAGTAATGAATGATGTCAAGGCTAAGGCTAAGTAAGATGTAGTGTACTGCTTAGTGCACTGCCTACTTTTTTTTTATTTTGTAGTATGTTTTTATGTATGTGTAATTCAGAAATTGGTTTCCAGTTATAGTATAATCTTGTAAATGGTTTCTTTGCATTTTTAACCCTTAATTATTACATACCTGGGATCTTTTGCAACCTGGCACGTACAGTATAGCTATCCCAAATTGATCTACAGCATGCGGTGATAGTGTACAATTTTTAAAGCTTTTCAAGACAACTATAAAATAGCATTGTTATATATTGATGTTTTGTTTTTCATATATAACAGAAATGACGCAACAAATGATAGAACAGTTTTCATTACTTCCATGCTGAAATTTTATGAGATGCAACTAGCTGTCAAACACATTCTGAATGTAACATTAGCTACACAAATGTATTTTCTATGGCACTTGTTTAGTTTAAATATATACGTAAGACTTACAGAATTTCAGTAGCACACCCAAATGGAAAAAGCCAGATGGTTAATGTGTTGTACTTGCTATAGTTTACTTCCACATTGCTTCTTTCTCAAATAGCAATGTTCAAATCAAGTCAATTATTGAAACAACAACACCACCTTAAGGAACAAATAACATGTATAATATGTATGTGTACATGCATATGGGAGACTGCAAACAGTTCTCAAAGTGAATTCGGAAACAGTAGGTTGACATTTCTTTAGCTAAATCAGTCTGTTTACCAAAATTTGAAACACTGCCCCCAGTGGTCAAAACGGTAAGTGTTGTTGGGCATATTGGCATGTGTGAGCTCCATTTTCCATGATGGGAAAAAGGTGCCTCTGATTTATCAGCCTTACAGGCTCCATATGGTTAGGATTACGGCATATGCTGCCTCCCAGGAGCAAAATTAGGCCCCTTTGTACAACAGGATCCATTTTCCGGGTGAAATGTCCACGGAGGGGCACCAAAAGCGAGCTGTTAAGCGAGTTGTTTTCAGCTGTACAGGCTGAAATACAGTAAAGAGGAATGCATATTTTATAAACTGATCCCTCCAGCCCAAACCTAACATACGCAAAATCAGAATCTCGCTCGTAATGCGAATACGATTACTTCCAGATTTCAACACTGGTGAGGAAAGTTGCCTTTTAAACTTATATGCTTGTAAAAGTTATATATTGTTAATTATTCTAAAACCTACAAATCCACCTCAATCTCAATTAACTCAACCTCCCCAGTACACAAAGATTGTGGCCCAGTTTACCTTAACACATTAATGATGACACAGTAGGAGTTTTGACATTTAAAAAGCTCTTGGGCTTAAATGTTGTTGTTTTTTTTTTTAAATATATTTTATTTTAATATTTTCCAAGTATAGAAGAGATCTAAATAAACAAACAATGAGCAGTTTAGAAAATGTGCATATGCTCTTCTAATTTATTTACCAAAAAGTGGCCCAATTTGGCTGACAGTACCCGCATTCGCTATTGTTGTACCCGCATTCGCTATTGTTTTGTAGTAGTCATTTGAACTTAGTAATTTGCCTTGTAATAAACAAAACAAAAGATATATTTTAATTGTAAACATATATAGATATAATAATAATAATAATTCATAGAAGCGCAAATATATGTTTTATTTGTTGTAAGGGTTAATCCAATTAAATACCTTACATTTTGGTGGTCCAGTCAATTAGTCAAGAAGGTTTGTTTTGAAAGCACGAACTTAACTTGTATTAAGTTTATTTTGCTTACCCCATTGGCAGATTTTTTTTCTTGTTTTGAGTCTAAAGTTCACTAAATTTAGTCAGATTTATCTTAAAACAAGACTTAATATCACCATTTTGCGTGACAAGTAAATAAATCGTGTTTTAAGAAAGTTTAGATAATTTGACAGGAATACAAGACAAAAATACTTGTCTAGAAAATCATTTTTTGCAGTGAATACTGCCATCTGTTGGCCAACTTGACATTAAACAGTTGGTTACAGAATCACGTATTCGCAGGCCCTTTTGCCCAAAGCCTCTTTATCCCTTATGACTCATTCGGATGTGCACAGTGAAAGAAATCTGATTAAGTCATCTTCCCAGGGACTTTCTGCACAACAGACAGTAGTGTACATAGCAGCTAAATCTGTCGTTCACAAAACAGTGTCATGCAGAATAGATTTTCTGATTAATTTATAATTGAAGCTCAAAATTGGCTCACACTTGGCATATCCAGTTTCACTTCAAAACCAAGCAGTGGTACAGAAATTACCTCCAGCCAGAAGTCTTAGAGCAATTAGGCATAGCCTATTCATTTTTTTGTTAGAGTAGGCTATTCCATATTTATGACAGATAAAACATGCTGTGTGTCATTATGAATACCTCATTGCAGTGAGACGCTGACATTGTTCGGTCTCCACGTTGGTCTGTCCATGCATCTGTGTTATGTAACTTGACTGAATAGATGTCTGGTGCTCTCTTCCCCCAGTGTCCTTCCCGCAAGAGGCAGACACATTCGGTGGCAGCTGCATTGATTTGAAAAGCCGCGGGCAGATGGGGGATCAACGCGAGTTTAGTAGCTGTTCAGGGACATAATGGCGGAAGGCTTCATATCCAAAGTTTGGGCATGCATACTTCCCTTTCCAAGAACAAGTTAGGCTTTTGGCCAAAACATGCTGTTCTACTAAGCCATGATGTTATACTGACACATGAAATATTCAGTTGATCGAGCAGCAGAACATGCATCTAAAATAGTTTTATTTTTATAATCCATTATAAAAAATACAAATTATATGTCTACAGATATAATAATCTAAACAAAGAGAGATATAAACATAAACCATTTTAAGACTTATTGTGTAAAAATTATTTCTATCAATTTCTCAAATGTATGATTGTCCTACGTTGTGGCATCGGTTCCACCACACCAAAAATTTTTATCCACATAAAGGTTTATTTATTTTTTTAAAGTTTGTATACAAGTCAAAAAAAGTGGCAATGAAGAGCATGCTTGAGATGAAATATGAGACAAGTGATGTTTGAAGAAAACAAGACAATTCATAGTAAATATAACTGTTGTGAACATAGTAGGTTTATGGGGTGCCAAATTATGCAAAAGTGATATTATATATTGAATTGTTTGTATTGGGGATACATAAAATGTTAGCTATGAAATTAGCCTTAGCAAGACAAAGGAGTCAGCCATTTTACTTCAGAAACATAAAAGAAGTCATTTCTGAATGATATTAAAGCGCATCAAAGTCATATAAGACAAAAAAACTGTTTCTCCCAGATGCGGTTGAAATTGAATCTAAGTACAAACGCAACATGTCAAGCAGAATTATCTGGTATTTTAGAGTATTACCTGTATTAAAGGAGCTTCAGGAGTTTGTACTTGTCATCTGTATTTATATCAAACACACTGAAGAAGATCCGTGAAGCTCTCGTGATTCCATATGTAACCGCTTTTTAAATTTTCTGATTGGACGGTTATTTCCTTTTAAAACGCTCATAAACGGCAAAGTTTGAACTCTTGTTTTAGTGCGGCGGTTGATTGACAGGTGAGTGGTGGCGCTTCACTGCTGCCATGAAGCATACAGGACAGATAAGCGTTTACACCTCAAATGCGATCACAAAACGTTTTAGACACCGTTTAGACCTGTACTTATGGCTGACAACATGTGATCGGATCACCCAAAATGCATCTTAATACCAGATGGAAATGGGTTAATTAATATTAGCAATAGTTAAATCAGAGAGTAGTTGGCTAGCTTACTACACCTCAGTTAATTAAACACAACAACTTGGGGGTCAACTCCTAAGTCCAACCCCAGCTACACCCCTGCTCAACTATCCCTTTAAAAATGTATATTGTGTCCTATCATATATAGTATGAATGGAGTCCATCCTGATAACTGGAAAACCAATAGAAATCTATTTCTGTTTAAAGAGCAAATTTTTACAGTGCACTTGTTCTCTATCAAGATGTCTGACATATGAAGTCTAGCGACAGAAAAAGACAACCAATTGACAAGCCAAGGCCCAAAAATATGGTGGTATAGGTGCTTGTTTTTTCAGGATTACCAGATGTGTGTTGGTACAGGATGGGAATTAAAAATGCATCGAAGCAGCTCATCCATTTGGGACTATTCGCTGCAAGGCACATTATGGAATGTAAATGAATAAAGAGGTCATGCCCTTTGTGTCTCTTCCAGAAGAATACATAACATGATGTGACTGCTACCACCTGCTTCAGCAGAGGTGTCAATCTTGTCTGAAAATTAACATGAAAGAATCCTTCAGCACTGATTGCAGACTGATTTCCATTTTTTCAATAAAGGGATAATTCACCAAAAAAAGAAAATTCTGTTAATTACTCGAAAGGGAATGTTAGGCAAAATGTTAGCCCCAGTGTCCAACCAACCTTCCCAAGGTGCAACCTTCTACAATACTGCAGTAATTGTAGGGGTCTATTCAGGCCAAGAGTATCTTATATTTAAAAAATAAAGGCATTGTCTGACAAAATGCAAAAGGCAGAGCATTTAACTGTATGCACTGTGACTGGGAATGCAACTTATTGTGAACAAAAGAAAAACCACAAGATATCATAAAAGAGAATAACATGAGGTAGCACACAACCTCAGTCATTTCCAATTGCTGTTATTCTCCCTGCAACCAGCAGAGGTCTAAATCAAGGCAATACATTCTTAAACTAAAGGCAAAGTGTTCTAGCTAATTCACCAGTTATGATCATTAATGTTATGAACATAAAATAGTAAGGTTGGATAAGTATAATTCTTTCACTTTTGACTTTTGCAATTTGCCAGATTTTAGGTTTCGCATGCACTTGTCATTCACCATTCCCACTGTGCCAGAGTAGCCTATAATTCAACCGACAACTGATGCATGCCTTAAACAGCTCAACTTTTTATAAGATAGGGGCTCAGTGTAGTGGATCACTTTAATTGGACAAATTAGACATGTGATTTTGATTGAATTACTTTTAAAAATGTCAAGTAGAACTCATATTTACCAGAGCTTTAAGGCTCTAAAGACTCAATCCAGGAGTCCGGAAAATCAACCAATGTTCATTACTTTTAATAATTCCCATATCTAATTGTATTGGCCTATATTTTAAATGTTTGAAGTGGTGATTGGCAGCACTGTAGCACTTGAATCTCTTTTATTTTTTTTTTAAGCAGAGATGGAGAATTTTGTTTTTATTTTTTTATAATTGAACATTTACCCAGATATTCCCATGCAAAAATGTACCATGGTAACAATATTTCCGACAAAATTTAAATGCAGTGACACTATGCTAGCTTGGGATAAACCACATTGAAAGTTTCTTACACTGAGATCCCATATAAAGATTTTACTGTAGTAACAATTCCTGTAATATAGTATTTTGGCAGAATCTAAAACAAAACCAAAAAATAACTAAAGTATTTTTGAAAAGGTCCCCCAAGTTTTTTAAAGCACTAAAAAGCTTGACAGATTTGTGAGAATTCAACTTCAGGCACAAACTCTTATTCTGACTTTTTCAAGATAAGGCAATTTGCTCATATACACTGCACTCTTTAAAGTGGCTCAAAGCTGACATTAAAACATCCGTAAACATTTTAGAGGTCCTGTGTTTGATTAGCATGACTGTGGTCTAGTTTTGATTAATATAAGCTTGTGAGTAGAGCGCTGACCATAAACCATTTCCTCATTGCATCAAAGTCACACGGAAGTAGTAAAACATGCCCTCTAACTCCTTATTTAAAAAACCACAACTTAATGAACAAGCCATAACAAGGCAGTTAAGAAGTGAAACCAAACTAATCTCTAATATTTTAGAAAAACTCTTATTAATAATACCAAACAGATAATCATTAATCTACATTCAATTTGAAATGTAATGAAACCTTATAATAATCAATAGTTAAATGATTTAGTCAGACATAAATTCTGGGAAACAACTGGCTAAGTAATGTAATTGTAAATGCCCAACCTCGTGTATACAAGCACATAGAATGCAGTAGAATAGAATAGGCCTATTTATGTACAGTAGTCTAGTTGATTTCAAAGCTGAAAAACCCCAAAAAATCTTCTCTGAATTAAACTTTCTCACATGCTTTTTAAAATATTACAGCAAGTATTAATTGAATAAACCAATTAATAAACAAACGCTATTGTGTTTATTTTTTGTTGAAAAAAGTCAAATGCCATTAAGACTTAGAAACTATTAACACATCAACATCTTTTAAAGGCATTATAGTAAAGTATAAATATACATGTGCCACAAAAATAAAAGTTCCACATTTTAGTCACAAGTGACATAATTGCATATATAATATTCTTTGAAATTGTTTTCTTTGTTGTTGGTTTTGCTGAACGTTTTGAACAAAGAGTGTAAAGAGAAAAAAATCTTTATACTTTTGATGTAAAATTTAACTGATCGCATGTAACTTAATGTGAATATACATATAGTTATCTTGATCCAATCATCTTGCCATTAAATTATTTTCAGAAATGTACGTAAAAAAGCTGTTTGGCTTTTATACAGTAGCAAAGACAGACATCAGCATCAATTGCAGTGAAATTTATCTCATAAGACAATTTTGAACAAGAAATAATTCGTTTTACAATATATTACATAATGACGTATGACACAAATATACTGTACAAAAAGGTTTGGCAATGGAATTATCCATCCACAGGGTAAAATTTGATCACTCTGTCAGTGGAAAGTGAGGTAAAATGTCCCAAATTTCATTCCAGGCGTTTTAAGACCTGTGTACGAAGGCACATTATGAAATATTCACGGGAATGTAAACATTGTCTCTCAAAACATCCCCAGAAAAACAGCACAAGTTCATCACATTTCCTTTCAGGCTAGGTGATACATGCCGTACCCTAAAGGTGTTCCATATAGCCCCACTGGAGCAACAGGCAATAAAGGCCTCTGATAGGGGTATGACTGCCCATAGAGCGAGACCGCAGAATGGAGCTGGGTCCCAAGAGGAAAAGGCAGACTGAAATTGGGATGCAGTGTAGGTTTGGCGGTCAACTTGAACTTCTCCAGCTCAGCTTCTTGTAAACGCTTGGCCTTGGCCCGTCGGTTCTGGAACCAGATCTTCACTTGGGTCTCTGTAAGGGTGAGGGAGCTGGAGAATTCTGCTCGCTCTGCAATGGACAGGTACTGTTTCTGCCGGAACTTTCGCTCCAAGGCCAGGAGCTGGGACGTGGTGAATGGTGTGCGCGGTTTACGGTTGGTCTTGTGCTTACGGAGAGGACATGGATTTGCCTGGCCTGTGATGGGAATAGGATGAGAAATAGGTTTTAAACCTTAGTGTAATAAAATGGAAGCATAAATACATTATACATTTTTGTGCTGCCAAATTTACAATATCTCTCGAAAGAAAATGTGTGATCTAACTGACTACCTGGGCTGCATTTCCCCAAAGCATCGCAAGCTTAAGTTGATCGTAGAGACAACTGGCATCAATGGTTACTACGATCTACTTAGGTTTATGATGCTTTTTGGAAATGCAGCCCTGGTAGGTCAAATAATTTTTTGCTTTTGGCACAATTCTGAGTAAATTCTAGAAACTATTGTTTGTGAAAATCCCAGGAGATCGGCAGTTACTGAAATGCTCAAACCAGCCCGTCAGGCACCAACAATCATCCATGCGATTATCTAATCAGCCAATCGTGTGGCAGCACTGCACAGAAAAATATCATTCAGCTATGGGTCAGGAGCTTCAGTTAATGTTCACATAAAAAAAATCAGAATGGGGGAAAAAAATTTGATCTCAGTGATTTGGTCTGTGGCATGTTTGTTGGTGCCAAAAGGCTGGTTTGGGCATTTCTGTAACTGCTGATCACCTGGGATTTTCACACAGTAGTCTCTAATTTACTCCGAAAGCTGCCAAAAAATAAATAAAAAAATCCAGTTAGGGGCAGTTCTGTTGACGGAAACGCCTTGTTGATGAGAGGTCAACAGAGAATGGCGAGACTGGTTTGAAGAACAGAATCTCAGAATTCTATTCTGATATGTGGGTTGGTGCTGTTTTGGCAGCACGAGGGGGACCTACACAACATTAGGCAGGTGGTTTTAATGTTGTGGCTGATCGGCTGAAGTATATATAGGCTTATTTAAGGTGAATGTGTGTTTCATTGAAACTCAATTAATGAATAACCTTTAAACTCAATATTTTTATAGAGTTTATTATTTATACTGTAGTCAACGATCCTTGTAATTTTTGGTAAATCAGATTGGACATTTTATTCTGCATTCTGAGTCACAATTTTCTTGAAACAACAGGGGAACACCAGGATAAGTATTAACTATATTTTTACTTCATAATACTGTTTAGATATTATTTAAATCACAGTTTGCCTAAATCAAATCTGAAACAGTATTTAGTTACCAATAAAGTTTTATTTGGCTTAGTTGCAGGAGGCCTACGGGCCATCGGATACGTTTCAACACATAACAAACAGTGAAATACTGAATTATGTATATTAGCTAATTTAAAAAAAAGTTTTCCTTTTTCCTTTTCTTTTTTTACCACAAATTAAGGAATTGGCATTTATATTACTTCATACTGGATTATAATCTGATACAGTAGGCCTATTTACCGCTATTAAAAACACAGATTACACATTCCCCTACATTACTAATAAATAAACAAATATAGTTTAAATCTCTTTTTTTCAGTTTTAATTAAATGACCAATAGTGCAAAGGCAAGCAGGATCATTTATAAATCACTGACCGTGTCATATACTTTAAAGAACTAAACTAATTCTAATTTGTAAAATACATGTAACGCATATGCACAAAAATGGCTTGTTAATATTTATATTAACTTTACTTACCTTGTTGAGAGTATCTAGAGTTCATCACCCATGATGTACAGTCATCCGGTTCAGGGGATTCCGATTTGAGGGGTGAATTCTGCATAATATGCTTTGGTATTCCCGCAGAACCACAATAATCCTTGATCTCGGTCTTAGGCAATGGACTGAATACATCCGCACGCCTTCTTTCAAAGTGCTTACTAGTTTTGTGGCTTGATATAAGCGACTCCACGCTGAAGGGATGGTTTGACACTTGAATTTTACGCTGCTCCATGGTCCGATCTCCGTCTGATACTCTCAAGTTCGGGGACGCGGATACTCTCAAGTTCGGGGACGCGGACATCCTCCTCGTGACTCGCCTCTGGACGCTCGAACTTCATTCAGACGTCTCGCATGCAAAAACTCATGAAACCTTTGATGCCTTGAGGCACGCGGCGACAGAAGAACTTTCAGCCAATCAGAGCGATGCCGAATTAAAGCGTCGCCACAGCAGCACACAGTAACGACAAACTTTCAGCCAATCAGAACGCTGCTCTCTATAATTAGCGATTGGATTACAGAGGTTTGGAAGTAAGTGTCAATCATAATAACTGGCAAAATGACAGCAACACAAAGGAAAGGTTTTGCAAGTTTGGTAAGTGCTGATCTTAAATGCGGATTGAGACGAAAGAATCATATCAAAAGGTACAATACAGATTATGATTTACACATACGCTTGAAACTATTTTTAATAACTATTTTACAAAGTTTGTTGTTTGTAATCGTGTTTTTACTACAATGATAGCAGGTGTATCAATTATAATGAGAGCAGAATGGCACAAAGTTAAAGACCAAGAGGCCAAACTTGCCTACAAAGCCGAGTATCTCCCAGTTTAAATGAAATAAAAAACAAACAGCAGGAATAAGTGTAATAAAATGCGCGCGCACACACACACACACACACACACACACACACACACATATGTTGGTGCAGCTGTCATTATAAAGGCTTTCCATAGACATAATGATTTTTATCCTGTACAAACTATAGATTCTATCCCCTAAAATGTAGCCCTCACAAAAAACTTTCTGCATTTTTACATTTTTAATAAAACATAGTTTAGTATGCTTTTTAAGCGATTTGAATTATAGGGACACTAGAAATGTCCTCATTAACCACAATTATAGCATAATACCCTTGTAATTGCCGTATGTAACCTAAACAAAAGTCCTCGTAAACCACTTAAACCTGCCCAAACACACACACAAACACATAGACACACACACACACGCACATCAGTTGACCATTTATCTAAATACTCTGTGACCCTAAAATGCTACAGCCCTGCGTGAAGCAATGTGTGAGGAATAACAATGAAATAGAGTGGTTATGTACTTTAAAATATTTTCTTTTGCAGTTTGAGCCTGCTTTTGCTCGCCAACTGATCTTCTTAGAAAAAGTGTTTATTCCTGGGACTGGTAATAAGCTGCTAACAAGAGCACAGACAAAATTACAGTGACACAATTAGCCAAATATTCTAGATATTTGGTAAGTATATGCACCAGAGAACCTTGCACGCATCCATCTTGAACATTTTGTCTTTGATCTTGTGGTCTAGCGGTTCTATATAAACATCTAAAGTGTTGATGTCAATGTGTAATTAGATAGCGAAGTAGATTTACAGGATATAGAGTTGTCAAATGTTGAGTATTTTAAAGTGTTCAGGGGATGTCATAACTGGAAGCAGAGTGGGAAGATTTTAAAACTAGAGTACTTCATTCATAAACACACAAGATCTTACATTCACAGGGTGGGAGTACTGATGTGCCTCTGTGCTCATGACACTCCAAGAGACAACACAAAGTCATTAAAAACATCTCTGTAAGAAACCTCTGGCCATCTTTTCGTCTCATTCACCCATCGTGTTATTGTTAAGTTTGGCAGATTTTTTTTGAGTGTTTAACCTGGAGCCAGGAAGGGTGCTACTATATTTATACACACATATACTTGTGAAAGTGTATGTTTTATTTTAATCACGTTTAAGCCTCTAAAAATTTAAGATGACAAATACATTTTAAAAAGTACAATTGTAATTTACTTTAATGTTATGAACTTGCATGTGTAATATGAGCTGTCACTGTTGAGCTGAAATTTCATATCAACTAACTTTTTATCACAAATTATTAACAAGTTGAAACCTAAAAAATTTAACAGAATTACATGTATAACAATGAAATGCTTGTATCATGAAAAAGTGCAGTATATCATAGCTGTCTGAATGTGATCTGCCAGGTCAATTTACCTTCTCACGAGAATTTTCAAGTATTAAAGGGGTGCTGTAGACTCACACATCAACTCTTGATGAAAAATACTTTCTGTACTCCCACACAATCCATTTTGATCAACCCTTCTCAGTAGCTTCAATACAAACAGGAAGTTAGATGATACAATTTGGAAGAGTGGAGCGTGGAAAAGGGGTGGGGCCGTGAAAACAGCAGATTAAGACGAAAGAACCTTAACATAATGATTATTAATTATAATGTTTTTTTAAACTATTTTAGAAAGTTTGTTGTTTGTAATTTTTCACTGTATTGCAAGCAGGATTATCATTTACAGTAAGAGCACATTGGCACACTATTAAAGACCAAGAGGCCCAACATCAATTGACCATTAATCTGAATATTTGGGGTTGGGGTGTCCACCTCAATAGCCCCTTTCGCACATGCAACCAGGTAAATTACAGGAAAATTGTTGTGTTGCCTTAACTGTTCAATGTACCACATCTGCTGTTCACACATGAAACGTATTTGTCTTTTTTTCCGTTTTGCTACCATTCACACATCAGCACCAAATGCTGTTAAACTAAGTGACGAAGTTTGCCGGAAATGACCTCAACACGGCTGTGCTGGAAATATGGGCTTTTTAAAAAGCATATGTAACAGTATAAGGACAGGCATTGAGGAGGCGGGAAACGGCTGAACAGTCAACATAAAATGTAATGATATAAATTAACTTAAAACAACATAAAACATAAACTAAAAGACACACATGCAGCAAGGCCACATTTTTCTCTCTCTCTCTCTCTCTCTCTCTCTCTCTCTCTCTCTCTCTCTCTCTCAAACTGGCGCCTCTGGCTCGTCTTTATCCCCCTCCTGGCTGATTAGCCCGATTCAGGACTGGCTGTGTGTCCTCACGTACCTGCACCGCGCTCCTCCTCATCATAGTTTAACGGCATTTGGTGAAACACGGCAGGGTATGATTTTGTAGCTGAATGTATGCAGTCAGTCGGTAATGTTAGTGTTTTTAGGGGGGGTTTTCTCAGTTTTTTGATGAATGCTTTCATTTATGCACTTGCTTGACACTCAGTGACACTGTATGAGATGACTTTAATTGAGACTGTTGAACTACTGAGAACAAAATGTTGTCGCTACCATTTGAAGGTGAAGATGCTATCTGTGGCTGAAATGAAAAGTAGTATATACATATTTCACTACACATAGGTCTGTGCGAAGAACATGGGTTCATCAGAGGATACATGGGAACTTGTTAACTGTTCCTTTTAGAGTCGGATATAGAAAAGCTCTCTAGTTTCAATATATGACCAGTTTATTGACATTTGTTCACACATACCATTAATATGAAAATGTATAGGTAATGATACAACTTTAAATTAAGCCAAATTATTATTTTTTTTTTCAAAAATGTTGTGTTCACCATGACCTCTAAACTGGAAACTGTAGGTAATTTTATGGACAAGGCTGTATGTGTGAGGCCAATGAGGCTAATGGTGGTTACAGTCCTACATTTACCAGTGTAAAATAAAAGTGTTTATTTTATTAAAATGTCTTTTTCTCTTGCAGTTTGTTGTATGGTGCTTTTGCACGCCATCTAATCTCCTTGGAAAAAGTATGTGTTCCTGGCAACAATAATAAGCTGCTAAAGAAAGCATTAGGTTGTTTACTCCTCAAACTCAAGAGTTAGTTTTTAAGTAAAACAAATGATTGCTCTCAGAGAAAAAGGAAACAAAATGTATGTCTTGTAGACTCCGAAGCCATGACATTGCACAGTGATACGGCATTTAACAGAGACAGATTTCTTTCTGGCTCGTCCTAGATGGGGGAATTGCTCGTAACCATGACACTTAGTGTATTTGGGTAATCACACTCAAAATAAACATCACCCTTCTTCTCTTGTAATGAATAGCTGGAGCAGTAATCAGCTGCTTGTTGGACTGGTCTCTGTGTGTGTGTTTGTATGTGCACTAAAGCTGCAGGGTGAGATTCTGCTAGCTTGTCGTTCCCAGGAGCCTCAGCGTTTATTAAGCAGGGTGATTTCACAGACAATCTGAGGTTTGTGAAGGCGCCAGTGAGCGGGGAGATGAAAGGAGCCTCTCCTCGGGGGAGAAACTGTGGCAGTTTAGCGGCTCCACTGAGGAGGAGTCGCCTCCCAGCACACATATACACACGCACGCAAACACACACACATGCACACTCTCAGCGTCACGCCCCTGCCCTTAGGCACCTTGTCGAGCACAATCCAACTCTTTCCGTAGATGCACTGAGAGAGACTGCTGAACTGTAGTGATAGATGAGAAGGCCACACGTTTACAGTTGAGTATCTTAGGACTTGACAAGAGACATATGAGAAATATTGAATGAGAAAGAAAAGAAAAAGCAATCCTATGGCCTACATATTGCATTCAAGAGAAGCAGGATAATGGCCCTTTAGGATAAGACTTTTTGAAATTGACCAACACATCCTCTTCCTTGTCTAATCTTTTTGACCTTTATAAAAGAATGGAAGCAGTTTTGCCAAAGATTAGAGAAAAATGTCAAAAAGAGAGATCCTGGTTTTTCTGGTATGTTTAGACACACCTTGAGCATGGTAATTATGGGCTCAACTTTGCAGTGGTGGAATGTTACAGTAGGCACTTACATTTATTCGATCTTACAAACCATTTATACATGTATTTGCCCAGTTTTACAGGCACTAGAATCCAACAGATCGAACACAATGCCTGATCAAATGTCATGCTTTCTTGATCTTTCTTTACTCAACAGGGATTTCTATAGAGGTAGGCAAATTGTTGTTGTATATCTTTGTTCAAACATGATTTTAAAGGAATATTCCAGGTTCAATGTAAGTTAAGCTCAATCGATTTGTGGCATAATGTTGATTACCACGCAAAATTATTTTGACTTGTACCTCCTTTTCTTTAAATAAAAAATGAATGTGAATGGGGCCAATCCGTAAACTTTTAAATACTCACTGTTTAAAACATTTAGCCAAAAGACAAACAATTGGCGTGCAAACATGATTTTAGGGATTTTAAATTATTCTAAATTACTTTTGGCTACAGAAGATAAGAAAATGCAAGAGTTAAACTATGCAATGCACATCTCAAAATTTTTGAGGAAAACAATTTCATTTATTGCCTTTGTACGCAGATACCGCAGTGAATAATGGATCAAAAGCCTTGCCTCACTAATTGTACTGCATGACAAGACTTGGCACAGGTGACAGCAACTGTCATCACTTTGTTTTTATTAGTACCTTATTAGGCTTCCGGAGCCTTCTCTTATGAGCAAACATTTGCAGTAATGAGAGAAAATTGCTACCCACCAAAGGAGGATGGCGCCAGCTACAATTAGCTGAAGGGAGGAAGGTATTACTTGGATGCAAATAAATTATCATGTAACATAAAAAATGATTAAGTCAACATATAATGGGCCCCCTGTTGTGCAGGTCTACCTTTTTGTTGATGTTAAAAGTTGCTGACTATGTGATGCTGTTGAAAATGAACTGAAAGTGTAACTGTTTCTTTAAAAGGATGGCATTTATCAGCTATGAAAAGAACCACTTGTAAGACTTTAAACCTGTATTATGACTGGATAGATTTATCTTATTTCAGGTGGTAAGTTCCCATAAATCTAAGACATTTACAATACGAGGGCCAAAACAAATTATGTTAAGATGAAGCTAATGTAGTTGACACCCAATAAATATTACAATAATATAAATTGTAGTTTAAATAAATCATGTCATTTGATATACATGCTTTTTTATTATGGATATCTCCCCACAAATTCTAGGTAAAAGAGTTAAAGCAAACACTCCAATAAACAAATCCTCATTAAAAAACTTAACTGTAAAGCTTTATCTAAAATACATTCCAAACAAAAAATGCAAAGGCTGGAGGCTGCCCACTTCCTGGGTCTGGGTCCTCTTATTGGAGCCTGGGAGATGTGCCATGCTTTGTAATCACAGATTGCTGCCATGCCAGATCCCTGAACCGATGAAGCCATTAGGGTTCATGACCCACCCACCTTCATGACTAGAGTTTCCATGTTAACGCCCACAAGTAAATGAAGGGGCCCTTTTGCGACCTCTCATTTCTCACAGACAGTGACTGAGCAATGCACGGAAGCCTTGATTTATGAGAGGGGTTTACATCATGGAGACAAGCTTTTAATTTAGGTGGAGGCCCTGACATAGTGTAATTGTTTTTTAAATGTAGGGAATGATACAAAAAATATTAGTTGCCACAGCAAAGTGTGAGGAAGAATTCACCCTGGAAAGTCCTTCCATCCCCAGTAGAAGTTACAGTAGATGCATTGTTGACTTGATGGGTGTCAGGTCACCTTGTAAAAGTATAACTCTTCAATAGAGACAGAACAATAAGTGATTTGACTGATATTCATAACTGTTTTTCTAACCTGGTCTAATGACAAGTCGTAATAGTAAGTGATGAGGAAATCTTAAGTAGTCGTATGAGTTAGCTCACATAAAAACTTTTACTACCATAGTATGACTTTTACTCCCATAGCGTAAAATAAACTAACAATGTTACAGTATACCGCATTCCAAATGTAGTCAGATGTGGGAATACCAGAGTTGAAATTTCCCACTTCCGACAACAATACGTTCCAGTCAATCACAAGTCACAGTCACAAGTATACACCACAAGATGGCGCAATGACTCACGAAGCACATTTGTGTTTTTATGCCAATTATGGCAAAAACATAAAAGTCATAAACACAAAATTCTCACATTCTAGAATATTGCATATTCATACATTTTGTGCAGTAAAAATTCCTAAAAGCATGTATTTACATTTTACAAAACCCAGCTCCGCATTATGCTTGTTGTTCACAGCCATCTGAGAAGCTACTACTATTACTACTAGAAGTGTAAATTGGACGTTTCATCACGATATGATCTTGAATCGATTCTCTTGGCCTGCGATCCGATATTTGGAGATACTTCAAAGTCTGTCGTGAGACGATTTAATTCAGGGGCCTGTGATCGATATTCCGATATTATGTGTGTATTTTACACAAATGCAACCAAAATATATTTTAATTATTTTATTCAGCTCTCTGTATGCACAGTGCCACATCTACAACAAATAGGGTACTTAAGATGTTGAAAAAAATTATACAGATAATTAATATAAAAAATAAAGTCACACACAAGTGATCATCACTCGTTTTTAAATTTTCAGTTTAGTCCAATTAAAAATACTTATATACCCATGACTTGTTTCCAACTATCCATGGTTTTCTTGTAGTTTTCACTACAACTTCCACAGTTGTAATGAAAAATGTTGTTACAGTTAACTGGAATAAATGTTAGTAATGGTGTTGATGTGTAGATGTGTAAAGACTTATAATTGATGCTGGAGCTGAGCACGTGTTTCTCTTTCCCTCCTTAGTGCTGGTCAGATTGTCGCCGTTGTAAAGATGTTTCACATGGTTGAACTTCTCCATGGTACTTTAAAATAGCAAATTCTGATGTAAATTTCAAATGGGTCGCATGCGCAATTAATTCGGAAGCCCGAATTAATCACGCATGTGAGCCACTCTGCATTTGTCACGAGAGCTAAAATTTTAAGGAGTTTCCGCGCTCGCACGGATCCTGTCAATGGAGCTTACATTTCGCTGGATGCCGGTTGATGCGCAGAGCACAATTTGTCTTCAAAGACCCCGCGCACATCCATGTCCCACATGAAAAGGATATTTAGTGCTCATAAAGTCAAATTAATGTAATAAGGTTGCTTCATCGCCTGACAGAAATGTGTACGGATGTGGCTGGCATGAGAGTATTAAAATAAATGTTCATCTTTAAAATATATCTACACTCACCTAAAGGATTATTAGGAACACCATACTAATACTGTGTTTGACCCCCTTTCGCCTTCAGAACTGCCTTAATTCTACGTGGCAATGATTCAACAAGGTGCTGAAAGCATTCTTTAGAAATGTTGGCCCATATTGATAGGATAGCATCTTGCAGTTGATGGAGATTTGTGGGATGCACATCCAGGGCACGAAGCTCCCGTTCCACCACATCCCAAAGATGCTCTATTGGGTTGAGATCTGGTGACTGTGGGGGCCATTTTAGTACAGTGAACTCATTGTCATGTTCAAGAAACCAATTTGAAATGATTCGAGCTTTGTGACATGGTGCATTATCCTGCTGGAAGTAGCCATCAGAGGATGGGTACATGGTGGCCATAAAGGGATGGACATGGTCAGAAACAATGCTCAGGTAGGCCGTGGCATTTAAACGATGCCCAATTGGCACTAAGGGGCCTAAAGTGTGCCAAGAAAACATCCCCCACACCATTACACCACCACCACCAGCCTGCACAGTGGTAACAAGGCATGATGGATCCATGTTCTCATTCTGTTTACGCCAAATTCTGACTCTACCATCTGAATGTCTCAACAGAAATCGAGACTCATCAGAAGAGGCAACATTTTTCCAGTCTTCAACTGTCCAATATTGGTGAGCTCTTGCAAATTGTAGCCTCTTTTTCCTATTTGTAGTGGAGATGAGTGGTACCCGGTGGGGTCTTCTGCTATTGTAGCCCATCCGCCTCAAGGTTGTGCATGTTGTGGCTTCACAAATGCTTTGCTGCATACCTCGGTTGTAATGAGTGGTTATTTCAGGCCAAGATGCTCTTCTATCAGCTTGAATCAGTCGGCCCATTCTCCTCTGACCTCTAGCATCAACAAGGCATTTTCGCCCACAGGACTGCCGCATACTGGATGTTTTTCCCTTTTCACACCATTCTTTGTAAACCCTAGAAATGGTTGTGCGTGAAAATCCCAGTAACTGAGCAGATTGTGAAATACTCAGACCGGCCCGTCTGGCACCAACAACCATGCCACGCTCAAAATTGCTTAAATCACCTTTCTTTCCCATTCTGACATTCAGTTTGGAGTTCAGGAGATTGTCTTGACCAGGACCACACCCCTAAATGCATTGATGCAACTGCCATGTGATTGGTTGATTAGATAATTGCATTAATGAGAAATTGAACAGGTGTTCCTAATAATCCTTTAGGTGAGTGTATATTGATATTTAGGCATTGTATCGATAACATTGGATCGTTGGCGGTACTGCCGCTCACTATATGCATAATATGCAGTCTGCGTAGGCCACCAACTCCCTAGGGGGGCACCATCTTACCCTAGGAGGGCACCAATATGTACCAATTTGAAATTATGTTTGTTGATTTGTTGGTCTTTGTGGGATAAAGTCAAACTTTTTTGTACAAGCCAAGTCATACAACAGCTTACAATTCCGATTACAAATTATTAAGATGTAAGTATTAATTAAACTATGTTGGATATTCAACGTTTCTACTGCATCGGTTACCGTTTTTTCAACGTGGGGTATACCGATATGTTGCTGCCATTTAGTAAGACTAGAGAATAGCACCCAATGACACGATTATATTACTTTGCGTTGAACAAGACTGATGGTCATAGATGCTGCCTTGTGTGCCTGGGTAGCAATCAGACTGAGGCAGCGTTTGTGGATGGTTCATGTACTCACTGTGAGAACATGCCCATGGCAGCGTTGAGGTCGCATTCCTCAAAGTGAATGCCACTTCAGCTGCCCCCCGAGTCGCTCCTTCTTCCCACGGGATTGAGGACGACACGGCTGGCGATATAGGCTAGAGGATATATATATTTGGACCACACGCAGAGCTTTAGATGTTCTGAGCAGCACTTTGTCTGCTTCGGCGGATGGCTGAAATGGAATGCCGTTTTCAAACAGAGGTTTGATTCAACTTTGCTATAGTTAATTTTCACCACAATTACAAATACAAAAAAAATATATAATATGTCAGAAGTTTTGGGAAGAAGAAAGTTATTAGTGTTAAATCTGTTTATAAACTAAAAGGCGCTGTGCGCAGCACAAAGGAAGCCCTCAGGGCACAGCATCATAAACACAGCAGCTGCATAAACTGCCACCGGTGTCCTCTCTTCTCTAGATTCTTCAAGACTTTCTGCCCTGTCACTATACAAGAACTGTAATACTGTAATTTTCTGCATATTTCATTTTATTCTGGAAAGGAGACATTCATTCAGGTATGAGGGAACCATCTGCACATGTTTTACTGATCAAATTTCACTTGTTTTTATGTTTTAACTGTATCAAATATTAACACAATGTAGTTTGACATATACAGTGCATCTGGAAAGTATTCACAGCGCTTCACTTTTTCCACATTTTGTTATGTTACAGCCTTATTCCAAAAAGGATTACATTCATTATTTTCCTCAAAAGGCTACAAACAATACCCCATAATGACAACATGAAAGAAGTTTGTTTGAAATCTTTGCAAATTTATAAAAAATAAACAATTGAGCTCAGGTGCATCCTGTTTCCACTGATCATCCTTGAGATGTTTCTACAACTTGATTGGAGTCCACCTGTGGTAAATTCAGTTGATTGGACATGATTTGGAAAGGCACACACCTGTCTATATAAGGTTCCACAGTTAACAGTGCATGTCAGAGCACAAACCAAGCCATTAAGTCCAAGGAATTGTCTGTAGACCTCAGAGAATTAAATCGAGGCACAGATCTGGGGAAGGGTACAGACACATTTCTGCAGCATTGAAGGTCCCAATGAGCACAGTGGCCTCCATCATCCGTAAATGGAAAAAGTTTGAAGCCAGCAGGACTCTTCCTATAGCTGGCCGCCTGGCCAAACTGAGCGATCGGGGGAGAAGGGCCTTAGTCAGGGAGGTGACCAAGAACCCGATGGTCACTCTGACAGAGCTCCAGCATTTCTCTGTGGAGAGAGGAGAACCTTCCAGAAGAATAACCATCTCTGCAGCATTCCACCAATCAGGCCTGTATGGTAGAGTGGCCAGACGGAAGCCACTCCTCTGTAAAAGGCACATGACAGCCTGACTGGAGTTTGCAAAAAGGGACATGAAGGACTCTCAGGCCATGAGAACCAAAATTCTCTGATCTGATGAAACAAAGATTGAACTCATTGTCCT
Organism: Xyrauchen texanus; assembly: GCF_025860055.1. NCBI lineage: Eukaryota > Metazoa > Chordata > Actinopteri > Cypriniformes > Catostomidae > Xyrauchen > Xyrauchen texanus. Next base: position 31,524,009 of record NC_068309.1, on the reverse strand, counting down.
GAATGGCAAGCGTCATGTCTGGAGGAAACCAGGCACCAGACTTTAACCTGATTGAACATCTCTGGAGAGATCTAAAAATGGCTGTGCACTGACGCTCCCCATCCAACTTGATGGAGCTTGTGAGGTCCTGCAAAGAAGAATTGGAGAAACTGCCAAAAAATAGGTTTGCCAAGCTTGTAGCATCATACTCAAAAAGACTTGAGGCTGTAAGTGGTGCCAAAGGTGCTTCAACAAAGTATTGAGCAAAGGCTGTGAATACTTATGTACATGTGATTTAAATTTTTTTTTTTTTTTTTTCATTTTTATTTTTAATAAATTTGCAAAGATTTCAAACAAACTTCTTTCACATTGTCATTATGGGGTATTGGTTGTAGAATTGAGGAAAATAATGAATTTAATAAATTTTGGAATAAGGCTGTAACATAACAAAATGTGGAAAAAGTGAAGCACTGTGAATACTTTACGGATGTACTGTATGTTGGAATATCTTGTTTACTTGCTACTATATGTCTAAAACAAACTTTTAAATACCTTAGAAAGATACAATGCCAATTGTGTCAGTTGTTAATGGGGACTCGAGGCAAAACTGCCCCCGAAATTAATAATATCTGATATAGTTACAATTACATACATTGCGATCTTCTTTTTACAGGCTCTACACTTCTATCAATCTGCTTCACACGCACAGACAATCTGCTTCACATGCACAGAAAGGCTCTACACTTCTATCAATCTGCTTCAGTTCTGTATTGTAATCCTTTGTTAAATTCCATACCCATTTGATCCTCTTGTTCAAAATAAACTGACCTAGCGGGTAACACTCTCGTTCATGGTGCTGTACTGTGCTTCCTTGCCCTGTGCTGCTGTTTATCTGTCTGAAAATCCTCAACCAGTAGAGTAGTGCTCAAGGGATGGATGTTATGTAAATTAAGTTCCTAAACGTAAGTTCGGGAGGAGCGAATCCATCTAATCTTTCAATTAACAGCCAGAGCATATATGTCACGATGTGGGAAATCAGGAGAAGGCAGACAGAAGGTAGGATCCAAACGTGGCTTTATTGAAACAATAAATAAACAAAACACGGGAACAAAAGAAAGGTCCACAATGGGAAAACCGAGACAGAACCTTGGAAGGACACAGGGACATCAACAGGGGGAACAGGAACCATGAACGAGGGAGTAGTCACAGGGAACTCGGGCTGGAAACAGGGAGCTAACAAATACATCCATAAACGAACAACGACTGACCAAGACTGAACAAACAGACAGGGTTTAAATACATGGACATAGGAAGAAGGGAACCAATGAACAAACAGAACTCAAACAAGATAACAGGGTGATAGACAGAAACCAAAGGCAAATTAACGAGGGCAGGTGAAAACAATGAACAGAGAACACGAAAGCTAACAAAGAGACTACGGAGCTACAAAAGGGACAAAAGTGACAAACAAAGGGCAACAGAGAAACAAGACAAGGTAATAGAAGAAACTACAAAAACCAAAACAGGAAACAGGAACTAAACTAAGCTTCAACATAAAAGCACAAAACAAAAGACAACAGTGAACATGACATATAAGCAGCTGTTTACCTCTCTTTGGTCTCAGCTGTTTCCAGCATCCCTCCACCTCCCCAACTCCACATTTACCCTAGGCATTTTACACCACATAATCATCTCCTATTAATAATCACGGGGCGGAAACTTCAGAGCTCGAGTTGAAGCTGCTTCCTCGAGCCCCTCCACCATGGACAGCAAGCCAAGTTTAACCTTAATAGCTTAAAGATTATATGGGCAAACAAACTTGTGAAAAAGGTATGAGAAATCACTAAACATATTGAAACCAAATGCTACAATTTACTTAATAATAATAATAATATCTCAGTATATTAAATAACCATAATGTTAATTAAGACTTTATTATTACAACTGCTATACAATAATACATATATAGAACAACTACTTTTAGTGTTTGAATCAATCATATCTCTCACAAAACACTGTGTGAATGTTTATTATTGCCTTATATTATCCAATTGTAGGTAATAATGAGCCTGCAGCTGATTAGCAAAACTATTTCAAAACAATTACATTAGCTAGTAGGTTAGAAGAGGCCTAAAGCAGTGCACTGGGTGTACACCATAGCTACAACATAAAACTCTGCTTTTGAACTCTCGGTAGCAGATAAATCCACAAATAATCAAGCATACTTACAGGTTGTGATCCTGAAGCACCAGATTGTCCCAGAAAAGTGGGACTTGCATCATCTTTCAGGAGTAACTGTCTTGAAAATCTGGCATCTGTTGTGGTTGTACTGCTGAGGAATATTGGTAATGGAAGTATATATATAATATAATTTTTAGGGCTGTCGATTTAACGTGCTAATTCAGTGTGATTAATTAAACATGTACGCAATTAATCGCATGCCCACGGAACATAATAAGGAAGATTCCTGAGAAATGCAAGCTTGTAGTACCACCTGTTTACTCCAGATGGCAGTAAGTGAAATTTCAGCTGTATGAGCAACACGCAGTTTATAAAGTGAAGAAAACACCTCAGTAGGCAGAACAACACAAACATGCGTTACGTTCGTGCGTTCAAAACTATATAAGGGATCTCAAGATGTGTTTAAAGATTGAGTATTAAACTATATTTAACTTGACACAGTGACCTAAACATTTTATGTTTATGACGCAACACACCCGAGACGTCTAATGTAGGTGTAAATTGATGGGTCCTTAAACAAGCCCTCATAATAAATCTCCAACTGATTGACAAATTCACTTGTGAAATGGATTGCTGTGAACTGTATGCCAATGATTGACTTATGATCAATAATATTGTAGTAAACAATACATTGTATTCTAAAGCCACTTCTTGTATGGCCTTATTAATGATTAACTCTTCTGCTAGAGTAATGTAATGCATTTTAATTATCCGAATATTTATATACACATATATTTATATATACATACATACATATATATATATATATATATATATATATATATATATATATATATATATATATATATATACACTCACCTAAAGGATTATTAGGAACACCATACTAATACTGTGTTTGACCCCCTTTCGCCTTCATAACTGCCTTAATTCTACGTGGCATTGATTCAACAAGGTGCTGAAAGCATTCTTTAGAAATGTTGGCCCATATTGATAGGATAGCATCTTGCAGTTGATGGAGATTTGTGGGATGCACATCCAGGGCACGAAGCTCCCGTTCCACCACATCCCAAAGATGCTCTATTGGGTTGAGATCTGGTGACTGTGGGGGCCATTTTAGTACAGTGAACTCATTGTCATGTTCAAGAAACCAATTTGAAATGATTCGAGCTTTGTGACATGGTGCATTATCCTGCTTGAAGTAGCCATCAGAGGATGGGTACATGGTGGCCATAAAGGGATGGACATGGTCAGAAACAATGCTCAGGTAGGCCGTGGCATTTAAACGATGCCCAATTGGCACTAAGGGGCCTAAAGTGTGCCAAGAAAACATCCCCCACACCATTACACCACCACCACCAGCCTGCACAGTGGTAACAAGGCATGATGGATCCATGTTCTCATTCTGTTTACGCCAAATTCTGACTCTACCATCTGAATGTCTCAACAGAAATCGAGACTCATCAGACCAGGCAACATTTTTACAGTCTTCAACTGTCCAATATTGGTGAGCTCTTGCAAATTGTAGCCTCTTTTTCCTATTTGTAGTGGAGATGAGTGGTACCCGGTGGGGTCTTCTGCTGTTGTAGCCCATCCGCCTCAAGGTTGTGCGTGTTGTGGCTTCACAAATGCTTTGCTGCATACCTCGGTTGTAATGAGTGGTTATTTCAGGCCAAGATGCTCTTCTATCAGCTTGAATCAGTCAGCCCATTCTCCTCTGACCTCTAGCATCAACAAGGCATTTTCGCCCACAGGACTGCCGCATACTGGATGTTTTTCCCTTTTCACACCATTCTTTGTAAACCCTAGAAATGGTTGTGCGTGAAAATCCCAGTAACTGAGCAGATTGTGAAATACTCAGACCGGCCCGTCTGGCACCAACAACCATGCCACGCTCAAAATTGCTTAAATCACCTTTCTTTCCCATTCTGACATTCAGTTTGGAGTTCAGGAGACCAGGACCACATCCCTAAATGCATTGAAGCAACTGCCATGTGATTGGTTGATTAGATAATTGCATTAATGAGAAATTTAACAGGTGTTCCTAATAATCCTTTAGGTGAGTGTATATATATATATATATATATATATATATATATATGTATACATGTATGTATAAATATATGTATATTTGTGTATATAATTTTTTAATATTTAAAGATAACTATGTATAATTATATATTGATATAAATATGTATAATCATTATATATTGAGTTATTGTTATATGAGGGGCTTTCTCAGCAAATATTTGTATATGCAATTAATCGCGATTAATTAATTAATAATTTAATCGATTGACATCCCTAATAATTTTGTAACTAATGATATTGAGGCAAACAGGCCCAAGAGCAGAAGAACATTTCAAAGATTTATTAACAGTAATATTGAGCAGCCACTGGGTTGAGGAATGTAGAAAATCCTGACACCGGCTGGAGCAGTGGGAATTATATTATATATTGCAAAATTACAATTCATGTCTTTAGGAATTCAACTTTTTTTATGAGGTAAAAATGCACCTTTAATTAATTGTTTGCAACTTTTTTATGTTACAGCTGTAGCTGTGCGCCATAGCATTTTAAGCAGCTAGACATTACGATAAATATAAATTTAGATTAATTTGTGACCATTTAGATCACAAAATAACTTTGCTTCAATATTATAATAATAAATAATAAAATAATGTAATGCCATAATCATAAAATAATAATAATAAAAAAAAATAAAACTAATCAAAACTGGGCTCTGCATATCAGTTACTGGACACGTAAACAAAAATAGCTGGTAATGGTTAGTCAATCAAAGAAAGTTTCTTCAATAACCTTAAGTATCTAATAAACAGACTGCAACAGTCCTTCACAAGTGTGGTCACAATAAACCTTCTAGACCCAAACACAAACAGGGCATGCCATGTCACCCGACACCTGGTCAGTGGGTGTCCCCTTCATTAATGCGATCCTTCCTGCCCCCAGCCCAAGCAGACATTTGCCTCCGACCCCACAACATTTAATGAGAGAGAGACGCCAGGCACAGTGGGGCAAGTCAAAGTGGGAGGGACTTCCCTCCAGTTCTCCAGTCCCTACAATGGATCCTCAATAGGAGCAGACTGCCACAGGGGCTTGTCAGGAACCCTCCGCCCACAAGTTCAAATGTCAGTGCCCCTGCATGCGCCCTTAAAAAAAAAGAAAGAAAGAACTTAAGTGGTTTGTGGCCTGCAATATAAGTGATTGGCAGGCCTGCAAATTAGAAATTCCCTGCTTGTTTTGTTGAAAACAGTTTCCACTGAGATTGACAGCTATGAATTGTTAATTTGGATTCTTCTTTTAACGTTTAACATTCTTTAAAGGGTTAGTTGGTCCAAAAATTTAAATTCTGTCATCATAATGTTGTTCCAAACATGTATGACTTTCTTTCATCAGTAGAACACAATAGGGAAAATTTGGCATTCAGAAGTTTGTGCATTATATCTTCTTTTGTGTTCCACAGAAGAAAGAAAATCTTACCTGTTTTAAATAACATGTTTGGTTTAAGTATCCCTTTAACAAATTTTACGAGAAATGTCAAAAACTAGGAGAATATTGATTGGTTTGTTTTGCTGTTGCAAGGTACACTGCTTTTGTCCATCAAAGTCAGAAAAGTGGCCACTTAGCCATGACAGTATGAGAGTTGTATACTTGGGTGTATATTAAATGTGACAGTTCAGATAGTGTGTTTGCTGTGCGGTTTGGTGTGTGCGAAGGGGTAAGTGAGTGGTGACAGTGTGTCGTGTTAGCGGAGGGAGTCACTCCGGGATGGTCAGGTTGATTTCATTAAGGTGATGGGACACATGTGCCCCCTTTTTCATCTGCTCTTCAGCCCCCTGCTACTCAGAGTCTTTCAAGTCCCGCTGTCTCCCGATCTGAAGATAATTGTTCACTGTAATACTAGTCAGGAAATGAGCTGATCAACTCCAGATGGATAGACAAGGCAAAAGGGAAAGATAGAGAGGGAAAGAGAGACAGAGAGGAAGATACAGGGCAGAAGAACTGTCTCTTTTTGTTACACATGAAAAATTAACACAGATACTCTGAGAACCATTGACACCACTTAGATTTTAAAGTAATGATGCTTAGTTAATTTTCATTAAAGGAATAGTTCAACTAAAAATGAAAATTATGTAATAATTTCACATTCAAAATGGCTTTCTTCTGTGGAGCACAAGAGGAGAGGTACTTTAATGAATATCAGAATCCGTCTTTTTAATACAATTTCAGTGGATAGTGAAACAAACACACACACACAAAAAAAACATTGAACACTGTATTGTATTCCTTAAATGTTTATATTAAATATGCTACATAAAGTTATACTTATGTTGATTATCTAAATCAACTAAATATATCATTAGCATTATTTTCTTTTAATTTGTCACTTAAAATTACAATTAAAATCACAGTTTAAATTCCTCTGTGCAAAAGCTTTTTCTGTTCACCAGTTTAAAAAACTGTAAAGGAATATTGTACATCCTTTATTCCGTAGGTTGTATTGTGTAACTTGCAATTAATAGCTGGTTAACGTAGTTATTTCCCATTCTAAAATGCCTTTCATTTCTATTTCTATTACTAAAGCCATTTGTCATTTTGGTGCCTTATTACAGTTAATTAAGCTGTCCAAAAACGTTTTGTTGTTACAATTTAGAAGAGCATTTAAAGTGGTTCCTCTCACAAACAACAGTAATGCACACACATGTCTGCATAATCTCTGTATATTATATTCATATATATAAATACATAACACACACACACACACACACACACACACACACACACACACACACACACACACACACACACACAGTATATATAAATATACAGCTCTGGACGAAATTAAGAGACCACTTCAAAATTATCAATTTCTCTGGATTTACAATTTATTGGTCATTTTGTATAGAGCATTTATTTGCAGAAAATGACAACTGGTCAAAATAACAAAAAAGATGCAGTGTTTTCAGACATTGAATAATGCAAAGAAAACAAGTTCATATTCACTTTTAAACAGCACAATACTAATGTTTTAACTTGGGAAGAGTTCAGAAACCAATATTTGGTGGAATAACCCTGATTTTCAATCACAGCTTTCATGCGTCTTGGCGTGCTCATTACCAGTCTTCCACATTGCTGTTGGGTGACTTTATGCCACTCCTGGCACAAAAATTCAAGCAGCTCAGCTTTGTTTGATGGCTTGTGGTCATCCATCTTCCTCTTGATCACATTCCAGAGGTTATCAATGGGGTTCAGGTCTGGAGATTGGGCTTGCCATGACAGGGTCTTGATCCGGTGGTGCTCCATCCTCACCTTGATTGACCTGTATGTGTGGCATGGAGCATTGTCCTGCTGGAAAAAACAATGCACACACACACGCACGCATGCACACACCTTGTCAGCAGGGTTCTCTCTCCCTCTCTGGGGTTTTGGGCAGCCTTTTATCTCCCTGCCTCTCTCTGTGACCATAGAAATCACAATTAACAGCAATACATCTCAGGTGAAAATGCTTACTGCTTCGTCTCTCCCCATACAAACGCTCGGCCATGCCCTCGCCCCCACATATATATATATATATATATATATATATATATATATATATATATATATATATATATATATATATATATATATATATATATACACATACTTTACTTATGCATAACTAATATAATTTGTGCTATGGACATCAAAGATATCTCTAATTGTCCGTCTTGTTGCTTGGCAATCTACCTAATAATATTTGGCTGGCAGACAACAAAAAATTAAATAAACAGTCAAGCACTCTAGCCTATCTCTCAAGTATATTCTTTTGACATGAACCGTTGGGCTGCACATGGACCATCCGTGCAAACACGATCATATTTACGTCACACAGATTGTGCATAAAACGTTATGGCAAGCAGAAAACCAAATTACTCCTGTATATTTTGCCCTTTACTTTAAAAGAGTGACACAAGATATATTTGAAGGTGAGCTTGTTTAATTTGGGCCAGTAAGCAACCATTTAGCAACAGCACAGAACACCCTAGCGACTACATCCCAAAGCCAGAGGAACCACACAAAAGCACCCTATAGCATCATGCATTATTTGCATGGGCAAGCACCACTCACACTTCAGAATATGTCAAATCAGGTTATTACTTGTATAAAAAAACTGAAATCAGCCAAGAATTATCAGATTTATTCAACGAAGAAACAACAATGTAGCGCACATTGGAATCCACATCATTGGAAGTTCCCAAATGCATCATGGCACTCTCTAAATGTGTCCGTATCTTGCAGGATTATGGAATAAAGCATGGAAATTAGAGTATACACGGTACTATTAATGTGACAAACAAGTGTACAAAGCAAACGTTAAATTGTCTGCAAAAGACCTACAAAATTATAAATATAGTCTTGTTTTGCTTTCCCAATTCAAGAGAAAATGAGTCTCATGTTCTCAGTTTCAGAAGTGCCAACACAAAACTCACAGTGGCTGGAACAAACAATAAATAATCAAATAGATTGATATATAGCGATTGATAGAATGAGAGAAGAGAAAACTGCAGAGAGACACTAAGTCTAGACCTCCTATTTGGGGCCACTCCCTGTTTGCTTTGTGTAGCGCCATGTCTGTGCAGGTAATTACCCTTGATCACAGCATCCGGGGAGGGAGACGGGAACAAAAGGGGTGGGTCCGGAGTCAGCGTAAGAGTTCTCTTTGGTGCTGCTATGATAATGTCAAAAAGGAAATTGCCAATAAATTTAATGACGTCACTTCATTTTAATGAGGCATGCTGTCTTTTTGATGCCTGCCGTGATAAAGACTCCACTTACTCTAGCTGCTGGCATGTTGATGCTTATCCAAATCGAAGCTATCTTAAAACAGCTACACGGCATGTCGTGCAGAGATAGCAGTAGGAGCACTTCAGGCCAGTCCCGCTTTATCATATGGAAAACACCTTTGCAAATCGGTTTAAATTATATAGATGTGGATGATATGGAAGGGTGTAATAAGAGAGACTGGTAAGGCAAAAAGTGTTTTTTAGGTAGCTTGTAATTGTGGTGGCTATTCTTCTCATAGTTTGATGTGGTTGACTCATAATACTAATGGATTGTTGGTACCGGAGTTAGTATTGCTCTTAATCATACTTAAGCGTGACAACAATTACTGCAACAGGGTTGGGTTATGAAGAGTGCAATGCCCATAGAATAGCAGGATTTTTTAGGCCAGCTTTCTTTACAGTACAGTGCAGATAAGTTTACAATTAGCATAATACAGTATACTGTATTTTATTGTGAAGCAATTCGTTGAGAGGGAAATGAGGAAATGGAAAATGTAGGGTTGTAACTCAAAGGTAGGACGTTTAATTAAACAAACTAAAAAATGGCTTTGCAGAATAGCACTCATTAGATTAACATCACAGCTCTATTCAGTCTGTCTCTCTTGTAACTCTCTCCCCCTTTTGTTGCTGGCATGGTCCCTTTTGTACTGCTCTCTCAAAGCTTACTGCAATTGGAAACAGGTGTTAGTCATTATCTGGCTCAGGTGTATGCACCCTTACCGATTTCTCTCCGGACGAACGCTTGACCATGCTCCCGCCACCACAATTATGTTTTTAAGATAAATATTTTTTTTAGTTAAAACCATGTTACTACCATAGTCTGCAATGTTACCATAGCGTTTCAAGTCAGTATCATTATCCACAAATGCAATGCATATTGGTAAAGTTGGGCTTGTCTAGACTAAGGAGAATCAGATGCATTTCAAGCAATAAATGGACAATAAGCTCAGCCTACACACATTTAGGGCTAACAGATATTTAACAAATAAATAGGCTAAATAATTAGAACCTTTTATTGCACATAACCATGGTAGTTATGTTGCACATAACATTATCCATAATAACAGGACCATTATAAACTGAAATAGCATGCAAATGTGCTGCTGTGCTGACCATCTAGTTACCCTAAGCAAGCACAGTGCCAGCACAGCACATTTTGAGCATGATAAAACCTTCTCCAATCATTGGTAAAAATAATTCAAAATCATTAAAGCACTGCCGCTAAAAGAAAGTTAAAGTAAATCAACTCTCTAAAAAACACATGCAAATGAGACCAAATTTTGCACTATGCAATTAAAAAAGTCTGTGATTAGCCATTAGCTGGTAAATGTTTACATTTCACTCCAAAGACGAGATCTGCACAATCCATTTGCCTTTGGATAAAGTCTCTTTTAATATCCTTCCTGTTCTTTACGGTCATTTGTTGACTGTAAAAGCAAAAGAACAAAAAACAAACATTTAATTCTAATCACAAACAGCATGGATGAAGTAAAGAGGCCGTCCAAGTCCTCTCTTGTGAATATGCAGTAAATAGTATAAATTAGTTAGAGACTATCTGCACTGCACTTCATGGTGTAAAAAGCTAATTAATGTTAGATGCTATTTGTACTCCTAATTACATACTAACATACATGTGTTTTTTGTGTTTATTTCGAGTCCAACAGACATCCTGCACCAACCCCTACCCCTAAACCCTAACCCTAACCTTACCATATAAAAATTAACCATGGTTTTACTACAGCAACTGTAGGATCACCATAGTATTTTGTAGTACAATCACAGTAAACCACAAAATTAAACATGGTTACTATATTAACACCATATTACTGTAGTACCACCGTGGTTAACTGCAATAAAACTGTCCAAAAACATTGTAACTACAATATTTTTATTTATTATAATTAGTATTGAAATATTAAGATTGGAGACAGGATGGGAAAAAGTGTGACTCGAACCAAGATCTTGACACACTACACTATTGCAGCAACTCTTGGGGGTTTGACTTTAATTTCTGTATTTCCACCAGAATTTTGAAGTGCAAATAGACCCGCTGTGTGGCAAGTGCTATTTCATCTAGTGCAAATAGTCACTCCATATAAATGATGCATTAAACAAGTAACATGTAACAAAATATCATTATATATGCAATATAAAATCATATTTATTGATGGAAGACATGGATTTGTTGATTTTTAAACAAATGAAATCTAAATTGTATAATGTATATTTTGTAATATACCTAGTAAGAAGGTCCCCTGTATAATTAACATCATGAGCTGGGAGAGAATTATTTTTCTTATGTAAGCTAAATGGAATCGAAACTCTATACCATAATGCCATACTACCAGTAGCTGCCAACTGTACAAACATGTTGGGTTGTTAAAATATCAACATTTCCAGACAGTTTATGTGCCATGGCAGCTGCTAGCCCGGCAAGACTCCATAGGCTGGACGACTTTCATACACAGAAGCCGAAGGATTGGCAAGGTTGATGTATGGATGATCTCAGGACCTCAAAATTTCCCATTAGATGTCCAGAGAAAAATGAAGCAGCCTAAGAGGCACCGCTGCACATTGGCCTTTTAAAAAGCAATCATCAAGGATGGGACAGTTTCTCCACTGCATGTATAACAACCTTGATTGTAAGTCACAGTGGGCCTGGAATCTTATCTGTTTGGAAGCAAGGCCTCAACCTGGCCGCCGGCAAACGCCTTAGAGTTCGAAGCTGCAGTAGGTGAGAGCTTTAGGGCTTGGGCATAAACTCATGCATTACTTAATCAGGTGAACAGAGAAAGCAGAGGAGAGAGCAAGAGGGAGAACCTTGTGCGGAGTGTCCATACATACGTCACCAAGCACAGCAGGCAATCCTATTCCTCTAGCACGACATCCACGTTGTGAAATTCTAGACTATTCATGCCTTTTTTGTGAGTATCCTCGCCTACAATGAATCGTGTTCAAGGAGACACTTCCTGAATTACATCCTTACACTGAAACGAGGTTTAATTTCTCCCATTTGAGTTGCAATGCGAGTCAATAGAACAACATTGGCTGAGACAAAATTGTCCACTTGAAATTAAGATAATCTGTGTGGATGGTACTAAGTGAACAATTGTTAGGAGCAAGATTTGCCAATAAATTGCTGTGATTCTAAATGGATTAAGACCATAATGACCACCTTGGTGTGTACCAATTGTGTCAGCTACTGATGCAGCGTCGAAGTAAACTACCAAAGGAAACTATTTGAAAACGCAGTTACATATTTTAGATCTTTAGTAGTAACAGTCAGCTCAGCAATGCTGTTTTTGTCAGAGGTAACTCAGTTTTTTTATGGGCATGAATGATCCCCTAGGGTGGATTGCAACACTAAAAAACTCAAGCAAAGCTGTCAACAATAACAACTTCTTTTCTTAAAAAAAAAAAAAAAAAACTGAATCCTGCACAAACCCCCTCATTTGATGGTGCAGTTTTGTCACCATGTGTTTAGCAGATTAACCTTGATGGTGCCCTGGGCACTGCTCTCTCAATGACTGTTTGCTGGAACAGAGGAATGATGTTTCGCAATGAGTGGCGCCACAGTGGATCTTCATGAGTATTAGAGGGCTGAACGTTTGGCGTGGAGCCCTACAATTTTCCTATCTCTCAGGTACGTTTAAGTCCCAGCACAGTTTGACCCTTGCTTTGCACTTACTAACACGAAAATCTAAATTTGTGACCACAGTGAAATTTGTTCACTGTGACATGCAGAAGAATGTTAAAATTGGTTTAAAGAAGGTTTTGCCCCTCCATTAATGCAAGAGTTAAGATCATCAACTTGGTGCAGTGCAAAGGTCTGTTATAAACTTGGAAACAGGTGTGTTGATTACAGCTATTGCACAGGCATTAGGATCAGTGCTCCTATGCTCTTCATAAATAATACAAAGACGAACATCCAACAGACGATCATAACCTTTGTTCAGGTCAGAATCCTAATTCATTTCTTGGTGCAAACCAAATTAAGTGACTTCAGCCAACATGATCACGTGATAAGTCGACATGTTGCCACAAAATGTCCCAGTACCCAGACATTAACCACATTCTGTTAATGACAAGCATCATCTCTCATTAGACCTTGTCGCATCAATTCAAATGTGTTTTCCTGTGGCGGGTAGCAGATGCAGCCTTAGGAACACGTGTTCTAATCCCATGGAAACCAGGAATTAATTGTGTTCATATTGACAATTGTGAGTGTGATTCGGAGATTACAAGATTACATTTTTACTGCATTTATGGTTAGATGTAGGGTTGGGTGTATTATTATTAAAATATGCATTCCTCTTCACTATATTATCTAATTTACAACTAAAATCACCTTGCATTGGCATTACACCTGGGAAATGGAATTTTGCTTGGCCATTAGGGGAAGTGAAAGTTTTGTTAGCACAGACTGAAAATATTTTGACATAATATTGCTGAGTTCACAAAGACATCAGTATGGTTTAGCATAGGCCTGCATCTGTAAAGCTACTCCAAGTAATATTATTTACTCAAAAACATACATTTGCCAATATTACATTATTTTTAAGTGTATGCAATCCGTTCAAAATGAGGTGCACAGACAAATCTATTAAATAATTTCAATTAAATTGTGAAATTCAACGGAATCTGGATAGCCCTAGAGGGGTGAATGAAGGTGGTCGCACAGCGGACATGCCTGGCGTATGATTCGAAACCATTAACACTGAGTGCAACTCATACTGTATAGTTTTCCATTACATTATATTATATTCGACCCAAATTGTCAAGTGACATACATCACTGACTACAGCCTATGCTAGAATATATATTGTGTACAGGCAATTTTAAAGAAACAGCATAATAAACTTTTAAGTTTGCACCACTGCATAGTTTTTTCATACACCAACCTGCAAACTCAATGTTACTTTGCTCATTCTTGAAAAAGTACATAAAGATTTTAAGGTAACTTTTGCATGTAAGGTGGTTAGATTCACCGTTTTAGACTGCCACTTCTATTCACAGCACCGACATGGTCTATGTGCAATACACGTGCCTTATCTCTATCTGCACTGCGGCTTGGTGCTTCTCGTCTGGCGTGCGACCGCCTTAAGTTTTACACCTTTCAACAAGGGTTTAAACTTCTGTTTACAAATAAGAACAGGGATGTATGGAGGTGGGATTTGCATAGTGAGAATGCCCAATAATTAGGGTTGTTCTGGTTGTGTTAATAGGGGTAAACCAAGGAGGTCTAAAATGTCCAATTTCATCCCCATTCATTTTAATGCTGGTTGCTTGACTGGTGCATACAGCCCAAGAGGTACCAAACCTAGATGGTACCATTTTGTTTCATGGGGGCTCAATCCCAGAGACAATTTGTTTGAGCCAACCACATGAACAGCAAATGCCACATGACTGATCATATTATATTATAAGTCCTTGTAGGGAAAAAACATACAGTAAGTCTTTGTTAATGGCCTTCCAAAATTATTGGTCACTGGTAAAACATCTTCAATAATATCATAAAATATAACATATTTTTTAGCACATGAAGGTGCAATTAAAGCATCTACCAGCTGGGGCTTACTGCCAAAAACAACCACCCAAACTTTGATCCCGAGTACTAAATATCATTTGCATGTTAAGAGGAGTAATCCTGGTAATTAGGAGGAGGTGTTGCCTTCTTCTCTTAGCATGCTTCAACACATTAGCCCTGTAATGAGTGAGAAAGAAAAATTACTGCTGCTTAATTTGAGGTTGACAAGCATATTAAAAAGTTGGCATGGATGTTTGAGTGGATCCATTACAATGCAGTGCAGCAGAATAAGTTAAAATGCAATTCACAGATGAAACTAGAAAAAAAAGTTCTTCGAGACAAACTTTAAGTTGGCTTGTGAAAGTTTGGACCAGAAAGTTTGAAGAAGTTTAAAATAGTTTGAAGTTTAAATTAGTTTAAAGTAGTTTAAAGTTTAAAGTAGTTTATAGTTTAAACTAGTTTAAAGTTTAAAGTTTAAAGTAGTTTGTAGTTTAAAGTAGTTTAAAGTTTAACTTAGTTGCTAGATAGATAGATAGATAGATAGATAGATAGAAACTCAGATAGATACATAGATAGATAGACACGTTTTTAGCATGTTTTAGCACTTTGCTAGGCGAAGCTAGCATGTGTTAGCATGATGCTAGCACGTTTTTAGAATCTTTTAGCAGCTTAGCTGATGCTAGAGCTTGCATGATTTAGCATGTGTTATCATGATGCTAGCACGTTTTTAGCATTTTTAGCACTTCGCTAGGCGATGCTAGCATGTGTTAGCATGATGCTAGCACGTTTTTAGCATTTTTTAGCACTTTGCTAGGCGATTCTAGCATGTGTTAGCATGATGCTAGCACGTTTTTAGCATGTTTTAGCACTTCACTAGGCGATGCTAGCATGTGTTAGCATGATGCTAGCACGTTTTTAGCATGTTTTAGCACTTCGCTAGGCGATGCTAGCATGTGTTAGCATGATGCTAGCACGTTTTTAGCATATTTTAGCACTTTGTTAGGCGATGCTAGCATGTGTTAGCATGATGTTAACATGTTTTTAGCATGTTTTAGCGCTTCGCTAGGCAATGCTAGCATGTGTTAGCATGATGCTAGCACGTTTTTAGCATGTTTTAGCACTTCGCAAGGCGATGCTAGCATGTGTTAGCATGATGCTAGCACGTTTTTAGCATGTTTTAGCACTTCGCTAGGCGATGCTAGCGTGTGTTAGCATGATGCTAGCACGTTTTTAGCATTTTTTGCACTTCGCTAGGCGATGCTAGCACGTTTTGAGCATGTTTTAGCACTTAGCTAGGCGATGCTAACATGTGTTAACATGATGCTAGCACCTTTTAGCACTTCGCTAGGCGATTTTAGCATGATAGCATATTTTTAGCTTGTTTTAGCACTTCACTAGTCAATGCTAGCATGTGTTAACATGATGCTAGCACGTTTTTAGCATGTTTTAGCGTGTGGCTATGAAGATTTTAGGTCATTACTTTTTGGCTGCTTGATAAAATAAATCCTCTGAGGGAGAGAGAGAGGGAGAGATGCAGGGCTGACAGGCCCTTTTTGTCTGTGTGTGTGAAAATGTCAGTTGGGATTTAAATTTCTGAACATTCCGCAATGTTAAGTCAATGGGAGTTTTTTCCGAGTTTGATCGTCATTTTTAGGAAAACCTTAAGTCCTATCAGTTAGAAAAGATATAGCACACTATTCAGGATTAGTCTGAAGGTCTGTGCCGAGTTTGGTGCCTGTAGCTTAAAAGCTCTAGGAGGAGTTAGATACCGAAATTTCACCGCTAAGAAGAATAAGAAGAAGAACTAGATGGGTACATTTCCTGAAGAAAATGTGAGTGGTGCTTGCCGTGGCAAAACTCGGCAAACAGCGTGTCGTAACTCGAAAAGAACAAAAATCGCGGTCGTACATAAATCAACCCGGAAGTCTGTACGATTTTCTGGGGCAGAAATATGTGATTTGTTACTCGGTTGCTAGGGTAAGCCTGTGTGGTTGCTATGCAGTTACCAAGGTGATACAATACGCGGCTCCTTTCCACCCCGAGCGAAACAAGTCAACCTGGAAGTCTCTACGTTTTTGTGATGCAGAGATATGCGATTTGTTACTCGGTTGCTAGGGTAACCCCATCTGGTTGCTAGGCAGTTACCATAGTGATACTAATGAAGTGTCCTTGCCATCCTGATTGAAATAAGTCAACCTGGAAGTCTCTACGTTTTTGTGATGCAGAGATATGTGATTTGTTACTCAGTTGCTAGGGTAACCCCATCTGGTTGCTAGGCAGTTACCATAGTGATACTAATGAAGTCTCCTTGCCATCCTGATTGAAATAAGTCAACCCGGAAGTCTCTACATGTTTGTGATGCAGAGATATGTGATTTGTTACTCGGTTGCTAGGGTAACCCCATCTGGTTGCTAGGAAGTTACCATAGTGATACTAATGAAGTGTCCTTGCCATCCTGATTGAAATAAATCAACCCAGAAGTCTGTACTATTTTCTGGTGCAGAGATATTTGATTTTTTACTCGGTTGCTAGGGTAACCCCATCTGGTTGCTAGGCAGTTACCATAGTGATTCTAATCAAGTCTCCTTGCCATCCTGAGTGAAATAAGTCAACCCGGAAGTCTCTACGTTTTTGTGATGCAGAGATATGTGATTTGTTACTCGGTTGCTAGGGTAACCCCATCTGGTTGTTAGGCAGTTACCATAGTGATACTAATGAAGTCTCCTTGCCATCCTGATTGAAATAAGTCAACCCGGAAGTCTCTACGTTTTTGTGTTGCAGAGATATGTGATTTGTTACTCGGTTGCTAGGGTAACCCCATCTGGTTGCTAGGCAGTTACCATAGTGATACTAATCAAGTCTCCTTGCCATCCTGATTGAAATAAGTCAACCCGGAAGTCTCTACGTTTTTCTGATGCAGAGATATGTGATTTGTTACTTGGTTGCTAGGGTAACCCCATATGGTTGCTATGCAGTTACCAAGGTAATACAATACATGGCTCCTTTCCATCCTGATTGAAATAAGTCAACCCGGAAGTCTCTACGTTTTTGTGATGCAGAGATATGTGATTTGTTACTCGGTTGCTAGGGTAACCCCATCTGGTTGCTAGGCAGTTACCATAGTGATACTAATCAAGTCTCCTTGCCATCCTGATTGAAATAAGTCAACCCGGAAGTCTCTCTGATTTTCTGGTGCAGAGATATGTGATTTGTTACTCTGTTGCTAGGGTAACCCCATCTGGTTGCTAGGCAGTTACCATAGTGATACTAATCAAGTCTCCTTGCCATCCTGATTGAAATAAATCAACCCAGAAGTCTCTCTGATTTTCTGGTGCAGAGATATAGTTACTGCTAAACGGTTGCTAGGGTACTCTGTTTAGTTGCTAGGGAGTGGCTTGGCAGCTGCCAATCATGAATCTCCAAAGGCTGCTTGTCAGTATGAATGATATAAACCAACTCCCATGCCTCTGTGACATTCAGAATGGAAGATATCCTTCTATGGATTTTGGTTGCTAAGGTGCTCGACAATGGTTGCTAGGGAGGGGCTAGGAAGTGTTGAGGTGATTCATGATTGGCTGTTTGCTGTCCCGAGTCAAACGAGACCACCCTTGTGTTTCTATGACACTTCTATCCAGAGATATCCCTTTGATCTGTTTCAATAGAAGTCTATGGGACTTGTTGCTAAGGTGCTCTAAATGGTTGCTAGGGCATGGCTTGAGAGCTTCACAATGATTCTGAGAGACTGATTGGTCGTCTGAGTAAAATGAGCCCGTCCCCTCGTCTCTATGACACTGTGATCCAGAGCTATGTTCAATACAAAATCCCTATGCCATTTCATTTCATTGGCCGTCCTACACCATTATAAGTCAATTGGGGCATTTTTGGGCAGCTCCTGCCCCCCAGGGGTGCAACTTTTACCCCATATTGAGGTATGCCCTTACAGAGCCTGCCAGCCTCTTCAAATGTGGCAAATCACACGTTTCTGTGAAATCCTCGATCGGAGCTGTGACGCGTCGAAGTTTGTCGCAATGTTAAGTCTATGGAATTTTTCGGCCGCTTTTTTGCCCCTGGGGCAAATACCATACCCCCGATCGCTTATAAAAGTCATAGCACACGTGTCATCAATAGGCCGTTCGATTTGACACCTCATTCGTGGGTCTACGCCAAACGGTGCGGGAAGAGTTAGGTGCCGAAGTTTTGTATGGAGATATAAAAATAAAAATAAAAATAAGTATGTGAGATTACAATAGTGATGCTTTGCAAGCACCACTAACTAGATAGGTACATTTCCTGAAGAAAATGTGAGTGGTGCTTGCCGTGGCAAAACTCGTCAAACAGCATGTTGTAACTTGAAAAGAACAAAAATTATGGTCATAAATAAATCAACCCAGAAGTCTACGATTTTCTGGTGCAGAAATATGTGATTTGTTACTCGGTTGCTAGGGTAAGCCCATGTGGTTGCTATGCAGTTACCAAGGTAATACAATACATGGCTCCTTTCCATCCTGTCTGAAATAAGTCAACCCGGAAGTCTCTCTGATTTTCTGGTGCAGAGATATGTGATTTGTTACTTGGTTTCTAGGGTAACCCCATGTGGTTGCTAGGCAGTTACCATAGTGATACTTATCAAGTCTCCTTGCCATCCTGATTGAAATAAACTAACCCAGAAGTCTCTACGTTTTTCTGATGCAGAGATATGTGATTTGTTACTCGGTTGCTAGGGTAACCCCATCTGGTTGCTATGAAGTTACCAAGGTAATACAATACATGGCTGCATTCCATCCTGAGTGAAATAAGTCAACCCGGAAGTCTGTACTATTTTCTGGTGCAGAGTTATGTGATTTGTTACTCGGTTGCTAGGGTAACCCCATGTGGTTGCTAGGCAGTTACCATAGTGATACTTATGAAGTCTCCTTGCCATCTGGATTGAAATGAATCAACCCAGAAGTCTGTATGATTTTCTGGTGCAGAGATATGTGATTTGTTACATGGTTGCTAGGGTTACCCCATGTGGTTGCTAGGCAGTTACCATAGTGATACTTATCAAGTGTCCTTGCCATCCTGATTGAAATAAATCAACCCAGAAGTCTCTACGGTTTTCTGATGCAGAGATATGTGATTTGTTACTCTGTTGCTAGGGTAACCCCATGTGGTTGCTAGGCAGTTACCATAGTAATACTAATCAAGTCTCCTTGCCATCCTGATTGAAATAAACCAACCCAGAAGTCTCTACGTTTTTCTGATGCAGAGATATGTGATTTGTTACTCTGTTGCTAGGGTAACCCCATGTGGTTGCTAGGCAGTCACCATAGTGATACTAATCAAGTCTCCTTGCCATCCTGATTGAAATAAACCAACCCAGAAGTCTCTACGTTTTTCTGATGCAGAGATATGTGATTTGTTACTCGGTTGCTAGGTTAACCCCATGTGGTTGCTAGGCAGTTACCATAGTGATACTTATCAAGTCTCCTTGCCATCCTGATTGAAATAAATGAACCCAGAAGTCTCTCTGATTTTCTGGTGCAGAGATATAGTTATTGCTAAACGGTTGCTAGGGTACTCTGTTTAGTTGCTAGGGAGTGGCTTGACAGCTGCCAATCATGAAACTCCAAAGGCTGCTTGTCAGTATGAATGATATAAACCAACTCCCATGCCTCTGTGACATTCAGAATGGAAGATATCCCTCTATGGATTTTGGTTGTTAAGGTGCTCGACAATGGTTGCTAGGGAGGGGCTAGGAAATGTTGAGGTGATTCATGATTGGCTGTTTGCTGCCCCGAGTCAAACGAGATCACCCTTGTGTTTCTATGACACTTCTATCCGGAGATATCCCTTTGATATCTTTCATTAGAAGTCTATGGGAGTTGTTGCTAAGGTGCTTTAAATTGTTGCTAGGGCGTGGCTTGATAGCTTCACAATGATCTCGAGAGACTGATTGGTCGTCTGAGTAAAATGAGCCCGCCCCCTTGTCTCTATGACACTGTGATCCAGAGCTATGTTCAATACAAAATCCCTATGCAATGAGGGAGAGAGAGAGGGAGAGATGCAGGGCTGACAGGCCCTTTTTGTCTGTGTGTGTTCCCAAATTAATGACTCTAATGAGCCGGTTCTTTTGACTCTACAGTGTGAAACATACAGTGTGACCAGTGTACTCTGATTCCCAAATGAATGACTCTAATGATCCAGTTCTTTTGAATCTACAGTGTGAAACATACAGTGTGACCAGTGCAGTCTGATTCCCAAATGAATGACTCTAATGAGCCAGTTCTTTTGAATCTACAGTGTGAAACATACAGTGTGACCAGTGTAGTCTGATTCCCAAATGAATGACTCTAATGAGCCAGTTCTACAGTGTAGTGTTAAAAAAGTTTAACTTAGTTGCTAGATAGATAGATAGATAGATAGATAGATAGATAGATAGATAGATAGATAGATAGATAGATAGATAGATAGATAGATAGATATTGACCCTCAGATAGATGCTAGCATGTTTTTAGCATGTTTTAGCGTGTGGCTAGGAAGATTTTAGGTCATTACTTTTTGGCTGCTTGATAAAAGAAATCCTCTGAGGGAGAGAGAGAGGGAGAGATGCAGGGCTGACAGGCCCTTTTGTGTGTGTGTGTGTGTGTGTGTGTGTGTGTGAAAATGTCAGTTGGAATTTGAATTTCTGAACATTCCGCAATGTTAAGTCAATGGGAGTTTTTTCTGAGTTTGATCATCATTTTTAGGAAAACCGTAAGTCCGATCAATTAGAAAAGATATAGCACACTATTCGGGATTAGTCTGAAGGTCTGTGCCAAGTTTGGTGCCTGTAGCTTAAAAGCTCTAGGAGGAGTTAGTCTTGGTAATTTTAGTCTCAGAATAATAATAATAACTAGAAAAAAAAGTTTGTCGAGACAAACTTTAAGTTGGCTTGTGAAAGTTTGGACCAGAAAGTTTGAAGAAGTTTAAAGTAGTTTGAAGTTTAAATTAGTTTAAAGTAGTTTATAGTTTAAATTAGTTTGTAGTTTAAATTAGTTTAAATTAGTTTAAAGTAGTTTATAGTTTAAAGTAGTTTATAGTTTAAATTAGTTTAGTTTAAATTAGTTTAAAGTAGTTTATAGTTTAAAGTAGTTTAAAGTTTAACTTAGTTGCTAGATAGATAGATAGATAGATAGATAGATAGACAGACACTCAGATAGATAGAGAGATAGATATTTACCCTCAGATAGATAGATAGATAGACAGACACTCAGATAGATAGAGAGATAGATAGATAGATATTTACCCTCAGATAGATAGATAGATCGATAGATAGATAGACATTGACCCTAAGATAGATAGATAGACAACAGACAGACAGAGAGACCGATAGATAGATAGATAGATAGATATTGACCCTCAGATAGATAGATAGATGATTGATTGATTGATTGATTGATTGATTGATCCTTGCTACCCTGAGTCCCATGAACAAAGCCAGAAGTCTTTATGTTGTTCTGTTGCAGAGATATGTGATTTGTTACTCGGTTGCTAGGGTAACCCCATATGGTTGCTAGGCAGTTACCATAGTGATACTTATCAAGTCTTCTTGCCATCCTGATTGAAATAAATCAACCCAGAAGTCTCTACGATTTTCTGTTGCAGAGATATGTGATTTGTTACTCGGTTGCTAGGGTATCCCCATCTGGTTGTTAGGCAGTCACCATAGTGATACTTATCAAGTGTTCTTGACATCCTGATTGAAATAAACCAACCCAGAAGTCTCTACGATTTTCTGGTCCAGAGATATGTGATTTGTTACTCGGTTGCTAGGGTAACCCAATGTGGTTGCTAGACAGTTACCATAGTGATACTTATCAAGTCTCATTGACATCCTGATTGAAATAAATCAACCCAGAAGTCTCTATGATTTTCTGGTGCAGAAATATTTGATTTGTTACTTTCGGTTGCTAGGGTAACCCCATCTGGTTGCTAGGCAGTTGCCTTAGTGATACTAATGAAGTGTCCTTGCCATCCTGATTGAAATAAGTCAATCCGGATGTCTCTACGCTTTTCTGATGCAGAGATATGTGATTTGTTACTCGGTTGCTAAGGTAACCCCATGTGGTTGCTAGGCAGTTACCATAGTGATACTTATCAAGTCTCCTTGCCATCCTGATTGAAATAAATCAACCCAGAAGTCTCTCTGATTTTCTGGTGCAGAGATATGTGATTTGTTACTCGGTTGCTAGGGTAACCCCATCTGGTTGTTAGGCAGTCACCATAGTGATACTTATCAAGTCTTCTTGACATCCTGATTGAAATAAACCAACCCAGAAGTCTCTACGATTTTCTGGGTCAGAGATATGTGATTTGTTACTCGGTTGCTAGGGTAACCCAATGTGGTTGCTAGGCAGTTACCATAGTGATACTTGTCAAGTCTCCTTGACATCCTGATTGAAATAAATCAACCCAGAAGTCTCTACGATTATCTGGTGCAGAGATATGTGATTTGTTACTCGGTTGCTAGGGTAACCCCATCTGGTTGCTAGGCAGTTACCATAGTGATACTAATGAAGTCTCCTTGCCATCCTGATTGAAATAAGTCAATCCGGAAGTCTCTACGTTTTTCTGATGCAGAGATATGTGATTTGTTACTCGGTTGCTAAGGTAACCCCATGTGGTTGCTAGGCAGTTACCATAGTGATACTTATCAAGTCTCCTTGCCATCCTGATTGAAATAAATCAACCCAGAAGTCTCTCTGATTTTCTGGTGCAGAGATATGTGATTTGTTACTCGGTTGCTAGGGTAACCCCATGTGGTTGCTAGGCAGTTACCATAGTGATACTTATCAAGTCTCCTTGCCATCCTGATTGAAATAAATGAACCCAGAAGTCTCTCTGATTTTCTGATGCAGAGATATAGTTATTGCTAAGCGGTTGCTAGGGTACTCTGTTTAGTTGCTAGGGAGTGGCTTGACAGCTGCCAATCATGAAACTCCAAAGGCTGCTTGTCAGTATGAATGATATAAACCAACTCCCATGCCTCTGTGACATTCAGAATGGAAGATATCCCTCTATGGATTTTGGTTGTTAAGGTGCTCGACAATGGTTGCTAGGGAGGGGCTAGGAAGTGTTGAAGTGATGCATGATTGGCTGTTTGCTGTCCCGAGTCAAACGAGACCACCCTTGTGTTTCTATGACACTTCTATCCGGAGATATCCCTTTGATCTCTTTCAATAGAAGTCTATGGGACTTGTTGCTAAGGTGCTCTTAATGGTTGCTAGGGCGTGGCTTGATAGCTTCACAATGATCCAGAGAGACTGATTGGTTGTCTGAGTAAAATGAGCCCACCCCTTGTCTCTATGACACTGTGATCCAGAGCTATGTTCAATACAAATCCCTATGCCTTTTCATTTCATGGGCTGTCCTACACCATTATAAGTCAATTGGGGCATTTTGGGCAGCTCCTGCCCCCAGGGGTGCAACTTTTACCCCATATTGAGGTATGCTCTTACAGAGCCTGCCAGCCTCTTCAAATGTGGCAAATCACTGCGTTTCTACTGAAATCCTCAGCTTGGAGCTGTGGACGTCAAAGTTTGTCTCAATGTTAAGTCTATGGGATTTTTCGGCGCTTTTTGCCCCTGGGGCAAATACCGTACCCGATCAGCTTATAAAAGTCATAGCACATGTGTCCTCAATAGGCGTTCGATTTGACACCTCATTAGGTGGGTCTCACTAAGCGGTCTTGGGACGAGTTAGGTGCCAAGTTTTGTTAAGAGATATAAAAATAAAAATAAAAATAAAAAGTATAATAATAAGTATGTGAGATTACAATAGTGATGCTTTGCAAGCACCACTAATAATAATAATAATAAGTTTAAATAGGATTTCAGTAAGTTGGCTCTCACAAGCCAACTTAATAATAATAACTAGAAAAAGTTCGTCGAGACAAACTTTAAGTTGGCTTGTGAAAGTTTGGACCAGAAAGTTTGAAGAAGTTTAAAGTAGTTTGAAGTTTAAAGTAGTTTGAAGTTTAAAGTAGTTTGTAGTTTAAATTAGTTTAAAGTTTAAAGTAGTTTGTAGTTTAAACGAGTTTAAAGTAGTTTGAAGTTTAAAGTAGTTTATAGTTTAAACGAGTTTAAAGTTTAAATTAGTTTGTAGTTTAAATTAGTTTAAAGTTTAAAGTAGTTTGTAGTTTAAAGTAGTTTAAAGTTTAACTTAGTTGCTAGATAGACAGATAGATAGATAGACACTCAGATAGATAGTTAGATAGAGAGATAGATAGATAGATATTTACCCTCAGATAGATAGATAGATATAGATAGATAGATATTTACCCTCAGATAGATAGATAAATAGATAGAGAGAGAGATAGATATTTACCCTCAGATAGATAGATAGATATATATTGACCCTCAGATAGATAGATAGATAGATAGACAGACAGATAGATGCTAACACGTTTTAGAATTTTTAGCACTCAGCTAGAGCGATGCTTAGCACGTTTTAGCATTTTTTAGCACTTAGCTAGGCGATGCTTAGCATGTGTTAGCATGATGCTAACACGTTTTTAGCATGCTTTAGCACTGGCTGGGCGATGCTAGCATGTGTTAGCATGATGCTAGCACATTTTTAGCATGATTTAGCGCTCGGCTAGGCGATGCTAGCATGTGTTAGCATGATGCTTGACGCGTTTTTGCATTTTTAGCACTTTGCTAGGCGATGCTAGCATGTGTTAGCATGATGCTAGCGCGTTTTAGCATTTTTAGCGCCGGCTAGGCGATGCTAGCATGTGTTAGCATGATGCTAGCAAGTTTTAGCATTTTTAACACTTCGCTAGGCGATGCTAGCATGTGTTAGCATGATGCTTAGCTGCGTTTTAGCATTTTTTAGCGCCGCTAGGCGATGCTTAGCATGTGTTAGCATGATGCTAGCGACGTTTTAGCATGTTTTAACACTTCGCTAGGCGATGCTAACATGTGTTAGCATGATGCTATTACGCTTTTAGCATGTTTTAGCACTTTGCTAGGCGATGCTAGCATGTGTTAGCATGATGCTATTACGCGTTTTACCATGTTTTAGCGCTCGGCTAGGCGATGCTAGCATGTGTTAGCATGATGCTATGCGCGTTTTAGCATGTTTTAGCGCCTGCTAGGCGATGTTAGCATGTGTTAGCATGATGCTAGCGCGTTTTAGCATGATTTTAGCGCCTGCTAGGCGATCTTAGCATGTGTTAGCATGATGCTAGCAGGTTTTTAGCATGTTTTAGCGCCGGCTAGGCGATGTTAGCATGTGTTAGCATGATACTAGCACGTTTTTAGCATTTTTAGCGCTCGCTAGGCGATGCTAGCACGTTTTAGCATGTTTTAGCGCTCGCTAGGCGATGCTTAGCACGTTTTAGCATGTTTTAGCGCTCGGCTAGGCGATTTTAGCATGATGCTAGCACATTTTTAGCTTGTTTTAGCACTTCGGCTAGTCAATGCTAGCATGTGTTAGCATGATGCTATGACGTTTTAGCATGTTTTAGCGTGTGGCTATGAAGATTTTAGGTCATTACTTTTTGGCTGGTTGATAAAAGAAATCCTCTGAGGGAGAGAGAGAGGGAGAGATGCAGGGCTGACAGGCCCTTTTTGTCTGTGTGTGTGAAAATGTCAGTTGGAATTTGAATTTCTGAACATTCCGCAATATTAAGTCAATGGGAGTTTTTTCCGAGTTTGATCGTCATTTTTAGGAGAACCGTAAGTCCGATCAGTTAGAAAAGATATAGCACACTATTCGGGATTAGTCTGAAGGTCTGTGCCGAGTTTGGTGCCTGTAGCTTAAAAGCTCTAGGAGGAGTAGCGTATAGAAATTTCTGAGTAAGAAGAATAATAATAACTAGAAAAAAAGTTAGCTGAGACAAACTTTAAGTTGGCTTGTGAAAGTTTGGACCAGAAAGTTTGAAGAAGTTTAAAGTAGTTTGAAGTTTAAATTAGTTTAAATTAGTTTAAAGTTTAAAGTAGTTTATAGTTTAAATTAGTTTGTAGTTTAAATTAGTTTGAAGTATAAATTAGTTTGTAGTTTAAATTAGTTTGAAGTTTAAATTAGTTTAAAGTAGTTTATAGTTTAACCCTTTAAGACCTAAGGGCATTTTTACAATTCATTTTCCGTCTGGTTTTATTTACTAAAAAAGCTTGTAAAACATCAACCCTGTTGTGCACAGACAATTGACACACCTCTTTTTTTCAAGACAAATTGGACTTTCAGCATATTTGTGTTGCATTGATGTCACCTGAATGTAAAATAAGTTATGGGACCATAAAGACAAATGAAAAAATAAAACGGAAATTGAATCACTCAAATATTTATTGAAATCACACACAAATAAATAAAAGCTAAGCAAATTTCCTCTGGAAAACAGTTTGTTCATGTCTTTGGAGTCCTGGAGCACAGGAATAAACATCGTAACTTCTACAGAACCAAAACTATTTACATTTTTCCAAAAAAAGTCCAGGCGTTTTTTGCCTCACGCGCGTCTCTCTCTCTCTCTCTCTCTCTCTCTCTCTCTCTCTCTCTCTCTCTCTCTCCTCAAAACTGCTTTGCCGTGCGTCTCTCTCTCTCTCCTCAAAACTACTTTGCCGCGAGTCTCTTTCTCTCTCTCCTCAAAACTACTTTGCCGCGAGTCTCTTTCTCTCTCTCCTCAAAACTACTTTGCCGTGCGTTTCTCTCTCCACAATATCAGAGCTTGGTTCATGCGTAATGACGCACACCAACGTGGAAGACGGATCAGCCTGTCATTGGTCAACAACCTCACGCAAAGCATCATGTGATATCCAAAATGGCAGCTAGCATCGAGCTAGCGGCAAAAATGATGGAGAATTGATAAATTATGGACATCAAGTGGATAAATCTTGGATGTAAGTGTTTGGATTTATTGCTGAAAAACTCCGAAAAGAGGCACAAGTTCCGGGCTGGATAGAAAACCTTCTGTAAAGGCTACAAAGACACCAAAGACACCCCCGTGATGGCTAGCTCGTTAGCTTTCTGCTGGAAAAAACGGTAAGAAAATAGATAAAACTTTCATCAAATTATATAAATATTTATCAGAGGTGCCGTGTGACGTCGTGGACGATACCGTCGGGCTCTGAGGGTTAAATTAGTTTAGTTTAAATTTGTTTAAAGTAGTTTAAAGTTTAACTTAGTTGCTAGATAGATAGATAGATAGATAGATAGATAGATAGATAGATAGATAGATAGATAGATAGATAGATAGATAGATAGATAGACAGACACTCAGATAGAGAGATAGATAGATATTTACCCTCAGATAGATAGATAGATAGATCGATAGATAGATAGACATTGACCCTCAGATAGATAGATAGATAGATAGATAGATAGATAGATATTGACCCTCAGATAGATAGATAGATAGATGGATGGATTGATTGATGGATGGATTGATCCTTGCTACCCTGAGTCCCAAGAACAAAGCCAGAAGTCTTTATGTTGTTCAGTTGCAGAGATATGTGATTTGTTACTCGGTTGCTAGGGTAACCCCATATGGTTGCTAGGCAGTTACCATAGTGATACTTATCAAGTCTTCTTGCCATCCTGATTGAAATAAATCAACCCAGAAGTCTCTACGATTTTCTGTTGCAGAGATATGTGATTTGTTACTCGGTTGCTAGGGTAACCCCATCTGGTTGTTAGGCAGTCACCATAGTGATACTTATCAAGTGTTCTTGACATCCTGATTGAAATGAACCAACCCAGAAGTCTCTACGATTTTCTGGTCCAGAGATATGTGAATTGTTACTCGGTTGCTAGGGTAACCCAATATGGTTGCTAGACCGTTACCATAGTGATACATATCAAGTCTCATTGACATCCTGATTGAAATAAATCAACCCAGAAGTCTCTATGATTTTCTGGTGCAGAGATATTTGATTTGTTACTCGGTTGCTAGGGTAACCCCATCTGGTTGCTAGGCAGTTACCTTAGTGATACTAATGAAGTGTCCTTGCCATCCTGATTGAAATAAGTCAATCCGGAAGTCTCTACGTTTTCTGATGCAGAGATATGTGATTTGTTACTCGGTTGCTAAGGTAACCCCATGTGGTTGCTAGGCAGTTACCATAGTGATACTTATCAAGTCTCCTTGCCATCCTGATTGAAATAAATCAACCCAGAAGTCTCTCTGATTTTCTGGTGCAGAGATATGTGATTTGTTACTCGGTTGCTAGGCTAACCCCATCTGGTTGTTAGGCAGTCACCATAGTGATACTTATCAAGTCTTCTTGACATCCTGATTGAAATAAACCAACCCAGAAGTCTCTACGATTTTCTGGTCCAGAGATATGTGATTTGTTACTCGGTTGCTAGGGTAACCCAATGTGGTTGCTAGGCAGTTACCATAGTGATATTTATCAAGTCTCCTTGACATCCTGATTGAAATAAATCAACCCAGAAGTCTCTACGATTATCTGGTGCAGAGATATGTGATTTGTTACTTGGTTGCTAGGGTAACCACATCTGGTTGCTAGGCAGTTACCATAGTGATACTAATGAAGTCTCTTTGCCATCCTGATTGAAATAAGTCAATCCGGAAGTCTCTACGTTTTTCTGATGCAGAGATATGTGATTTGTTACTCGGTTGCTAAGGTAACCCCATGTGGTTGCTAGGCAGTTACCATAGTGATACTTATCAAGTCTCCTTGCCATCCTGATTGAAATAAATCAACCCAGAAGTCTCTCTGATTTTCTGGTGCAGAGATATGTGATTTGTTACTCGGTTGCTAGGGTAACCCCATGTGGTTGCTAGGCAGTTACCATAGTGATACTTATCAAGTCTCCTTGCCATCCTGCTTGAAATAAATGAACCCAGAAGTCTCTCTGATTTTCTGGTGCAGAGATATAGTTATTGCTAAGCGGTTGCTAGGGTACTCTGTTTAGTTGCTAGGGAGTGGCTTGACAGCTGCCAATTATGAAACTCCAAAGGCTGCTTGTCAGTATGAATGATATAAACCAACTCCCATGCCTCTGTGACATTCAGAATGGAAGATATCCCTCTATGGATTTTGGTTGTTAAGGTGCTCGACAATGGTTGCTAGGGAGGGGCTAGGAAGTGTTGAGGTGATTCATGATTGGCTGTTTGCTGCCCCGAGTCAAACGAGACCACCCTTGTGTTTCTATGACACTTCTATCCGGAGATATCCCTTTGATATCTTTCATTAGAAGTCTATGGGAGTTGTTGCTAAGGTGCTTTAAATTGTTGCTAGGGCGTGGCTTGATAGCTTCACAATGATCCCGAGAGACTGATTGGTCGTCTGAGTAAAATGAGCCCGCCCCTTGTCTCTATGACACTGTGATCCAGAGCTATGTTCAATACAAAATCCCTATGCAATGAGGGAGAGAGAGAGGGAGAGATGCAGGGCTGACAGGCCCTTTTTGTCTGTGTGTGTTCCCAAATTAATGACTCTAATGAGCCGGTTCTTTTGACTCTACAGTGTGAAACATACAGTGTGACCAGTGTAGTCTGATTCCCAAATGAATGACTCTAATGATCCAGTTCTTTTGAATCTACAGTGTGAAACATACAGTGTGACCAGTGTAGTCTGATTCCCAAATGAATGACTCTAATGATCCAGTTCTTTTGAATCTACAGTGTGAAACATACAGTGTGACCAGTGTAGTCTGATTCCCAAATTAATGACTCTAATGAGCCAGTTCTTTTGAATCTACAATGTGAAACATACAGTGTGACCAGTGTAGTCTGATTCCCAAATTAATGACTCTAATGATCCAGTTCTTTTGAATCTACAATGTGAAACATACAGTGTGACCAGTGTAGTCTGATTCCCAAATTAATGACTCTAATGAGCCAGTTCTTTTGAATCTACAATGTGAAACATACAGTGTGACCAGTTTAGTCTGATTCCCAAATGAATGACTCTAATGAGCCAGTTCTACAGTGTAGTGTTAAAAAGTTTAACTTAGTTGCTAGATAGATAGATAGATAGATAGATAGATAGATATTTACCCTTAGATATATAGAGAGATAGATATAGATAGATAGAGAGAGAGAGATAGATATTTACCCTCAGATAGATAGATAGATAGATAGATAGATAGATAGATAGATAGATAGATAGATAGATAGATAGATAGATAGATAGATATTTAGATAGATAGATAGATATTGACCCTCAGATAGATGCTAGCACGTTTTTAGCATGTTTTAGTGTGTGGCTAGGAAGATTTTAGGTCATTACTTTTTGGCTGCTTGATAAAAGAAATCCTCTGAGGGAGAGAGAGAGGGAGAGATGCAGGGCTGACAGGCCCTTTTTGTCTGTGTGTGTGAAAATGTCAGTTGGAATTTGAATTTCTGAACATTCCGCAATGTTAAGTCAATGGGAGTTTTTTCCGAGTTTGATCATCATTTTTAGGAAAACCGTAAGTCCGATCAGTTAGAAAAGATATAGCACACTATTCGGGATTAGTCTGAAGGTCTGTGCCGAGTTTGGTGCCTGTAGCTTAAAAGCTCTAGGAGGAGTTAGTCTTGGTAATTTTAGTCTCAGAAGAATAATAATAACTAGAAAAAAAAGTTCGATCGAGACAAACTTTAAGTTGGCTTGTGAAAGTTTGGACCAGAAAGTTTGAAGAAGTTTAAAGTAGTTTGAAGTTTAAATTAGTTTAAATTAGTTTAAAGTTTAAAGTAGTTTATAGTTTAAATTAGTTTGTAGTTTAAATTAGTTTGAAGTATAAATTAGTTTGTAGTTTAAATTAGTTTGAAGTTTAAATTAGTTTAAATTAGTTTAAAGTAGTTTATAGTTTAAATTAGTTTAGTTTAAATTTGTTTAAAGTAGTTTAAAGTTTAACTTAGTTGCTAGATAGATAGATAGATAGATAGATAGATAGATAGATAGATAGATAGATAGACAGACACTCAGATAGAGAGATAGATAGATATTTACCCTCAGATAGATAGATAGATAGATCGATAGA
Source organism: Xyrauchen texanus (assembly GCF_025860055.1). Classification (NCBI taxonomy): domain Eukaryota; kingdom Metazoa; phylum Chordata; class Actinopteri; order Cypriniformes; family Catostomidae; genus Xyrauchen; species Xyrauchen texanus. The sequence continues at coordinate 31,492,506 of NC_068309.1, read as the reverse complement.
TAGATAGACATTGACCCTCAGATAGATAGATAGATAGATAGATAGATAGATATTGACCCTCAGATAGATAGATAGATAGATGGATGGATTGATTGATGGATGGATTGATCCTTGCTACCCTGAGTCCCAAGAACAAAGCCAGAAGTCTTTATGTTGTTCAGTTGCAGAGATATGTGATTTGTTACTCGGTTGCTAGGGTAACCCCATATGGTTGCTAGGCAGTTACCATAGTGATACTTATCAAGTCTTCTTGCCATCCTGATTGAAATAAATCAACCCAGAAGTCTCTACGATTTTCTGTTGCAGAGATATGTGATTTGTTACTCGGTTGCTAGGGTAACCCCATCTGGTTGTTAGGCAGTCACCATAGTGATACTTATCAAGTGTTCTTGACATCCTGATTGAAATGAACCAACCCAGAAGTCTCTACGATTTTCTGGTCCAGAGATATGTGATTTGTTACTCGGTTGCTAGGGTAACCCAATATGGTTGCTAGACCGTTACCATAGTGATACATATCAAGTCTCATTGACATCCTGATTGAAATAAATCAACCCAGAAGTCTCTATGATTTTCTGGTGCAGAGATATTTGATTTGTTACTCGGTTGCTAGGGTAACCCCATCTGGTTGCTAGGCAGTTACCTTAGTGATACTAATGAAGTGTCCTTGCCATCCTGATTGAAATAAGTCAATCCGGAAGTCTCTACGTTTTTCTGATGCAGAGATATGTGATTTGTTACTCGGTTGCTAAGGTAACCCCATGTGGTTGCTAGGCAGTTACCATAGTGATACTTATCAAGTCTCCTTGCCATCCTGATTGAAATAAATCAACCCAGAAGTCTCTCTGATTTTCTGGTGCAGAGATATGTGATTTGTTACTCGGTTGCTAGGCTAACCCCATCTGGTTGTTAGGCAGTCACCATAGTGATACTTATCAAGTCTTCTTGACATCCTGATTGAAATAAACCAACCCAGAAGTCTCTACGATTTTCTGGTCCAGAGATATGTGATTTGTTACTCGGTTGCTAGGGTAACCCAATGTGGTTGCTAGGCAGTTACCATAGTGATACTTATCAAGTCTCCTTGCCATCCTGATTGAAATAAATCAACCCAGAAATCTCTCTGATTTTCTGGTGCAGAGATATGTGATTTGTTACTCGGTTGCTAGGGTAACCCCATCTGGTTGTTAGGCAGTCACCATAGTGATACTTATCAAGTCTTCTTGACATCCTGATTGAAATAAACCAACCCAGAAGTCTCTACGATTTTCTGGTCCAGAGATATGTGATTTGTTACTCGGTTGCTAGGGTAACCCAATGTGGTTGCTAGGCAGTTACCATAGTGATACTTATCAAGTCTCCTTGACATCCTGATTGAAATAAATCAACCCAGAAGTCTCTACGATTATCTGGTGCAGAGATATGTGATTTGTTACTTGGTTGCTAGGGTAACCACATCTGGTTGCTAGGCAGTTACCATAGTGATACTAATGAAGTCTCTTTGCCATCCTGATTGAAATAAGTCAATCCGGAAGTCTCTACGTTTTTCTGATGCAGAGATATGTGATTTGTTACTCGGTTGCTAAGGTAACCCCATGTGGTTGCTAGGCAGTTACCATAGTGATACTTATCAAGTCTCCTTGCCATCCTGATTGAAATAAATCAACCCAGAAGTCTCTCTGATTTTCTGGTGCAGAGATATGTGATTTGTTACTCGGTTGCTAGGGTAACCCCATGTGGTTGCTAGGCAGTTACCATAGTGATACTTATCAAGTCTCCTTGCCATCCTGCTTGAAATAAATGAACCCAGAAGTCTCTCTGATTTTCTGGTGCAGAGATATAGTTATTGCTAAACGGTTGCTAGGGTACTCTGTTTAGTTGCTAGGGAGTGGCTTGACAGCTGCCAATTATGAAACTCCAAAGGCTGCTTGTCAGTATGAATGATATAAACCAACTCCCATGCCTCTGTGACATTCAGAATGGAAGATATCCCTCTATGGATTTTGGTTGTTAAGGTGCTCGACAATGGTTGCTAGGGAGGGGCTAGGAAGTGTTGAGGTGATTCATGATTGGCTGTTTGCTGCCCCGAGTCAAACGAGACCACCCTTGTGTTTCTATGACACTTCTATCCGGAGATATCCCTTTGATATCTTTCATTAGAAGTCTATGGGAGTTGTTGCTAAGGTGCTTTAAATTGTTGCTAGGGCGTGGCTTGATAGCTTCACAATGATCCCGAGAGACTGATTGGTCGTCTGAGTAAAATGAGCCCGCCCCTTGTCTCTATGACACTGTGATCCAGAGCTATGTTCAATACAAAATCCCTATGCAATGAGGGAGAGAGAGAGGAGAGATGCAGGGCTGACAGGCCCTTTTTGTCTGTGTGTGTTCCCAAATTAATGACTCTAATGAGCCGGTTCTTTTGACTCTACAGTGTGAAACATACAGTGTGACCAGTGTAGTCTGATTCCCAAATGAATGACTCTAATGATCCAGTTCTTTTGAATCTACAGTGTGAAACATACAGTGTGACCAGTGTAGTCTGATTCCCAAATTAATGACTCTAATGAGCCAGTTCTTTTGAATCTACAATGTGAAACATACAGTGTGACCAGTTTAGTCTGATTCCCAAATGAATGACTCTAATGAGCCAGTTCTTTTGAATCTACAATGTGAAACATACAGTGTGACCAGTGTAGTCTGATTCCCAAATTAATGACTCTAATGAGCCAGTTCTTTTGAATCTACAGTGTGAAACATACAGTGTGACCAGTTTAGTCTGATTCCCAAATGAATGACTCTAATGAGCCAGTTCTACAGTGTAGATAGTTAGATAGATAGATAGATAGATAGATAGATAGATAGATAGATAGATAGATAGATAGATAGATAGATAGATAGATATTTACCCTTAGATATATAGAGAGATAGATATAGATAGATAGAGAGAGAGAGATAGATATTTACCCTCAGATAGATAGATAGATAGATATTTAGATATTTAGATAGATAGATAGATATTGACCCTCAGATAGATGCTAGCACGTTTTTAGCATGTTTTAGTGTGTGGCTAGGAAGATTTTAGGTCATTACTTTTTGGCTGCTTGATAAAAGAAATCCTCTGAGGGAGAGAGAGAGGGAGAGATGCAGGGCTGACAGGCCCTTTTTGTCTGTGTGTGTGAAAATGTCAGTTGGAATTTGAATTTCTGAACATTCCGCAATGTTAAGTCAATGGGAGTTTTTTCCGAGTTTGATCATCATTTTTAGGAAAACCGTAAGTCCGATCAGTTAGAAAAGATATAGCACACTATTCGGGATTAGTCTGAAGGTCTGTGCCGAGTTTGGTGCCTGTAGCTTAAAAGCTCTAGGAGGAGTTAGTCTTGGTAATTTTAGTCTCAGAAGAATAATAATAATAACTAGATAGGTACATTTCCTGAAGAAAATGTGAGTGGTGCTTGCCGTGGCAAAACTCGTCAAACAGCATGTTGTAACTGGAAAAGAACAAAAATTATGGTCATAAATAAATCAGCCCAGAAGTCTGTACGATTTTCTGGTGCAGAAATATGTGATTTTTTACTCGGTTGCTAGGGTAAGCCCATGTGGTTGCTATGCAGTTACCAAGGTAATACAATACATGGCTCCTTTCCATCCTGAGTGAAATAAGTCAACCCGGAAGTCTGTAGTGTTTTCTGGTGCAGAGATATGTGATTTGTTACTCGGTTGCTAGGGTAACCCCATCTGGTTGCTAGGCAGTTACCATATTGATACTAATGAAGTGTCCTTGCCATCCTGGTTGAAATAAATCAACCCAGAAGTCTGTACTGTTTTCTGGTGCCGAGATATGTGATTTGTTTCTCGGTTGCTAGGGTAACCCCATCTGGTTGCTAGGCAGTTACCATAGTGATAGTAATCAAGTGTCCTTGCGATGCTGAGTGAAATAAATCAACCCGGAAGTCTGTACTCTTTTCTGGTGCCGAGATATGTGATTTGTTTCTCGGTTGCTAGGGTAACCCCATCTGGTTGCTAGGCAGTTACCATAGTGATAGTAATCAAGTGTCCTTGCGATCCTGAGTGAAATAAATCAACCCGGAAGTCAGTACTATTTTGTGGTGCAGAGATATGTGATTTGTTACTCGGTTGCTAGGGTAACCCCATCTGGTTGCTAGGCAGTTACCATAGTGATAGTAATCAAGTGTCCTTGCGATGCTGAGTGAAATAAATCAACCCGGAAGTCTGTACTCTTTTCTGGTGCCGAGATATGTGATTTGTTTCTCGGTTGCTAGGGTAACCCCATCTGGTTGCTAGGCAGTTACCATAGTGATAGTAATCAAGTGTCCTTGCCATCCTGATTGAAATAAATCAACCCGGAAGTCTGTACTCTTTTCTGGTGCCGAGATATGTGATTTGTTTCTCGGTTGCTAGGGTAACCCCATCTGGTTGCTAGGCAGTTAACATAGTGATAGTAATCAAGTGTCCTTGCCATCCTGATTGAAATAAATCAACCCGGAAGTCTGTACTCTTTTCTGGTGCCGAGATATGTGATTTGTTTCTCGGTTGCTAGGGTAACCCCATCTGGTTGCTAGGCAGTTACCATAGTGATAGTAATCAAGTGTCCTTGCCATCCTGATTGAAATAAATCAACCCGGAAGTCTGTACTCTTTTCTGGTGCCGAGATATGTGATTTGTTTCTCGGTTGCTAGGGTAACCCCATCTGGTTGCTAGGCAGTTAACATAGTGATACTTATCAAGTCTCCTTGCCATCCTGATTGAAATAAGTCAACCCGGAAGTCTCTATGTTTTTGTGATGCAGAGATATGTGATTTGTTACTCGGTTGCTAGGGTAAGCCCATCTGGTTGCTAGGCAGATACCATAGTGATACTAATCAAGTGTCCTTGCCATCCTGATTGAAATAAGTCAACCCGGAAGTCTCTACGTTTTTCTGATGCAGAGATATGTGATTTGTTACTCGGTTGCTAGGGTAAGCTCATCTGGTTGCTAGGCAGTTACCATAGTGATACTAATGAAGTGTCCTTGCCATCCTGATTGAAATAAGTCAACCCGGAAGTCTCTATGTTTTTGTGATGCAGAGATATGTGATTTGTTACTCGGTTGCTAGGGTAAGCCCATCTGGTTGCTAGGCAGTTACCATAGTGATACTAATGAAGTGTCCTTTCCATCCTGATTGAAATAAGTCAACCCGGAAGTCTCTACGTTTTTCTGATGCAGAGATATGTGATTTGTTACTCGGTTGCTAGGGTAACCCCATCTGGTTGCTAGGCAGTTACCATAGTGATACTAATCAAGTCTCCTTGCCATCCTGATTGAAATAAATCAACCCAGAAGTCTCTCTGATTTTGTGGTGCAGAGATATAGTTACTGCTAAACGGTTGCTAGGGTACTCTGTTTAGTTGCTAGGGAGTGGCTTGGCAGCTGCCAATCATGAATCTCCAAAGGCTGCTTGTCAGTATGAATGATATAAACCAACTCCCATGCCTCTGTGACATTCAGAATGGAAGATATCCCTCTATGGATTTTGGTTGTTAAGGTGCTCGACAATGGTTGCTAGGGAGGGGCTAGGAAGTGTTGATTTGATGCATGATTGGCTGTTTGCTGTCCCGAGTCAAACGAGACCACCCTTGTGTTTCTATGACACTTCTATCCGGAGATATCCCTTTGATCTGTTTCAATAGAAGTCTATGGGACTTGTTGCTAAGGTGCTCTTAATGGTTGCTAGGGCGTGGCTTGATAGCTTCACAATGATCCTGAGAGACTGATTGGTCGTCTGAGTAAAATGAGCCCACCCCCTGGTCTCTATGACACTGTGATCCAGAGCTATGTTCAATACAAATCCCTATGCCTTTTCATTTCATGGGCCGTCCTACACCATTATAAGTCAATTGGGGCATTTTTGGGCAGCTCCTGCCCCCAGGGGTGCAACTTTTACCCCATATTGAGGTATGCTCTTACAGAGCCTGCCAGCCTCTTCAAATGTGGCAAATCACACGTTTCTGTGAAATCCTCGCTCGGAGCTGTGACGCCTCAAAGTTTGTCACAATGTTAAGTCTATGGGATTTTTCGGCCGCTTTTTTGCCCCTGGGGCAAATACCGTACCCCGATCAGCTTATAAAAGTCATAGCACACGTGTCCTCAATAGGCCGTTCGATTTGACACCTCATTTGTGGGTCTACGCCAAACGGTGCGGGACGAGTTAGGTGCCGAAGTTTTGTACGGAGATAGAATAATAATAAAAAGAAGAAAAATAAAAATAAGTATGTGAGATTACAATAGTGATGCTTTGCAAGCACCACTAATAATAATAAGTTTAAATAGGATTTCAGTAAGTTGGCTCTCACAAGCCAACTTAACTAGAAAAAAAAGTTCCTCGAGACAAACTTTAAGTTGGCTTGTGAAAGTTTGGACCAGAAAGTTTGACGAAGTTTAAAGTAGTTTGAATTTTACATTTGTTTATAGTTTAAATTAGTTTAAAGTAGTTTATAGTTTAAATTAGTTTAGTTTAAATTAGTTTAAAGTTTAACTTAGTTGCTAGATAGATAGATAGATAGATAGACAGACAGACAGACACTCAGATAGATAGAGAGATAGATAGATAGATATTTACCCTCAGATAGATAGATAGATAGATAGACAACATACAGACAGAGAGACAGATAGATAGATAGATAGATATTGACCCTCGGATGGATGGATGGATGGATGGATGGATGGATGGATGGATGGATGGATGGATGGATGGATTGATTGATTGATCCTTGCTACCCTGAGTCCCATGAACAAAGCCAGAAGTCTTTATGTTGTTCTGTTGCAGAGATATGTGATTTGTTACTCGGTTGCTAGGGTAACCCCATATGGTTGCTAGGTAGTTACCATAGTGATACTTATCAAGTCTTCTTGCCATCCTGATTGAAATAAATCAACCCAGATGTCTCTACGATTTTCTGTTGCAGAGATATGTGATTTGTTACTCGGTTGCTAGGGTAACCCCATCTGGTTGTTAGGCAGTCACCATAGTGATACTTATCAAGTGTTCTTGACATCCTGATTGAATATAAACCAACCCAGAAGTCTCTACGATTTTCTGGTCCAGAGATATGTGATTTGATACTCGGTTGCTAGGGTAACCCAACGTGGTTGCTAGGCAGTTACCATAGTGATACTTATCAAGTCTCCTTGACATCCTGATTGAAATAAATCAACCCAGAAGTCTCTACGATTATCTGGTGCAGAGATATGTGATTTGTTACTTGGTTGCTAGGGTAACCACATCTGGTTGCTAGGCAGTTACCATAGTGATACTAATGAAGTCTCTTTGCCATCCTGATTGAAATAATTCAATCCGGAAGTCTCTACGTTTTTCTGATGCAGAGATATGTGATTTGTTACTCGGTTGCTAAGGTAACCCCATGTGGTTGCTAGGCAGTTACCATAGTGATACTTATCAAGTCTCCTTGCCATCCTGATTGAAATAAATCAACCCAGAAGTCTCTCTGATTTTCTGGTGCAGAGATATGTGATTTGTTACTCGGTTGCTAGGGTAACCCCATGTGGTTTCTAGGCAGTTACCATAGTGATACTTATCAAGTCTCCTTGCCATCCTGATTGAAATAAATGAACCCAGAAGTCTCTCTGATTTTCTGGTGCAGAGATATAGTTATTGCTAAACGGTTGCTAGGGTACTCTGTTTAGTTGCTAGGGAGTGGCTTGACAGCTGCCAATCATGAAACTCCAAAGGCTGCTTGTCAGTATGAATGATATAAACCAACTCCCATGCCTCTGTGACATTCAGAATGGAAGATATCCCTCTATGGATTTTGGTTGTTAAGGTGCTCGACAATGGTTGCTAGGGAGGGGCTAGGAAGTGTTGAGGTGATTCATGATTGGCTGTTTGCTGCCCCGAGTCAAACGAGACCACCCTTGTGTTTCTATGACACTTCTATCCGGAGATATCCCTTTGATATCTTTCATTAGAAGTCTATGGGAGTTGTTGCTAAGGTGCTTTAAATTGTTGCTAGGGCGTGGCTTGATAGCTTCACAATGATCCCGAGAGACTGATTGGTCGTCTGAGTAAAATGAGCCCGCCCCCTTGTCTCTATGACACTGTGATCCAGAGCTATGTTCAATACAAAATCCCTATGCAATGAGGGAGAGAGAGAGGGAGAGATGCAGGGCTGACAGGCCCTTTTTGTCTGTGTGTGTTCCCAAATTAATGACTGTAATGAGCCGGTTCTTTTGACTCTACAGTGTGAAACATACAGTGTGACCAGTGTAGTCTGATTCCCAAATGAATGACTCTAATGAGCCAGTTCTTTTGAATCTACAATGTGAAACATACAGTGTGACCAGTGTAGTCTGATTCCCAAATGAATGACTCTAATGAGCCAGTTCTTTTGAATCTACAGTGTGAAACATACAGTGTGACCAGTGTAGTCTGATTCCCAAATGAATGACTCTAATGAGCCAGTTCTACAGTGTAGTGTTAAAAAAGTTTAACTTAGTTGCTAGATAGATAGATAGATAGATAGATAGATAGATAGATAGATAGATAGATAGATAGATAGATATTTACCCTTAGATATATAGAGAGATAGATATAGATAGATAGAGAGAGAGAGATAGATATTTACCCTCAGATAGATAGATAGATAGATAGATAGATAGATATTGACCCTCAGATAGATGCTAGCACGTTTTTAGCATGTTTTAGCGTGTGGCTAGGAAGATTTTAGGTCATTACTTTTTGGCTGCTTGATAAAAGAAATCCTCTGAGGGAGAGAGAGAGGGAGAGATGCAGGGCTGACAGGCCCTTTTTGTCTGTGTGTGTGAAAATGTCAGTTGGAATTTGAATTTCTGAACATTCCGCAATGTTAAGTCAATGGGAGTTTTTTCCGAGTTTGATCATCATTTTTAGGAAAACCGTAAGTCCGATCAGTTAGAAAAGATATAGCACACTATTCGGGATTAGTCTGAAGGTCTGTGCCGAGTTTGGTGCCTGTAGCTTAAAAGCTCTAGGAGGAGTTAGTCTTGGTAATTTTAGTCTCAGAAGAATAATAATAATAATAATAATAATAATAAGTTTAAATAGGATTTCAGTAAGTTGGCTCTCACAAGCCAACTTAATAATAATAATAATAAGTTTAAATAGGATTTCAGTAAGTTGGCTCTCACAAGCCAACTTAATAATAATAAGTTTAAATAGGATTTCAGTAAGTTGGCTTTCACAAGCCAACTTAACTAGAAAAGTTCGACGAGACAAACTTTAAGTTGGCTTGTGAAAGTTTGGACCAGAAAGTTTGAAGTTTAAAGTAGTTTGAAGTTTAAAGTAGTTTGAAGTTTAAAGTAGTTTGAAGTTTAAATTAGTTTATAGTTTAAATTAGTTTAAAGTTTAAATTAGTTTAAAGTTTAAATTAGTCTAAAGTTTAAATTAGTTTGAATTTTAAAGTAGTTTGAAGATTAAATTAGTTCAAAGTTTAAAGTAGTCTAAAGTTTAAATTAGTTTGAATTTTAAAGTAGTTTATTGTTTAAAGTAGTTTGAAGTTTAAAGTAGTTTATAGTTTAAATGAGTTTAAAGTTTAAATAAGTTTAAAGTTTAAAGTAGTTTGTAGTTTAAAGTAGTTAAAAGTTTAACTTAGTTGATAGATAGATAGATAGATAGATAGATAGATAGATAGATAGATAGATAGATAGATAGATAGATAGATAGATAGACACTCAGATAGATAGATAGAGAGATAGGTAGATAGATATTTACCCTCAGATAGATAGATAGATATAGATAGATAAATATTTACCCTCAGATAGATAGACATATAGATATTGACCCTCAAATAGATAGATAGATAGATATTGACCCTCAGATAGATAGATAGATAGATAGATAGATAGATAGATAGATAGACAGACAGATAGATGCTAGCACGTTTTTAGCATTTTTTAGTACTTCGCTAGGTGATACTAGCATGTGTTAGCATGATGCTAACACGTTTTTAGCATCTTTTAGCACTTCGCTTGGCGATGCTAGCATGTGCTAGCATGATGCTAGCATGTTTTTAGCATGTTTTAGCACTTTGCTAGGTGACGCTAACATGTGTTAGCATGATGCTAGCACGATTTTAGCATTTTTTAGCACTTTGCTAGGCGATGCTAGCATGTGTTAGCATGATGCTACCACGCTTTTAGCATGTTTTAAGCACTTCGCTAGGCGATGCTAAGCATGTGTTAAGCATGACGCTAAGACGGTTTTAAGCATTTTTTAGCACTTCGCTAGGCGATGCTAGCATGTGTTAAGCATGATGCTATCATGTTTTTAGCATGTTTTAAGCACTTCGCTAGGCGATGCTAGCATGTGTTAACATGATGCTAAGCACGCTTTTAGCATGTTTTAGCACTTCGCTAGGCGATGCTAGCATGTGTTAGCATGATGCTAGCACATTTTTAGCATGTTTTAGCACTTCAGCTTGTCAATGCTAAGCATGTGTTAGCATGATGCTAAGCACGCTTTTAGCATGTTTTAGCGTGTGGCTAGGAAGATTTTAGGTCATTACTTTTTGGCTGCTTGATAAAAGAAATCCTCTGAGGGAGAGAGAGAGGGAGAGATGCAGGGCTGACAGGCCCTTTTTGTCTGTGTGTGTGAAAATGTCAGTTGGAATTTGAATTTCTGAACATTCCGCAATGTTAAGTCAATGGGAGTTTTTTCCGAGTTTGATCATCATTTTTAGGAAAACCTTAAGTCCGATCAGTTAGAAAAGATATAGCACACTATTCGGGATTAGTCTGAAGGTCTGTGCCGAGTTTGGTGCCTGTAGCTTAAAAGCTCTAGGAGGAGTTAGTCTTGGTAATTTTAGTCTCAGAAGAATAATAATAATAATAATAATAATAATAAGTTTAAATAGGATTTCAGTAAGTTGGCTCTCACAAGCCAACTTAATAATAATAATAATAATAAGTTTAAATAGGATTTCAGTAAGTTGGCTCTCACAAGCCAACTTAATAATAATAAGTTTAAATAGGATTTCAGTAAGTTGGCTTTCACAAGCCAACTTAACTAGAAAAAGTTCGTCGAGACAAACTTTAAGTTGGCTTGTGAAAGTTTGGACCAGAAAGTTTGAAGTTTAAAGTAGTTTGAAGTTTAAAGTAGTTTGAAGTTTAAAGTAGTTTGAAGTTTAAATTAGTTTATAGTTTAAATTAGTTTAAAGTTTAAATTAGTTTAAAGTTTAAATTAGTCTAAAGTTTAAATTAGTTTGAATTTTAAAGTAGTTTGAAGATTAAATTAGTTCAAAGTTTAAAGTAGTCTAAAGTTTAAATTAGTTTGAATTTTAAAGTAGTTTATTGTTTAAAGTAGTTTGAAGTTTAAAGTAGTTTATAGTTTAAATGAGTTTAAAGTTTAAATAAGTTTAAAGTTTAAAGTAGTTTGTAGTTTAAAGTAGTTAAAAGTTTAACTTAGTTGATAGATAGATAGATAGATAGATAGATAGATAGATAGATAGATAGATAGATAGATAGATAGATAGACACTCAGATAGATAGATAGAGAGATAGGTAGATAGATATTTACCCTCAGATAGATAGATAGATATAGATAGATAAATATTTACCCTCAGATAGATAGACATATAGATATTGACCCTCAAATAGATAGATAGATAGATATTGACCCTCAGATAGATAGATAGATAGATAGATAGATAGATAGATAGATAGACAGACAGATAGATGCTAGCACGTTTTTAGCATTTTTTAGTACTTCGCTAGGTGATACTAGCATGTGTTAGCATGATGCTAACACGTTTTTAGCATCTTTTAGCACTTCGCTTGGCGATGCTAGCATGTGCTAGCATGATGCTAGCATGTTTTTAGCATGTTTTAGCACTTTGCTAGGTGACGCTAACATGTGTTAGCATGATGCTAGCACGATTTTAGCATTTTTTAGCACTTTGCTAGGCGATGCTAGCATGTGTTAGCATGATGCTACCACGTTTTTAGCATGTTTTAGCACTTCGCTAGGCGATGCTAGCATGTGTTAGCATGATGCTAGCACGGTTTTAGCATTTTTTAGCACTTCGCTAGGCGATGCTAGCATGTGTTAGCATGATGCTATCATGTTTTTAGCATGTTTTAGCACTTCGCTAGGCGATGCTAGCATGTGTTAACATGATGCTAGCACGTTTTTAGCATGTTTTAAGCACTTTGCTAGGCGATGCTAGCATGTGTTAGCATGATGCTAGCACATTTTTAGCATGTTTTAGCACTTCGCTAGTCAATGCTAGCATGTGTTAGCATGATGCTAAGCACGCTTTTAGCATGTTTTAGCGTGTGGCTAGGAAGATTTTAGGTCATTACTTTTTGGCTGCTTGATAAAAGAAATCCTCTGAGGGAGAGAGAGAGGGAGAGATGCAGGGCTGACAGGCCCTTTTTGTGTGTGTGTGTGTGTGAAAATGTCAGTTGGAATTTGAATTTCTGAACATTCCGCAATGTTAAGTCAATGGGAGTTTTTTCTGAGTTTGATCGTCATTTTTAGGAAAACCGTAAGTCCGATCAGTTAGAAAAGATATAGCACACTATTCAGGATTAGTCTGAAGGTCTGTGCCGAGTTTGGTGCCTGTAGCTTAAAAGCTCTAGGAGGAGTTAGATATAGAAATTTCAGAGTAAGAATAATAATAATAACTAGAAAAAGTCTAGATCGAGACAAACTTTAAGTTGGCTTGTGAAAGTTTGGACCAGAAAGTTTGAAGTTTAAAGTAGTTTGAAGTTTAAATTAGTTTATAGTTTAAATTAGTTTAAAGTTTAAATTAGTCTAAAGTTTAAATTAGTTTGAATTTTAAAGTAGTTTGAAGTTTAAAGTAGTTTATAGTTTAAATTAGTTTAAAGTTTAAATTAGTCTAAAATTTATATTAGTTTGAATTTTAAAGTAGTTTGAAGTTTAAATTAGTTTATAGTTTAAATTAGTTTGAAGTTTAAAGTAGTTTATAGTTTAAATGAGTTTAAAGTTTAAATTAGTTTAAAGTTTAAAGTAGTTTGTAGTTTAAAGTAGTTAAAAGTTTAACTTAGTTGCTAGATAGATAGATAGATAGACACTCAGATAGATAGATAGAGAGATAGATAGATATTTACCCTCAGATAGATAGATAGATAGATATTGACCCTCAAATAGATAGATAGATAGATATTGACCCTCAAATAGATATAGATATTGACCCTCAGATAGATAGATAGATAGACAGACAGATAGATGCTAACACGTTTTTAGCATGTTTTAACACTTCGCTAGGCGATGCTAGCGTGTGTTAGCATGATGCTAGCACGTTTTTAGCATGTTTTAGCACTTCGCTAGGCGATGCTAGCGTGTGTTAGCATGATGTAGCACGTTTTTAGCATGTTTTAGCACTTCGCTAGGCGATGCTAGCATGTGTTAAGCATGATGCTAGCGACGTTTTAGCATGTTTTAAGCACTTCGCTAGGCGATGCTAGCATGTGTTAAGCATGATGCAAGCACGTTTTTAGCATGTTTTAGCACTGGCTAGGCGATGCTAGCATGTGTTAAGCATGATGCTAAGACGCTTTTAGCATGTTTTAGCACTTCGCTAGGCGATGCTAAGCATGTGTTAAGCATGATGCTAGCGACGTTTTTAGCATGTTTTAAGCACTCGGCTAGGCGATGCTAAGCATGTGTTAGCATGATGCTAGCGACGTTTTTAGCATGTTTTAGCACTTCGCTAGGCGATGCTAGCATGTGTTAGCGATGATGCTATGCACGCTTTTAGCATGTTTTAAGCACTTTGCTAGGCGATGCTAAGCATGTGTTAGCATGATGCTATCACGCTTTTAGCATGTTTTAAGCACTTCGCTAGTCAATGCTAGCATGTGTTAGCATGATGCTAGCACGTTTTTAGCATGTTTTAGCACTTCGCTAGGCGATGCTAGCGTGTGTTAGCATGATGCTAGCACGTTTTTAGCATGTTTTAGCACTTCGCTAGGCGATGCTAGATTAATAAACATTTTGAATTAACTATCCCAAAATAAAAATAATAAGTATAATAATTGAGCGCAGAACATGTGACGTATTACACGTAAGCACGCACGTTGTGTATGACGCAAGCTGATGATTTGCGGAAGTGTGAGAGACGCGCCGAACACGAGATGAGATTGATGCAGACGGGATTAAAAAGGTGCATATTGTTGAAAATCATTTAAAATTATTATAAACAGCCTTATAATACTTAATGGTTAATGATGACAAATCGTTTTAGAGTGATGATTGCTCATTTAATCGTGGATGTTTGACGATTGTGAATCTTCTCGGAAATCTGAAGTGTTTAACAAACTGTGAAAACTCAGGATTTGGTGAGTTTAATTGTATTTTCTTTTCTTTGAAAGATGTATTTTATGTTACTATGCATATTATGTATGCTGTAGAGATCGGTTTACATATTTTCTGAATGTTAATATGGTGTATTTCGAACTGTTAAGTGACATATTCTGCTTAGCCATAAATGAATATTAATTTTCACATTCTCAGAATGTCAAGGTAACATGTTGTCATAAAAGTTGAGATAGATGTTTAAAGATTTAAAAGTTATTAAGAAATAGTATTGAATGTTAATGACGCTGTTTTGGTAAAACAGGTCAGGTTTATTGTTTGAGATGGAAATTTCTCTCATGGATTTGAGATGGCGAGCCACCCATATCGTTGAATGCTGATATCTGAGCCTGGGACCGAGACTTTTTGTTGTATACGAGGACCTTTTCGTTGCATTATCGACATCACCTTTTTCCAAGCGGGAAGACATTCTTTTTCCACCCTGAACTGGTAGGATTGATCTGATTTCACTCACCCACGGGACTTTATTAAAGCACTTTCTGGATAATATTCAGAAGACAATTTATACAAATAGTTCTAATACGGGTATTGTTCATTGAATACTATTGAATGTGAGACAGATGTGAATTTTGGTTTCGTTTTGTTTTTCCTTTTATCATTTCATGTGATCTGAGTTTAAATTGAAATTGAATTGTGGTTATCTGATATTTTATTGTTTTGTTTGAGAAATTATTTGGTTTGTCAAAACAATATAGAAGGTTTAAAACTAGATTTAAATAGTGTCAAACCCTTTAATTCTAAATTAAAGATACGTAAATCTAGAAGTTTCCAAAGTAAGGTGAAATCAAATAAGAATTGTGCTATAATCTATGTCTGAACAGAGGTAAAGAAAATAATATAGATTCAATTGTAAAAGAAAAAAAAGGAAATACAACTTAAAAAGAGAATAAGAGGCAAAAACCAGAGACAACACTGAGAATTATTTCTTTTGGTATATATTTTATTGTTTTATTTATAAGATCTGATTTATGTTGTTTATATGGCTGTCCAATAACAATATAATTTTCTTGAGAAATCTTCCTTACTTGTGGTGTGATTTATTTACTACCAGGAATTTATTCTGTTCTCTACTAACCTAGAAACTGGTCCATTGCTCCAACCCACATTGAGGGCACTTGTTACACTAGCGTGTGTTAGCATGATGCTAGCACGTTTTTAGCATGTTTTAGCACTTCGCTAGGCGATGCTAGCGTGTGTTAGCATGATGCTAGCACGTTTTTAGCATGTTTTAGCACTTCGCTAGGCGATGCTACCATGTGTTAGCATGATGCTAGCACGTTTTTAGCATGTTTTAGCACTTCGCTAGGCGATGCTAGCATGTGTTAGCATGATGCAAGCACGTTTTTAGCATGTTTTAGCACTTCGCTAGGCGATGCTAGCATGTGTTAGCATGATGCTAGCACGTTTTTAGCATGTTTTAGCACTTCGCTAGGCGATGCTAGCATGTGTTAGCATGATGCTAGCACGTTTTTAGCATGTTTTAGCACTTCACTAGGCGATGCTAGCATGTGTTAGCATGATGCTAGCACGTTTTTAGCATGTTTTAGCACTTCGCTAGGCGATGCTAGCATGTGTTAGCATGATGCTAGCACGTTTTTAGCATGTTTTAGCACTTTGCTAGGCTATGCTAGCATGTGTTAGCATGATGCTATCACGTTTTTAGCATTTTTTAGCACTTCGCTAGGCGATGCTAGCATGTGTTAGCATGATGCTAGCACGTTTTTAGCATGTTTTAGCACTTCGCTAGTCAATGCTAGCATGTGTTAGCATGATGCTAGCACGTTTTTAGCATGTTTTAGCGTGTGGCTAGGAAGATTTTAGGTCATTACTTTTTGGCTGCTTGATAAAAGAAATCCTCTGAGGGAGAGAGAGAGGGAGAGATGCAGGGCTGACAGGCCCTTTTTGTGTGTGTGTGTGTGTGTGTGTGTGTGTGTGTGTGTGAAAATGTCAGTTGGAATTTGAATTTCTGAACATTCCGCAATGTTAAGTCAATGGGAGTTTTTTCCGAGTTTGATCATCATTTTTAGGAAAACTGTAAGTCCGATTAGTTAGAAAAGATATAGCACACTATTCGGGATTAGTCTGAAGGTCTGTGCCGAGTTTGGTGCCTGTAGCTTAAAAGCTCTAGGAGGAGTTAGATATAGAAATTTCAGAGTAAGAATAATAATAATAATAATAAGTTTAAGTACAATATCAGTAAGTTGGCTCTCACAAGCCAACTTAATAATAATAATAACTAGAAAAAGTTCGTCGAGACAAACTTTAAGTTGGCTTGTGAAAGTTTGGACCAGAAAGTTTGAAGTTTAAAGTAGTTTGAAGTTTAAAGTAGTTTGAAGTTTAAAGTAGTTTATAGTTTAAATTAGTTTAAAGTTTAAATTAGTTTAAAGTTTAAATTAGTCTAAAGTTTAAATTAGTTTGAATTTTAAAGTAGTTTGAAGATTAAATTAGTTCAAAGTTTAAAGTAGTCTAAAGTTTAAATTAGTTTGAATTTTAAAGTAGTTTATTTTTTAAAGTAGTTTGAAGTTTAAAGTAGTTTATAGTTTAAATGAGTTTAAAGTTTAAAGTAGTTTGTAGTTTAAAGTAGTTAAAAGTTTAACTTAGTTGCTAGATAGATAGATAGATAGATAGATAGATAGATAGATAGACACTCAGATAGATAGATAGAGAGATAGGTAGATAGATATTTACCCTCAGATAGATAGATAGATATAGATAGATAAATATTTACCCTCAGATAGATAGATAGATAGATAGATAGATAGATAGATAGATAGATAGATAGATAGACAGATAGATAGATAGACTAGCACTAGCATGCTAGATAGATGCTAGCATGTTTTTAGCATCTTTTAGCACTTCGCTAGGCGATGCTAGCATGTGTTAGCATGATGCTAGCACGTTTTTAGCATGTTTTAGCACTTCGCTAGGCGATGCTAGCATGTGTTAGCATGATGGTACCACGTTTTTAGCATGTTTTAACACTTCGCTAGGCGATGCTAGCATGTGTTAGCATGATGCTACCATGTTTTTAGCATGTTTTAGCACTTCGCTAGGCGATGCTAGCATGTGTTAGCATGATGCTAGCACGTTTTTAGCATTTTTTAGCACTTCGCTAGGCGATGCTAGCATGTGTTAGCATGATGCTAGCATGTTTTTAGCATGTTTTAGCACTCCGCTACGCGATGCCAGCATGTGTTAGCATGATGCTAGCACGTTTTTAGCATTTTTTAGCACTTCGCTAGGCGATGCTAGCATGTGTTAGCATGATGCTAGCACGTTTTTAGCATTTTTTAGCACTTCGCTAGGCGATGCTAGCACGTTTTTAGCATGTTTTAGCACTTCGCTAGGCGATGCTAGCATGTGTTAGCATGATGCTAGCACGTTTTTAGCATTTTTTAGCACTTCGCTAGGCGATGCTAGCATGTGTTAGCATGATGCTAGCATGTTTTTAGCATGTTTTAGCACTTCGCTAGGCAATGCTAGCATGTGTTAACATGATGCTAGCATGTTTTTAGCATGTTTTAGCACTTCGCTAGGCTATGCTAGCATGTGTTAGCATGATGCTATCACGTTTTTAGCATTTTTTAGCACCTTGCTAGGCGATGCTAGCATGTGTTAGCATGATGCTAGCACAGTTTTAGCATGTTTTAGCACTTCGCTAGTCAATGCTAGCATGTGTTAGCATGATGCTAGCACGTTTTTAGCATGTTTTAGCGTGTGGCTAGGAAGATTTTAGGTCATTACTTTTTGGCTGCTTGATAAAAGAAATCCTCTGAGGGAGAGAGAGAGGGAGAGATGCAGGGCTGACAGGCCCTTTTTGTGTGTGTGTGTGAAAATGTCAGTTGGAGTTTGAATTTCTGAACATTCCGCAATGTTAAGTCAATGGGAGTTTTTTCTGAGTTTGATCGTCATTTTTAGGAAAACCGTAAGTCCGATCAGTTAGAAAAGATATAGCACACTATTCGGGATTAGTCTGAAGGTCTGTGCCGAGTTTGGTGCCTGTAGCTTAAAAGCTCTAGGAGGAGTTAGATATAGAAATTTCAGAGTAAGAATAATAATAATAATAATAATAACTAGAAAAAGTTAGTCGAGACAAACTTTAAGTTGCCTTGTGAAAGTTTGGACCAGAAAGTTTGAAGTTTAAAGTAGTTTGAAGTTTAAATTAGTTTATAGTTTAAATTAGTTTAAAGTTTAAATTAGTCTAAAGTTTAAATTAGTTTGAATTTTAAAGTAGTTTGTAGTTTAAATGAGTTTAAAGTTTAAATTAGTTTAAAGTTTAAAGTAGTTTGTAGTTTAAAGTAGTTAAAATTTTAACTTAGTTGCTAGATAGATAGATAGATAGATAGACACTCAGATAGATAGATAGAGAGATAGATAGATAGATATTTACCCTCAGATAGATAGATAGATAGATAATGACCCTCAAATAGATAGATAGACAGATAGATAGATAGATATTGACCCTCAAATAGATAGATAGATATTGACCCTCAGATAGATAGATAGATAGACAGACAGATAGATGCTAGCACATTTTTAGCATGTTTTAGCACTTCGCTAGGTGATGCTAGCATGTGTTAGCATGATGCTAGCACGTTTTTAGCATGTTTTAGCACTTCGCTAGGCGATGCTAGCATGTGTTAGCATGATGCTAGCACGTTTTTAGCATGTTTTAGCGACTTCGCTAGGCGATGCTAGCATGTGTTAAGCATGATGCTTAGCACGTTTTTAGCATGTTTTAAGCACTTCGCTAGGCGATGCTAGCATGTGTTAGCATGATGCTAGCACGTTTTTAGCATGTTTTAGCACTCCGCTAGGCGATGCTAGCATGTGTTAAGCATGATGCTAGCACGCTTTTAGCATTTTTAGCACTCCGCTAGGCGATGCTAGCATGTGTTAGCATGATGCTAGACGTTTTTAGCATGTTTTAGCACTCGCTAGGCGATGCTAGCATGTGTTAGCATGATGCTAGCACGTTTTTAGCATTTTTAGCACTCCGCTAGGCGATGCTAGCATGTGTTAGCATGATGCTAGCACGTTTTTAGCATTTTTTAGCACTCCGCTACGCGATGCTAGCATGTGTTAGCATGATGCTAGCACGTTTTTAGCATGTTTTAACACTTCGCTAGGCGATGCTAACATGTGTTAGCATGATGCTAGCACGTTTTTAGCATGTTTTAGCACTTTGCTAGGCGATGCTAGCATGTGTTAGCATGATGCTAGCGCGTTTTTAGCATTTTATAGCACTTCACTAGGCGATGCTAAGCATGTTATATATGATGCTAGCACGTTTTTAGCATGTTTTAGCACTTCGCTAGGCTATGCTAGCATGTGTTAGCATGATGCTAGCACGTTTTTAGCATGTTTTAACACTTCGCTAGGCGATGCTAACATGTGTTAGCATGATGCTAGCACATTTTTAGCATTTTTTGCACTTCGCTAGGCGATGCTAGCACGTTTTTAGCATGTTTTAGCACTTCGCTAGGCGATGCTAACATGTGTTAGCATGATGATAGCACGTTTTAGCACTTCGCTAGGCGATTTTAGCATGATGCTAGCACATTTTTAGCTTGTTTTAGCACTTCGCTAGTCAATGCTAGCATGTGTTAGCATGATGCTAGCACGTTTTAGCATGTTTTAGCGTGTGGCTAGGAAGATTTTAGGTCATTACTTTTTGGCTGCTTGATAAAAGAAATCCTCTGAGGGAGAGAGAGGGAGAGATGCAGGGCTGACAGGCCCTTTTTGTCTGTGTGTGTGAAAATGTCAGTTGGAATTTGAATTTCTGAACATTCCGCAATGTTAAGTCAATGGGAGTTTTTTCCGAGTTTGATCGTCATTTTTAGGAAAACCGTAAGTCCGATCAGTTAGAAAAGATATAGCACACTATTCGGGATTAGTCTGAAGGTCTGTGCCGAGTTTGGTGCCTGTAGCTTAAAAGCTCTAGGAGGAGTTAGATATAGAAATTTCAGAGTAAGAAGAATAATAATAACTAGATAGGTACATTTCCTGAAGAAAATGTGAGTGGTGCTTGCCGTGGCAAAACTCAGTCAAATAGCATGCTTGAAAAGAACAAAAATGATGGTCATAAATAAATCAACCCAGAAGTCTCTACGTTTTTCTGATGCAGAGATATGTGATTTGTTACTCGGTTGCTAGGGTAAACCCATCTGGTTGCTAGGCAGTTACCATAGTGATAGTAATGAAGTCTCCTTGGCATCCTTATTGAAATAAGTCAACCCGGAAGTCTGTACTATTTTCTGGTGCAGAGATATGTGATTTGTTACTCGGTTGCTAGGGTAACCCCATCTGGTTGCTAGGCAGTTTCCATAGTGATAGTAATCAAGTGTCCTTGCCATCCTGAGTGAAATAAATCAACCCAGAAGTCTTAACTATTTTCTGGTGTAGAGATATGTGATTTGTTACTCGGTTGCTAGGGTACTATGTGTAGTTGCTAGGGAGTGGTTTGGCAGCTGCCAATCATGAAATTCCAAAGGCTGCTTGTCAGTATGAATGACATAAATCAACTCCCATGCCTCTGTGACATTCAGAATGGAAGATATCCCTCTATGGATTTTGGTTGCTAAGGTGCTCGACAATAGTTGCTAGGGAGGGGCTAGGAAGTGTTGAGGTGATTCATGATTGGCTGTTTGCTGCCCCGAGTCAAACGAGACCACCCTTGTGTTGGTATGACACTTCTAGCCGGAGATATCCCTTTGATCTCTTTCATTAGAAGTCTATGGGACTTGTTGCTAAGGTCCTCTAAATGGTTGCTAGGGCGTGGCTTGATAGCTTTGCAATGATCCAGAGAGACTGATTGGTCGTCTGAGTAAAATGAGGCAGGCCCCTTGTCTCTATGACACTGTGATCCAGAGCTATGTTTAATTAAAAATCCCTATTTCATGGGCCGTCCTACACCATTGTAAGTCAATGGGGGCAACTTTGGGCAGCCCCTGCCCCCAGGGGTGCAACTTTTACCCCATATTGAGGTATGCTCTTACAGAGCCTGCCAGCCTCTTCAAATGTGGCAAATCACACGTTTCTGCGAAATCCTCGCTCGGAGCTGTGACGCGTCAAAGTTTGTCTCAATGTTAAGTCAATGGGATTTTTCGGCCGCTTTTTTGCCCCTGGGGCAAATACCGTACCCCGATCAGCTTATAAAAGTCATAGCACACGTGTCCTCAATAGGCCGTTCGATTTGACACCTCATTCGTGGGTCTATGCCAAACGGTGCGGGACGAGTTAGGTGCCGAAGTTTTGTTAAGAGATATAAAAATAAAAATAAAAATAAAAATAATAAGTATGTGAGATTACAATAGTGATGCTTTGCAAGCACCACTAACTAGAAAAAGTTCGTCGAGACAAACTTTAAGTTGGCTTGTGAAAGTTTGGACCAGAAAGTTTGAAGTTTAAAGTAGTTTGAAGTTTAAAGTAGTTTGAAGTTTAAATTAGTTTATAGTTTAAATTAGTTTAAAGTTTAAATTAGTCTAAAGTTTAAATTAGTTTGTGTTAGCATGATGCTAGCACGTTTTTAGCATGTTTTAGCACTTCGCTAGTCGATGCTAACATGTGTTAACATGATGCTAGCACGTTTTTAGCATGTTTTAGCACTTCACTAGGCGATGCTAGCATGTGTTAGCATGATGCTAGCACGTTTTTAGCATGTTTTAGCACTCCGCTACTGCGATGCTAGCATGTGTTAGCATGATGCTAGCACGTTTTAGCATTTTTTAGCACTCGCTAGGCGATGCTAGCATGTGTTAGCATGATGCTTAGCACGTTTTTAGCATGTTTTAGCACTTCGCTAGGCGATGCTAGCATGTGTTAGCATGATGCTTAGCACGTTTTAGCATGTTTTAGCACTTCGCTAGGCGATGCTAGCATGTGTTAGCATGATGCTAGCACGTTTTTAGCATTTTTAGCACTTCGCTAGGCGATGCTAGCATGTGTTAGCATGATGCTTAGCGCGTTTTTAGCATGTTTTAGCGCTCGGCTAGGCGATGCTAGCATGTGTTAGCATGATGCTTGCTGCGTTTTTAGCATTTTTAGCGCCGCTAGGCGATGCTAGCATGTGTTAGCATGATGCTAGCACGTTTTTAGCATGTTTTAGCACTTCGCTAGGCGATGCTAGCATGTGTTAGCATGATGCTAGCACTTTTTAGCATTTTTTAGAACTTCGCTAGGCGATGTTAGCATGTGTTAACATGATGCTAGCACGTTTTTAGCATGTTTTAGCACTTTGCTAGGCGATGCTAGCATGTGTTAGCATGATGCTAGCACATTTTTAGCATGTTTTAGCACTTGGCTAGTCAATGCTAGCATGTGTTAGCATGATGCTAGCATGTTTTTAGCATGTTTTAGCGTGTGGCTAGGAAGATTTTAGGTCATTACTTTTTGGCTGCTTGATAAAAGAAATCCTCTGAGGGAGAGAGAGAGGAGAGATGCAGGGCTGACAGGCCCTTTTTGTGTGTGTGTGTGAAAATGTCAGTTGGAATTTGAATTTCTGAACATTCCGCAATGTTAAGTCAATGGGAGTTTTTCTGAGTTTGATCGTCATTTTTAGGAAAACCGTAAGTCCGATCAGTTAGAAAAGATATAGCACACTATTCGGGATTAGTCTGAAGGTCTGTGCGAGTTTGGTGCCTGTAGCTTAAAAGCTCTAGGAGGAGTAAGCGTATAGAAATTTCTGAGTAAGAAGAATAATAATAATAATAACTAGAAAAAAAGTTAGTCGAGACAAACTTTAAGTTGGCTTGTGAAAGTTTGGACCAGAAAGTTTGAAGAAGTTTAAAGTAGTTTGAAGTTTAAATTAGTTTAAAATTTAAAGTAGTTTATAGTTTAAATTAGTTTGTAGTTTAAATTAGTTTGAAGTATAAATTAGTTTGTAGTTTAAATTAGTTTGAAGTTTAAATTAGTTTAAATTAGTTTAAAGTAGTTTATAGTTTAAAGTAGTTTATAGTTTAAATTAGTTTAGTTTAAATTAGTTTAAAGTAGTTTAAAGTTTAACAGCAATACGTAACT